>NW_026889801.1:7572500-7622500 GCF_033153115.1 Saccostrea echinata | reverse complement strand
TTTTGTAGATAAAGTATTTGAAAAGATTTTTAGATATGTTATTTAGACTGCAAATGTCTAGAGTAACGTCAAAAATCTTAGTAAAATTCACTTCCGGTCGCGTGTTTTTCCTGTCCTCAAAATGAAAAGTTATCTCAGCGAGATCTCGGAAACGGCATGAGATTAAGACACCAAACTTAAAGGAGTAATAGACCTTGAGGAGTAGGCAAAACACATAGGGTTAGACGCGTCAGCCGTCACTTCCGGTCGTCACAGGAAGTGATCAAAAAAATCGAAAATTTCAACTTTTCTTTATAAAATTAAAACTTGCTTCACTTTGTTGCATCTCTTTCGTGTTTTGAAATATGTTAGATTCCACCGGAAACAAAAATTGTAAACTTCCGGTTTAAAGAGATAAACTACGTTATTTCGATGTTTAGCTTTCTCATAAATATCACTTACAGATAAGTATTTGAAATGTTTTTTTTATACATATGCTGTAGATACTACAAATGTCATGAGAAAATTCAGAGATTTTTATTCAATTCACTTCCGGTCGTGTGTTTTCCTGTCCCCAAAATTAGAATGTGTTCTCACAATTGCTCGGTAAGAGTAAAAGACTGAAGTCTAAAACTTTCAGGACTTATAGTCAGTCATCAGTTCATTTGCATCGTGTAAAAATCGTCTGTCGTCATTACTTCCGGTCGTGACAGGAAATGAAGAAAAAAGTATTTTTTTTAAGTTATTTTGTTTCTACATCAGTTTTAGGCTTATACCGACGTTGGAAAAGACATGTTTATGCAAACAGGAAGTAGTATAACGGAAGACCTTCTCATTACTAGTAATGAGTTTCTAGTTATTATTCTTATTTTTAGACAAATTTTGTGCACGCAATATCTCGAGAACTATTCAGTGGTTTTTCATCAATCTTTCAGGGATAATGCGCTTTAAAATGCCATTGTTACATTTGAAAGAATTTCGGAGAAATTCACTTCCGGTTCCAAGTTATGGACATTTTTCTGATTTTGAAATGACATTTTATCCGCGCGAGATCTAGAGAACGTCTAAAGATATGAACTGGAGACTTGTTGGAGAGCATAGAACATGACTTCTAGATATGTGGGTTTGCCTTTTCGTGCGTCGTGAGTACTTCCGGTCGCTACCGGAAGCGAATTTAAAAAGTCAATTTTTTCAACTTTTACGTTTTTAATATTTTTCTTTGATTTTAATAGGGTTAATAGAGACTCTTATTGTAATGCTTAACATATAAATTGTTTTTAAAATTGTCTACCAGAATACATTTAGAAAATAGATTTTTTTAGACAAATCTTGTGCACGCAATATCTCGAGAACTATTCAGTGATTTTCCATCAAACTTTTAGGGATAATGCGCTATAAAATGCCATTGTTACATTTGAAAGAATTTTGGAAAAATTCGTTTCCGGTTCCAAGTTATGGACATTTTCTGATTTTGAAATGAAATTTTATCCGCGTGAGATCTAAAGAACGGCCAAAGATATGAATTGGAGAATTGTTGGAGAGCATTGAACATGACTTCTAAATATGCGGGTTTGCCTTTTCGTGCGTCGTGAGTACTTCCGGTCGCTACCGGAAGCGAATTAAAAAAGTCAATTTTTTCAACTTATACGTTTTTCAATATTTTTCTTTGATTTTAGTAGGATTATATTCCTTTTTAGATGTAAGTTACCGAACATAATAGGTATCAGATTCCTGGAGCGTCATATGGTGTTTTGTTGCAAAACATTCAGGACTTTTCATTAATGTGTTACTAATTGGAATAGTCCACTTTGGGGGTTAAGAGGAATATAAAATGTGTAAGAAAACTTAGCGCTGCCTTTATGTTACTTGCCCGTATACGATATGTTATATGTACAGTGTGATAAATAAACATTCTTGGGCTCGAAAATCAGGCTATATCAACATTTTTTTTTTTTAAATTTCCTTGAAGTTATCACGTACATTTATTCAATTGAAGACACATTTCAAAGAAAAGGTGCCAAGATTTACTCGTAACGTTTGGCGCGAAATAATGTATCTTGACCCGCCTTTCACAAGTGGTCTGATGCAGTAGTGTAGAAGTACAGAAAAAGATTACACGGACATGTCTGTATTTGGAATTGCATAGAATAGAAAGCTGAATGCATAAACAATAAAGGAAGTAAACACAATAGTTTTTTTTTAGTTTTATCAGTAAGAGATTGTTTTCTCTGCTATCAGTTATTGTTAAAACTCAAGTAACAAATCCGATGTAAATCTACTAGCACTTGCACAAAATTTAGCTGGCTAGTTTTCATCCTATAATTCCGCACTATAAGAAAAAAATAATAATCTGCCTGACACTCGTTACTTCAGGGAATGAGTGCAAGGTAAACATCGATGATGGCTGGTACATTGCGCTAGTGTAGTGGTTTCAATATTAAAGAACAAGGTTCACTTAGGGCCTTTTTTGGCCCTCTGAATTTCAGAAAAACTGGAACTGCTTGGTTTTAGTTGACGATATATTAAATATCATTTAGACCTTTGATGACTGCGTATCTATCAAAAATGACGTAATTTTCTGGCTAGCCTATGCATTAAGACGTCATGAAATGCGTCATTTTCCTCGTATCCTGAAAATTTCTACAAAACAGCCAATTTTTAAAGCTATTTTTCGATATTTAATATAGGACGTAACCTCTGATCTTAAATATGCAACTATTAAATGATAGAAGTATTTCTGAGGATTACAAAACCTGTTTTATTTTTTTAGATCAGAGGATGCGCTCATATTATTTCTCTTCTTTTTTTTAAACTAAAACTTGCATCACTTTATTGCATCTCTTTCGCTGTTTTAAAATATGTTAGATTCCACCGGAATTAATCGTCAACTTCCGGTCTATTGCTCGGCAACAGTAAACGACTGAAGTCTAAAACTTTCAGGACTGATAGTCAGTCATCAGTTTATTTGAATCGTGTCAAAATCTTGTATCGCCGTTACTTCCGATCGTGAAAGAAAGTGATGCAAAAAAGTGAATAGTTAATGGTTAGCACGTTGGATTTTCAGGCTGACGACCAGGGTTAAATCTCCAGAGTGTCTGAATTTCTTTTATCACTTTTCAGCTTGAGTTTTTTTTTTTTTTTTTTTCAGAATCGGACGGAAGACCTCTCATTGCTCGCAATGAGTTTCTAGTTAAGGTCTTCCGTCTTCACAGAAGACCTTATAGTGATTCTACTGTTTCTTCTTATTATTATTATTAAGGTCTTCCGTCTTCACGGAAGACCTTATAGTGATTCTACTGTTTCTTCTTATTATTAAGGTCTTCCGTCTTCACGGAAGACCTTATAGTGATTCTACTGTTTCTTATTAAGGTCTTCCGTCTTCACGGAAGACCTTATAGTGATTCTACTGTTTCTTATTATTATTATTATTTTTTTCCCCAAAATTTTGTGCAGGCGATTTCTCAAAAACTATTCAGTGGTTTTAAATGAAACTTTCAGGAATTATGTGTCGTCAAATGGACTTTGTTCATCAGAAGGAAAATTTGGAAAACTCGCTTCCGGTGCCAAGTTATTGACAGTTTTCTGATTTTAAAATGAGATTTTGTCCCCCCTTTTCTTCAAAAATGGTTTAAGATATGAACTGGAGACTTGTTAGAGATGATAGGTTATGTCTTCTAGATGAGGGGAATTACCTTTTTGTGCGTCGTCAGTATTTCCGGTCGTTACTGGATGCGAATTTAAAAAAGTCGAATTTTTAAACTTTTTTGTTTTTCTATATTTTTCTTATGTTTTAATAAGGTTAATAGAGGCTTTTCTGAAAATGCTTAATATATAATTTATTTTAGAATTGATCAATCCAAACTCTAGATATTCGCATTTCTAAATTTGAAGCGGGTCCAAAATGGCGGCTGTCTCCGTAAACTCCGATAAGTAGGTCAGAATTTACGGAGTCAGCCGAGCGTTTGTTTGAATGAAAGTACCATAAGCATCAAAGAAATGTGAAGGAATTGTTGGATTGTCACATCACAATTACGTTGCAATTCTGTTTCGAACTAGAGTTTTAATCCGGGGTTTCCTCAAACGTCTACTATATTTTTTCTTGTCTGTATCTCAAAGTAGAAAAACGACATGACTACACGTGGAAATACGATAACTACAACCTTTTGTTTTACACCACGGAAAAACTGATCCTAAACTATGGTTATAAGTAAAAGCTTTTCAAGAAACTTGCCTGACTAAAGCAATCAATATATAGTAATTATTACGTGGCCATTGTTTTTTCCCCATGCAGGCTTGTGTCATATTAAATGAACAGAAAAGACAGAAATAAGAAAACCATTTTTCTGTATATGGAATTACATGAAATAAAAAGTTGAATACATAAAGAATAAAAGAAAGTAAACAGTATCAACAGAGAATGGCTAAAGATATGAATATGAAACTTGCTGAGGTGATAGAGCATCAAATGTAGATATATTGATCGACAATTAATTTTCGTCGTTCTTACTTCCGGTCGCAAACGAAAGTGAATTCAAAAATGTTAAATTTGCAACTTTTTTGTTTTTCAATATTTTTCTTTGGGATTTACAGGGTTAATAGATAGTCTTTTAGGAGTTTTATGTTTGTTTTCATCTTTTTGATTGAAAAGTTTGCAGAGATTTTTATAAAATTCACTTCCGGTCGAGTGATTACCTGTCCTCAAAATTAGAATTTATTCTCACAATATTGCTTGGCAACAGTAAACGACTGAAGTCTAAAACTTTCAGGTCTGATAGTCAGTCATCAGTTTATTTGAATCGTGAGAAAATCTTGTATCGCCGTTACTTCCGGTCTTGACAGGAAGTGATGCAAAAAAGTGAATGGTTAATGGTTAGCTTTCTTGGATTTTCACGCTGAATTTCTTTTATCACTTTTTCAGAGTGAATTTTTGCTTTTATTTTCAGAATCGGACGGAAGACCTCTCATTGCTCGCAATGAGTTTCTAGTTATTATTATTATTATTATTTTCCCCAAAATTTTGTGCAGGCGATTTCTCAAAAACTATTCAGTGGTTTTAAATGAAACTTTCAGGAATTATGCGTCGTCAAATGAACTTTGTTCATCAGAAGGAAAATTTGGAAAACTCGCTTCTAATGCCAAGTTATTGACAGTTTTCTGATTTTAAAATGAAATTTTGTCCCCCCTTTTTTCAAAAATGGTTTAAGATATGAACTGGAGACTTGTTAGAGATGATAGGTTATGTCTTCAAGATGAGGGGAATCACCTTTTTGTGTGTCGTCAATACTTCCGGTCGTTACCGGATGCGAATTTAAAAAAGTCGTATTTTTAAACTTTTTTGTTTTTCTATATTTTTCTTTTATTTTAATAAGGTTAATAGAGACTCTTCTGAAAATGCTTTATATATAATTTATTTTAGAATTGATCAATCCAAACTCTAGATATTCGCATTTCTAAATTTGAAGCGGGTCCAAAATGGCGGCTGTCTCTGTAAACTCCGATAAGTAGGTCAGAATTTACGGAGTCTGTGTTTGAATGAAAGTACCATAAGCATCAAAGAAATGTGAAGGAAATGTTGGATTGTCACATCACAATTACGTTGCAATTCTGTTTCGCAATAGAGTTTTAATCCGGGGTTTCCTCAAACGTCTACTATTATTTTTCTTGTCTGTATCTCAAAGTAGAAAAACGACATGACTACAATTGAAAATACGATAACTACAACCTTTTGTTTTACACCACGGAAAAATTGATCTTAAACCATGGTTATAAGTAAAAGCTTTTCAAGAAACTTGCCTGACTAAAGCAATCAATATATAGTAATTATTACGTGGCCATTGTTTTTTCCCCATGCAGGCTTGTGTCATATTAAATGAACAGAAAAGACAGAAATAAGAAAAACATTTTTTTAAAGATTGTTTAATGAAAATGATTAAAATATTTTTTTTCTAAAAGATGTTGTTATTGAACATAAATGGTATCAGATTCCTTGACCGTCGCAGGACGAGACATGTTTTTGGGCGAAACATTCTAGTCTTCCCATGAATGTGTAACTAATCGGGATAGTCCACTTTGGGGGTAAACAGGAAAATAATACTTGTAGAAAATCTTACCTAAATCACTGCTTCAGTGTTACTTATCCATACGATATATAATATGTACAATATGATAAATATACTTTCTCAAGCTCGATATTCAGGTTATAAGAACATACATTTTGAAATTCACCATTCAATAGAAAATACATTCCGAAGGATATGCGAGAATATTTACCCGTGACATTTTGCGCGAAATAATGTATCGTGATCAACCTTCCTATAATTCCGCACTATAAGAAAACAATTAACCTGCCTGACACTCGTTACTTCAGGGAATGAGTGCAAGGTAAACATCGATGATGGCTGGTACATTGCGCTAATGTAGTGGTTTCAATATTAAAGAACAAGGTTCACTTAGGGCCTTTTTTGGCCCTATGAATTTCAGAACAATTGAAACTGCTTGGTTTTAGTTGACAATGCATTAAATATCATTAAGACCTTTGATGACTGCGTATCTATCAAAAAGACATAATTTTCTGGCTAGCCAATGCATTATGACGTCATGAAATGCGTCATTTTCCTCATATCCTGAAAAATTCTACAAAACAGCCAATTTTTAAAGCTATTTTTCGATATTTAATATAAAGTGTAACCTCCGATCTTAAATATGTAACTATTAAATGATAGAACTATTTCTGAGGATTAGAAAACCTGTTTTATTTTTTTAGATCAGAGGGTTCGCTCAGATTATTTCTCTTCTGTGAAAGTAATCAAATATATTTGTTTTCCTTAAAATTCAATAACATTGCAATTCCATGAAGCCTGTTTTCCAGGACCTTGGCTTTAAGGAGAAAATTTTTAATAGGAAATGAAAGCACTAAGTCTCTACTTTATCTTGATGTTTAAAATGGAACATAAAGTGTAAGTCAATAAATTGGTATATCTACAGGTCCATTTTATGCATAAAGTGAACCTAGCTCTTTTCGGGCAGCCGATCTTGGTTTAATCCCGACTATATCTGAATTTTTTGCGTTTTTCGGTTTTATTTATCTAGAGTAACCTTAAATATCTTTCAAAATTTCACTTCCTGTTGAGTGTTTTTCTGTCATCAAAATGAGAAATTGTCTGAGCGAGATATCAAAAATAGCTAAAAGATTAAAACACCAAATTTTTATGAGTAACAGACCTTGAGGAGTAGGCAAAACCATTTTGGATAAACGCGTCAGTCTAAACCGGTCGTCACAGGAAGTCATCAAAGAAATTAAAAATTTTAACTTTTCTTTTTTAAATTAAAGTTTGCATTACTTTAATGTATCTCTTTCGCTGTTTTAAAACTTCAACTTCCGGTTTTAGGTGATAAACTAAGTTATTTCGATATTTAACTTTTGTCATAAATATAGCTTATCGATAAAGTACTTCAGAAACGACAGAGATTTTTTTTTTTTATAAAATCCACTTCCAGTCGCTTGTTTACCTGTCCTCAAAATTAGAATTTGTTCTCATAATATTGCTCGGCAACAGTACACGACTGAAGTCTGAAACTTTCAGGACTGATAGTCATTCATCCGTTTATTTGAATCGCGAGAAAATCTTGTATCGCTGTTACTTCCGGTCGTGACAGGAAGTGATGCAAAAAAGTGAATGGTTAATAGTTAGCGCGTTGAATTTTCACGCTGACGACCAGGGTTAAATCTCCAGAGTGTCTGAATTTCTTTTATCACCTTTTCAGCTTGAATTTACGTTTTTATTCTCAAAATCGGACGGAAGACCTCTCATTGCTCGCAATGAGTTTCTAGTTAAGGTCTTCCGTCTTCACGGAAGACCTTATAGTGATTCTACTGTTTCTTATTAAGGTCTTCCGTCTTCACGGAAGACCTTATAGTGATTCTACTGTTTCTTATTAAGGTCTTCCGTCTTCACGGAAGACCTGTCTTCCGTCTTCACGGAAGACCTTATAGTGATTCTACTGTTTCTTATTATTATTATTATTATTATTTTTCATTTTTATTTTTCTGACCTTTTCAAATCGCGATATCTCAAAAACTACTCAATCATTTTCAGCCAAATTTTCAGGAATGATGTGTTATCTCATGCCATTTTGAAATATTGAAAAAGTTTGGAAAAATTCACTTCCGGTCACGAATTATTACGATTTTTCACTTTTTCCACTAAAAATCTAGTCCGTGAATGTTCTCGGAAACTGTTAAAAGTAGGAGTCTGAAACTTTCAGGTATGATAGAAGGTGATTTGTAGATGTGTGATGGAAACATTTCGTGTGTCGTCGCCACTTCCGGTCATCACAGGAAGTGATTTAAAAAGGGTAGTTTTTTGAACTTTTTTCTTTTTCATTATTTTTTTATGATATTTATAGGTTAAATAGAGAATCTTATCAGAATGCTAAATATATAATTTATTCAAAAATAGATTAACCCGTACTCTAGATATTTATGCTTGCTACTTTGATACGATGGTCTTTGATAGCGTAATGGTAAGCATGTTGAATTTTCACGCGGGCAACTCGTATTCAATCCCCAGAATGTCCAAATTTGTTCACACTATTGTTTGGGCTCAAATGTAATATTTTATTTATATTTAAAGGGGGGGGGGCTATGTCGTTCAACGTCAGAGCAATGGTGTTTGACTTCACAATGGCACTGTGTCTTTTTACTCCTTCATAAAGAGTTTGCAGTTAAATTTTGCACTATTCAATCCCAAGAATGTCCGATTTTTTTCACACTGTTGTTTGGGCTCAAATGTAATATTTTATCTTTAAGTGGGGGGGGGGGGGGGGCTATGTCGTTCAACGTCAGAGCAATGGTGTTTGACTTCACAATGGTACTGTGTCTTTTTACTCCTTCATAAAGAGTTTGCAGTTGAATTTTGCACTAATTAATGTGCATATGTGTGTGATATGACAAAATATGGTAAAGATGTTAATGTAGCTAGGTACCTATGCAATTGAATCACAAATCGGAGATTTGTCAAATTATATTTTGAAAGTAGAATTTATTATTTTCTCATCTTGATTAAATAAAAATAGCAATTTCAAATGAGAGGTAACTTCAATGACATTTAGTTTAGAGCAAGATCCGCCATAATTAAGAGCTCAAAGCGACTTAGCGGATAAAGGTATGGTTAATTAATGGAATACAGTGTATTAACACAATGAAACACATAAAAATCTGTATACTTGAAACAGTATGTGAAAAAATATGCTTTCACGTGAAGTGTCAATCATTTTGTTATGCGTGTGTGGTGCTGACTCAGGGAGGGGGGGGGGGGGGGGGGTAACCTGAAATGCATGAAATCGGGTAAAATAAAACAAAATAGTGTAGATACATGTAGGTCTTAAATTAAAAAAAATATTTAACATAATTTTGTATTTTGTACAATTAAGTGTGAGAATCTCAAAGTTTAAAAAAATTCACACAAAGATGTTTTGGAACATAGGTCCTCCCCCTCCCTAAAATTATATTTCGTATTTTTTTCGTTCCAGATTTGCAATATTTTCAAAATATAAACGTTTAATTATATTTTATGTATGATTGATTGATTGATTGTATGTTGTTTTAAGTCCCATTCGAGAATTTTTCACTCATATAGAGACGTGACCACCGCGGTGAAGGGCTTCAAATTTAAACTTTTACTCGGCACTCAGGGCCATTGAGCAATGAGGGATCTTTATCCGTGCCAACACCTGCCTTGACACGTGGCCTCGGTTTTTAAGGTCTCATCCAAAATATCCGCAACTTTCACTTCAAAGTGCCGAGCGCATGGCGAAGGAATTTTGTATGAAGGTGTGACAGGGAATGCACAACATAACATGTTGTTAAAGAGGAATCAACTTCTATGAAGACAGAGAAGGGACGGAAGACCTTCTTGTTGCCATGGCAACAAGGTTTCTAGTTAGGGTCTTCCGTCTTCTGCGGAAGACCCTTCTATTATTCTTCGGTTTCTTTTTCACTTTTATTAGGGTCTTCCGTCTTCAGCGGAAGACCCTTCTATTATTCCTCGGTTTCTTTTTCACTTTTATTATTATTATTTTTATTCTTTTTTCTTCTTACAAATTTTGTGCAGACGATTTCTCGGAGATGGCTCGTTCAATTTCATTCAAATTTTCATGGTAAATGCGTTGACATCTGAAGTTAATTCCGGCCATTCCGTTAAGGGATATTAACTTCCGGTCGGAAGTTATCGCCCTTTTATCAAAATTTAGAGGACCTCCTTGTCTGCGATGGAACTCAAAAACGGCTTAAGCTAGAGCGCTGAAATTTTCAGTGATGATAGAGGACATGTTGCCATTTTGCACCTGGGTTTGGATATTTTCCGGAAGTGCCTAGTATGGAAGCTCGGTAGGGGTCGAAATTTAGGACACGAAACATGAGTGAATTTTTGAGACATTTTGTATCATATCTTTTAAAGTATAATTATTTTGTTAAAACATACTGAACAATATTTGTGCAGAATGACAAGATCTTTAATATGATATCAAGAGAAAAGGGCTGACTTGTCATATTAGGGGCCGAGAGGGGCCAAAAGTATTAAATCAATAACTCTTTAACGATCAATATTTTGGTATACATTACTGAAGCAAAAATGTTTATCTTAACAATTTACAACTATTTATTATAATATTTATGTCATATGTTACATAAATAGGGGCCATGAGGGGCTAGAATGCCAAATCTTTGACGCTTTATATCTTAAAACTATGAAATATTTTGATAAGCAATATTGAACAAAAGATGTTCAAAATAATGTTCTAAACAATATGCAACCTTTCATTTTTTGTTAAACGTCCCCATTAAGGAGTTGAAGGACCGGCCCCTAAATTCTTCTTTTGCAAATATCTCAGAAACGAAAAAGAATTTCTGACTAATTGTTGAACAAAAAGTGTTCAAAATCATAAGAGCTTTAAAATGATGTGAAGAAAAAGGGGCTGGACCCTCAAAATAGGGGCTGAGAGGGGCCGAAAGTCTTTGATCAATTACTCTTTAACGATCAATATTTTGTAATGCATTACTGAAGCAAAAATGTTTATCTCAACACTTTACAACTATATATTATGATATTCACATCAAATGTTACATAATTAGGGGCCATAAGGGGCCAGAATGCTAAATCTTTGACGCTTTATATCTTAAAACTATGAAATATTTTGATAAGCAATATTGAACAAAATATGTTCAAAATAATGTTCTAAACAATATGCAACCTTTCATTTTTTGTTAAACGTCCCCATTAAGGAGTTGAAGGACCGGCCCCTAAATTCTATTTTTGCAAATATCTCAGAAACGAAAAAGAATTTCTGACTAATTGTTGAACAAAAAGTGTTCAAAATCATGAGAGCTTTAAAATGATGTGAAGAAAAAGGGGCTGGACCCTCAAAATAGGGGCTGAGAGGGGCCGAAAGTCTTTGATCAATTACTCTTTAACGATCAATATTTTGTAATGCATTACTGAAGCAAAAATGTTTATCTCAACACTTTACAACTATATATTATGATATTCAAATCAAATGTTACATAACTAGGGGCCATAAGGGGCCAGAATGCTAAATCTTTGACGCTGTTTATCTTAAAACTATGAAATATTTTGATAAGCAATATTGACCAAAAGATGTTCAAAATAATGTTCTAAACAATATGCAACCTTTCGGTTTTTGTTAAACGTCCCCATAAAGGAGTTGAAGGACCGGCCCCTAAGTATATCCTTCGCATATATTTTGGAAACGAAAAAGAATTTTTGAATAGTTGTTCAACAAAAAATGTTCAAAATCATGAGAGCTTTAAGGTGATATCAATGAAAAGGGTCTGACCCCTTAAATGAAGGGCCGAGAAGGGCCAAAAGTATACAATCAATAACTCTTTAATGATCAATATTTTGTAATATATTACTGAAGCGAAATAGTTCATCTTCAAACACTTTTTCTAAATAACATGATGTTGATATCATATGTTACGCAATAAGGGGTCTTTAGGGGGCCAGATTGCATAATCTTTGGCACAGTATATCTCGAAAAGGAAGAATATTTTGATAAACAGTATTGAACAAAAGACGTTCAAAATAATATTCTGAACAATATGCATTCTTTCAATTTTTGTCAAACGTCCCCATTTAGGACTTGAAGGAACGGCCCTTAATATTTCTTTTGCATATATCCCGAAAACAAAAAAGAATTTCTGACTAGTTGTTGAACAAAAAGTGTTCAAAATCATGAGAGCTTTAAGGTGATATCAAGAAAAAGGGGCTGACCTCTCACATTAGGGGCCAAGAAGGGCCGAAGGTCTTTAATCTATAACCCTTTAATGATCAATATTTTGTTCAACATTACGGTATTAAAGCAAAATTGTTCGTCTTAACAATTTATTTATATCATTATATTTGATCAAAAATCTCAGTCAAGTTCTTATCTCATCTTATCAAAAATCGGACGGAAGACCCACTCGTTGCTCGCAACGAGATCTCATCTAGTTATTATTATTTTTATTCTTTTTTCTTCTTACAAATTTTGTGCAGACGATTTCTCGGAGATGGCTGGATCAATTTCATTCAAATTTTCATGGTAGATGCGTTTACATCTGAAGTTAATTCCGGCAATTCCGTTAAGGGATATTTACTTCCGGTCGGAAGTTATCTCCCTTTTATGAAAATTTAGAGGGCCTCCTTGTCTGCGATGGAACTCAAAAACGGCTTAAGCTAGAGTACTGAAATTTTCAGTGATGATAGAGGACATGTTGCCATTTTGCACCTGGGTTTGGATATTTTCCGGAAGTGCCTAGTATGGAAGCTCGGTAGGGGTCAAAATTTAGGACACGAATCATGAGTGAATTTTTGAGACATTTTGTATCATATCTTTTAAAGTATAATCATTTTGTTAAAACATACTGAACATAATTTGTGCAGAATGACAGGATCTTTAAAATGATATCAGGAGAAAAGGGCTGACTTATCATATTAGGGGCCGAGAGGGGCCAAAAGTATTAACTCAATAACTCTTTAACAATCAATATTTTGGTATACATTACTGAAGCAAAAATGTTTATCTCGACAATTTACAACTATATATTATGATATTCATATCATATGTTACATAATTAGGGGCCATAAGGGGCCAGAATGATAAATCTTTGACGCTTTATATCTCAAAAGTGGGAAATAATTTGATAAGCAATATTGAACAAAACATGTTCAAAATAATGTTCTTAACAGTATGCAACCTTTCATTTTTTGCTTAACGTCCCCCTTAAGGAGTTGAAGGGCTGGCCCCTAAATACTTCTTTTGCAAGTATATCAGAAACGAAAAAGAATTTCTGAATAGTTCTTGAACAAAAAGTGTTCAAAATCATGAGAGCTTTAAAGTGATGTGAAGAAAAAGGGGCTGGCCCCTCAAAATAGGGGCTGAGAGGGGCCGAAAGTCTTTGAACAATAACTCTTTAACGATCAATATTTTGTAATGCATTACTGAAGCAAAAATGTTTATCTCAACAATTTACAACTATATATTATGATATTCACATCATATGTTATATAATTAGGGGCTATAAGGGGCCAGAATGCTCAATCTTTGACGCTTTATATATCAAAAGTGGGAAATATTTTGATAAGCAGTATTGAACAAAAGATGTTCAAAATAATGTTCTAAACAATATGCAACCTTTCATTTTTTGCTAAACGTCCCCTTTAAGGAGTTGAAGGGCTGGCCCCTAAATACTTCTTTTGCAAATATCTCAGAAACGAAAAAAAATTTCTGACTAGTTGTTGAACAAAAAGTGTTCAAAGTCATGAGAGCTTTAAAGTGATATGAAGGAAAAGGGGCTGGCCCCTCAAAATAGGGACTGAGAGGGGCCGAAAGTCTTTGAACAATAACTCTTTAACGATCAATATTTTGTAATGCATTACTGAAGCAAAAATGTTTATCCCAACAATTTTCAACTATATATTATGATATTCACATCATATGTTACATAATTAGGGGCCATAAGGGGCCAGAATGATAAATCTTTGACGCTTTATATCTCAAAAGTGGGAAATAATTTGATAAGCAATATTGAACAAAAGTTATTCAAAATAATGTTCTAAACAATATGCAACCTTTTGATTTTTGCTAAACGTCCCCATTAAGGAGTTGAAGGGCTGGCCCCTAAATATATCCTTCGCGTACTTCTCGGAAACGAAAAAGAATGTTTGAATAATTGTTAAACAAAAAGTGTTCAAAATCATGAGAGGTTTAAGGTGATATCAAGGAAAAGGGTCTGACCCCTTAAATTAGGTGCTGAGAGGGGCCGAAAGTATACAATCAATAACTCTTTTAATGATCAATATTTTGTAATATATTACTGAACCGAAATAGTTCATTTTCACACTCTTTGTTTAAATAACATAGATGTTAATATCATATGTTACGCAATAAGAGGTCTTTAGGGGCCAGATTGCATAATCTTTGTATATATCTCGAAAAGGAAGAATATTTTGATAAACAATATTGAAGAAAAGACGTTCAAAATAATATTCTGAACAATATGCACTCTTTCATTTTTTGCTAGACGTCCCCATTTAGGACTTAAAGGGCCGGCCCTTAATATTTCTTTTGCATATATCCCGAAAACAAAAAAGAATTTCTGAATAGTTCTTGAACAAAGAGTGTTCAAAATCATGAGAGCTTTAAGATGATATCAAGAAAAAGAGGCTGACCTCTCACATTAGGGGTCAAGAAGGGCCGAAAGTCTTTAATCTATAACCCTTTAATGATCAATATTTTGTTAAACATTACTAAAGCAAAATTGTTCGTCTTAACAATTTATTTATATCATTATATTTGAACGAAAATCTCAGTGAAATTCTTATCTCATCTTATCAAAAATCGGACGGAAGACCCACTCGTTGCTCGCAACGAGATCGCATCTAGTTATTATTATTATTATTATTTTTCATTTTTATTTTTCTGACCTTTTCAAATCGCGATATCTCAAAAACTACTCAATCATTTTCAGCCAAATTTTCAGGAATGATGTGTTATCTCATGCCATTTTGAAATATTGAAAAAGTTTGGAAAAATTCACTTCCGGTCACGAATTATTACGATTTTTCACTTTTTCCACTAAAAATCTAGTCCGTGAATGTTCTCGGAAACTGTTAAAAGTAGGAGTCTGAAACTTTCAGGTATGATAGAAGGTGATTTGTAGATGTGTGATGGAAACATTTCGTGTGTCGTCGCCACTTCCGGTCATCACAGGAAGTGATTTAAAAAGGGTAGTTTTTTGAACTTTTTTCTTTTTCATTATTTTTTTATGATATTTATAGGTTAAATAGAGAATCTTATCAGAATGCTAAATATATAATTTATTCAAAAATAGATTAACCCGTACTCTAGATATTTATGCTTGCTACTTTGATACGATGGTCTTTGATAGCGTAATGGTAAGCATGTTGAATTTTCACGCGGGCAACTCGTATTCAATCCCCAGAATGTCCAAATTTGTTCACACTATTGTTTGGGCTCAAATGTAATATTTTATTTATATTTAAAGGGGGGGGGGGGGCTATGTCGTTCAACGTCAGAGCAATGGTGTTTGACTTCACAATGGCACTGTGTCTTTTTACTCCTTCATAAAGAGTTTGCAGTTAAATTTTGCACTATTCAATCCCAAGAATGTCCGATTTTTTTCACACTGTTGTTTGGGCTCAAATGTAATATTTTATCTTTAAGTGGGGGGGGGGGGGCTATGTCGTTCAACGTCAGAGCAATGGTGTTTGACTTCACAATGGTACTGTGTCTTTTTACTCCTTCATAAAGAGTTTGCAGTTGAATTTTGCACTAATTAATGTGCATATGTGTGTGATATGACAAAATAAGGTAAAGATGTTAATGTAGCTAGGTACCTATGCAATTGAATCACAAATCGGAGATTTGTCAAATTATATTTTGAAAGTAGAATTTATTATTTTCTCATCTTGATTAAATAAAAATAGCAATTTCAAATGAGAGGTAACTTCAATGACATTTAGTTTAGAGCAAGATCCGCCATAATTAAGAGCTCAAAGCGACTTAGCGGATAAAGGTATGGTTAATTAATGGAATACAGTGTATTAACACAATGAAACACATAAAAATCTGTATACTTGAAACAGTATGTGAAAAAATATGCTTTCACGTGAAGTGTCAATCATTTTGTTATGCGTGTGTGGTGATGACTCAGGGAGGGGGGGGGGGGGGGTAACCTGAAATGCATGAAATCGGGTAAAATAAAACAAAATAGTGTAGATACATGTAGGTCTTAAATTAAAAAAAATATTTAACATAATTTTGTATTTTGTACAATTAAGTGTGAGAATCTCAAAGTTTAAAAAAATTCACACAAAGATGTTTTGGAACATAGGTCCTCCCCCTCCCTAAAATTATATTTCGTATTTTTTTCGTTCCAGATTTGCAATATTTTCAAAATATAAACGTTTAATTATATTTTATGTATGATTGATTGATTGATTGTATGTTGTTTTAAGTCCCATTCGAGAATTTTTCACTCATATAGAGACGTGACCACCGCGGTGAAGGGCTTCAAATTTAAACTTTTACTCGGCACTCAGGGCCATTGAGCAATGAGGGATCTTTATCCGTGCCAACACCTGCCTTGACACGTGGCCTCGGTTTTTAAGGTCTCATCCAAAATATCCGCAACTTTCACTTCAAAGTGCCGAGCGCATGGCGAAGGAATTTTGTATGAAGGTGTGACAGGGAATGCACAACATAACATGTTGTTTAAAGAGGAATCAACTTCTATGAAGACAGAGAAGGGACGGAAGACCTTCTTGTTGCCATGGCAACAAGGTTTCTAGTTGTTATTATTATTATTATTATTATTATTTTGACCAAATTTTGTGCAGGCGTTTCCTCGAAAACTATTTAGTGGTTTTTGGTGAAACTTTCAGGAAAAATTAGTCATTGCATGAACTTGTTTCATCACAAGGAAAATTTGAAAATTCCATTTTGGTTCCAAGTTACGGGCAATTTCCTGATTTTAAAATGAAATTTTGTCCGCGAGTGTTCTCAAGAATGACTAAAGATATGAACTGGAGACTTATTGGAGAGCATAGAACGTGACTTCTAAATTTGTGGAATCACATTTTCGTTCGTCGTCGGCACTTCCGGTCGTTTACGGAAGTGATAAAAAAAATCATAAAATTTCAACTTTCTTTTTTTAAATCAATACTTACATCACATTATTGCATCTCTTTTGTAGTTTCGAAATATGTTGGTCCCACCGAAAACAAAAACGTCAACTTCCGGTTATAAGAGAAAAACTACATAATTTTAGTATTTTTCTTTCCTATTAATATCCTTTGTAGATAAAGTATTTGAAATGAATTCTAAATATGTTATTCAAACTGCAGATATCTAGACTAACGTCAAATATCTTTGTAAAATTCACTTCCGGTCGCGTGTTTTCCTGTCCTCAAAATGAGAAGTTCTCTGAGCAAGATCTCGGAAACGGTGAGAGATTAAGACACCAAACTTATATGAGCAACAGGCCTTAAGATGTAGGCAAAACCATTTGGGTTCAGAGCGTCAGCCTTCACTTCCGGTCGTCAGAGGAAGTGATCAAAGAAATTGAAAATTTCAACTTTAAATTTCTTTTTTTAATTAAAAATTGCATCACTTTATTGCATCTTTTTCGCAGATTCGAAAGATGTTGGTCTCACCTGAAACAAAAGTGACAACTTCCGGTATTAAGAGAAAAACTACATAATTTGAGTATTTTACTTTTCCAGCAATATTTTTTCTAGAAAAAGTATTTGAAATGAATTTTAAATATGTTATTCAGACTGCAAATGTCTAGAGTAATCGTCAATATCTTTCAAAAATTCACTTCCGGTCGCATGTTTTCCTGTCCTCAAAATGTGAAGTTGTCTGAGCGAGATCTCAAAACCAGGTAAAAGATTAAAACACCAAATTTTTATGAGTAATAGACCTTGAGGAGTAGGCAAATCCATTTGGGTTAAAGCGTCAGTCGTCACTTCCGCTTGTCACAGTAAGTGATCAAGAAATCTAAAAAAAATTAACTTTTCTTTTTTAAATTAATGCTTGCATCACTTTATTGCATCTCTTTTGCTGTTTGAAATATGTTAGATTCCACCGGAAACAAAACAAGAGGCCCAAGGGCCTTAACGGTCACCTGAGTACAATACAACAATTTAGAGGATCCATAAACTGAAAAATGAAGCTTTGTTGCCCAAAAGCAAGAAAAATAGTATGATTAGCATCAACAAAATAATTGGTCTAGTATCTATCTGCCTATCTGACTTTCCAAGTCATTAAATCTATGAAAGTACATTTTCATTATACAATAAATTATCTTGCATAATTCTCTTATTCTATTAAGCTTTCAAATACATTATTTACATTGATTAATTATCAAAGGTGAATGGCAAAGGGGAATAACTTTGCTCAGCAGAATACAAGTTAATAGAGCCCTGGCCAGGACTAGAACACTTGACTAAATGGTCCAGGTGTTCAAAAATCTGGTAAAAATACCCTTGCATATTAAAACTTTTACTCTGTTTGCCTTGAACATCCCCAGAAGCATAGGAGATTTTCAAAGAAATGCATTTTCACCATAAAATTAAATAAATAAAGCCCCATCCTTACCCAGAACATCTGACCCATTGGCCACGAACTCACAATTCTGGAAGAAGCACCCTTTCTCATTATAACTATACACTTGTTTCTTTACTTTATAACCAGTAGTAGAAAAAATATTTTGAAAGAAATTATGCATTTTCACTACATATAATCAATAGAGCTCTTTCCCCCTCACCAGAACCCCTGACCCAAAGGCCATGAGGCATTCTTCCTTATCATAACCATGCACTTCCTTTGTTTGAAAAATACCCAGGCGCACACAAGATTTTGAAAGAATTCATGCCAATTCCCTATCTAATCAATAAAGCCCCGCCCTAACACCAGAACCCCTTACCCAGAGGCCATTAAATTCATAATTTCTGAGGCAGCCATGCTCATCATAACTATGTACTTAGTTTATTTAATATCCAGGAGCAGAGAAGATTTTCAAAGAATTAATGCAATTTTACTATATAATCAATGGAGCCCATCCCTAACACCAGAACCCCTGACCCAAGGGCCATGAAACAATTTCTGAAAAGGCAGTCATGCTCACCATAACTATGTTCTTAGTTAGTTTATTTAATACCCAGGTTCAGAGAAAAAGATTTTCAAAGAATTCATGCAATTCTACTATATAATCAATAGAGCCCTGCCCTAACACCAGAACCCCTGACCCAAGGGCCATGAAATTCAAAATTTTGGAAGAGGCACTCTTGCTCATCATAACTATGTACTAAGTTACTTTATTTAATGCCCAGGAGCAGAGAAGATTTTCAAAGAATTAATGCATTTTAACTATATAATCAATAGAGCCCCACCCTAACACCAGAACCTCTGACCCTGGGGCCATGAAATTCACAATTTTGAAAGAGGCACTCTTGTTCTTCATAACTATGTACTTAATACCCAGGAGCAGAGAAAATTATTGCAATTCTACTATATAATCAATAGAGCCCTGCCCTAACACCAGAACCCCTGATCCTGGGGCCATGAAATTCAAAATTTTGAAAGAGGCACTCTAGCTCATCATAACTATATACTAAGTTAGTTTATCTAATACCCAGGAGCAGAGAAGAAGATTTTCAAAGAATTAATGCCTTTTCACTATATAATCAATAGAGCCCCACCCTAACACCAGAATCCCTGACCCTGGGGCCATGAAAGTCATAATTTTGGAAGAGGCACTCTTGCTCATCATAAATATGTACTAACTTAGTTCATTTAATATCCAGGAGCAGATAAGAAGATTTTCAAAGAATTAATGCATCTTCACTATATAATCAATAGAGCCCCGCCCTAACACCAGAACCCCTGACCCTGGGGCCATGAAATTCACAATTTTGGAAGAGGCACTCTTGCTCATCATAACTAAGTACTAAATTAGTTCATTTAATAACCAGGAGCAGATAAGAAGATTTTCAAAGAATTCATGCATTTTAACAATATAATCAATAAAGCCCTGCCCTAACACCAGAACCCCTGACCCTGGGGCCATGAAATTCACAATTTTGGAAGAGGCACTCTTGCTCATCATAAATATGTACTAAGTTACTTTATTTAATACCCAGGAGCAGAGAAGAAGATTTTCAAAGAATTAATACATTTTCACTATATACTCAATAGAGCCCTGCCCTAACACCAGAACCCCTGACCCAGGGGCCATGAAATTCACAATTTTGAAAGAGGCACTCTTGCTCATCATAACTATATACTTAGTAAATTTATTTAATACCCAGGAGCAGAGAGGAAGATTTTCAAAGAATTAATGCATTTTCTCTATATAATCAATAGAGCCCCGCCCTAACACCAGAACCCCTGATCCTGGGGCCATGAATTTCACAATTTTGAAAGAGGCACTCTTGTTCTTCATAACTATGTACTTAGTTACTTTATTTAATACCCAGGAGCAGAGAAGAAGATTTTCAAAGAAATAATGCACTTTCCCTATATGATCTATATAGCCCCACCCTAGCACCAGAACCCCTGACCCTGGGGCCATGGATTTCACAATTTTGGTAGAGGACTCAATGCTTATTACAATGATGCCAACAGTTTGACTGCTTGATGTCCAGGAGTAAAGAAGAAGATTTTTAAAGATTGCATTATTTTTGGTGGTTTTAGCCCCACCCCTCAGGCCCCAGGGGGGCAGGGACCATGGAATTCACAATTTTTGTTCCCCTTCACCCATAGGTGCTATATGCCAAATTTGGTTGAAATTGGTTAAGCGGTTTCAGAGAAGAAGCTAAAAATGTTCAAATGTTAACACACGACGCACACCGCACGACGCACGACGCACGCCGACGGACGAGAACGGATAGCAATAGGTCACCTGAGTGACTCAGGTGACCTAAAAATCAACTTCCGGTTTTAGGAGATAAACTACTTTACTTTGATATTTAACTTTCTCATAAATATTGCTCATTGATAAAGTACTTGAAATGACTTTATGTATTTTGTATATACTGCAAATTTCTAGAGAAAAGTCAAAGATTTTTATAAAATTCACTTCCGGTCTCGTGTTTACCTGTCCTCAAAATTTGAATTTTATCTCACAATATTGCTTGGCAACAGTAAACGACTGAAGTCTAAAACTTTCAGGACTGATGGTCAGTCATCAGTTATATGAATCGTGAGAAAATCTTGTATCGCCGTTACTTCCGGTACTTCCGATAGTGACCGGATGTAAAAAATGAATGGTTAACGTTAGCAAGTTGGATTTTCACGCTGACGACCAGGGTTAAATTTCCAGAGTGTCTGAATTTCTTTTATCTCTTTTTCAGCTTGAATTTTCTTTTTTATTTTCAGAATCGGACGGAAGACCTCTCATTGCTTGCAATGAGATTCTAGTTATTATTATTATTTTTATTTTTCTTCTTCCTGGGTACTTTTTTGTCCGCGAGTGATCTCGTAAACTACTCATCCGATTAAGGTGAAACCTTTTTAGGGTTACTAGGCATGTTATGTAGATTTGCGGAACGAAGGTCATTTTGCGCGCATGTGCAATGCGTAATATGACCAATATACTTGATATAGCTGTAACTTTTGTACTTTTTGATGAAATGCTTTGATACTCAGAATATAAGGATATATTAAAAGTGTAGACAAGATGACATGGTCAACATGCACATGCATGCACGTGCGCGCATGCGCAAAGCGTAAAATGACCAATTTATTTGATATAGTCGTATTTATTTATACTATTTGATGAAATGCTTTGATACTCAAAATATTAGGATATATTAAAAGTGTAGACAAGATGACATGGTCAACATGCACATGCATGCATGCTTTTTGACTGGGAAAATTCCATAACTTGGACAGTTATATAGGTTTATAACTTGGACAGTTAATAATTTTTTTTGGTCAAATTAATTTTAGAAGTCCCCCCGCAACCCCCACTTGGATTTAGGGGGGGGGGGGTTTAAAACCGTTGCTACGAACCTGTTCCAGGCCTTTGCCACTACATTATGTGTATTTATTTTAATGTAAAACATAAGTGGAAAGATGATATGGCTTATTTTCAAAGGAAAATTACTTCAGTAAAATTCTTCATGCTAAATGTATTCCAATTTTTCGCAAGTACGTAATCTATGTACATCGTTTGGGCGTTTTAATGTGCGATTGTATATCGAAATATCACAATCAAGTACATGCACATTTATGTTTTTCTAATGTAATTTGTACTTATATAGATTTTTTTAAAATTTATCTGAGCATACAAAAAAATCATGCTCTGACCTTGAAAATATATATATACAGATAGGTTTGCGTAATATATCTGTTTGAAAGTTGGTGAAGAGAGAATACATGCACACGCGTTAATCAGTCTTTCTACGATAAATTGACCAATTCAGAGTAGAAAACATGGGGGAAATGTTTCAAATAGCACAATGAACATCATAATTCTCTAAAAGACATATCAGTGAACTTGAAAACAAAGAATTGTCCACAAATCTGGTATCGTTAACTTTATACAACAATTTCAAGATACATGTACCATTGATTTTTAGGTAATGTTACGGAAGTTAATGCTTGATCAAGCCTTCTAATTTTTTAAATAAAGCTGAATTTGACTAATTTTTCGTTTCTGATATTCAGTAAAGAACGCTAAAATATGATTCAAGAAGTCTCGCATGAATCCGAATTTAAATTAAATTTTCGGTAAAAATATCGTTACGGAAGTTAATTCCCAGCAATAAAAGTTAAAATTCTCTTCAATAGTTAAAATCAAAGTTTGTTTTAGGATATTTAACAAAAGTATGAAGCATTTCGCTCCCAAAATACTAGTTTTTTAGCCCTTTAAAGCAAAAACTTTTCTGAATTACCGTTATGGAAGTTAATGTTTTAAGAGAGTCAACTGTTTTTGTCTAATTCATTTTGTTATGTCGAAAATGTAATCATCTAAAATAGGTGACTCGCAACTAAAATCGATGATATAAGGTTCCGTGGTCACTCTCACATAAGTTTCAGTTATTTTTGAAATCTGCATTCTATGCGTGAAAATTTAAAACAAGATCGTTGCGGAAGTTAATCGATTTTAAGCGACATACTATGATTTCGCACGAAAAGAGATCCATGCATTTCTTTGCGAGAAGTGGTTTGATTTCTTTTTATATAGGATAAAAACTTTTTTTTTTACATTCATTGCAATCTATTCAGAAAGATTTTACAGCTGAAAATTTCATCTTGAAATTTGTCAATAAATGAAGCAACATTAAGATTTGCAGTGGAATACGTTTTTCAACATTACATTATGTTAATAGTTAAGCTATTACAACGGTAAATTTGTAAGCGACATAAAATAAATTTCTTAATTGGTTATGTTTTGTAGAATGACTGTCACACTATCCGTGCTTACTTTTGTATTTAGGTTTAGTTTGA
Organism: Saccostrea echinata; assembly: GCF_033153115.1. NCBI lineage: Eukaryota > Metazoa > Mollusca > Bivalvia > Ostreida > Ostreidae > Saccostrea > Saccostrea echinata. The sequence continues at coordinate 7,598,983 of NW_026889801.1, read as the reverse complement.
TACTAATTTGATACGCCACATGTAATTGTAGTCTATAAACCAAATAAAATACGATCTACACATGCTTAGTACTTAGCGGAGAGGTCTTAGTCTTAGGTCTAGTCCGACGCCGCTTTCTGAAACGCGATTTAGGCCCGTCTAAATTTTGGCGTAACTTACTTAGTCGGACTAACTTAAGCCGAAATCTACGACTTTTTGAGAATCGAGCCCCTGATAACATTTTTTTTTTTATGCTCGATAAGGAATTTTTTCTTGATATTGTCCACCTTAAACTGAAATTTTCTGAAATATTCTACAACACATAAAAATGTCAACATGAATTGGTGAACATTTTTGATAATAAAGAAATGTTTTATTTAAAAAAAAACACGTTTCGATTGAGCGAACACTTTTGTATTTAAGCAAACGAATATTCAACGTCTATCCTTTTTTATCTATCTTTTTTTAAACTATGAATAAATCAAATGTCTGCAAGTTACAAGTATGAATATGTGTAGATTTATTTAAAAGATCTAACGGTAGAGAGACATCGTATGCATTGAAAATAAACATCCTTTAGTCAATCTGATAAAGATAATCGACAAGTGTTGACCTGACCAGCTGAATTATTCTCTTTTGCTGTATATGAACGATACAATTTTCGAGAAAAGCCAAACTTGTAATATATAATGTGATAAAAATGACAGATCAGCTACAATACTCTTGTTTGTTTTGGTGTTTAACACGTTTCTTTTATTCCCCATACTCTACATTTGATAGATAAGATAGTATGAAGGTTTCAAGATCAAGTTATCACAAGAATACCATTGAACGACTTGACTAACAATCTAGTACTGTCTAATGCCATGGCGTCAGACAATAAGAAACTTATGTCGTTGGAACGTGGTTAAAATAAATCGAAAAAATGAGATAATTTTCTTCCGCTAGCGACAAAAAATTAAAGATGGTCAACAGAATGTCTTCTGAAGAGTTATCTCTTGCAAACTACAGAATAACTCTTTCGAACGACAAAATATAGTTCAACATTTAAGTATGCATCTGATTAATTTCGCAATCATTCCCTTCATCCTTAAACTTTTCCTATAGCAGAATCACGTTTATATTGTTATGGAGAGCATTTTTCTTCTACTAAAGACACCTCCTTAGGACACTTATTTTTAACGTCAATCCTTAGCCACTAAATATGTATATGATTTGTATTTAAGGTAGGGCTGGTCTTTTACACATCCAGCGTGAATTGTATACACGACAATAAACTTCCAATTTTAACTTAGTCTATTTAAATAATTTTTAAATAGTAATTAACAATACAATGTTTGCTACACAAATAATAAGCTTCAGAAATAAATATATCTATCATTTTTCGAAGTGCATATTTTTTTTTAGATATAACGTATATATTAATTAACAGAATAAGTTCAGTGCAAAATATCAAAATTTAAAAAAACATAATTTTAAATTAACTGTATGTGAAAACATCAAAGTACCTTATAAAAGTTATGTCAACTGTTTAACTATCCCTTAAAAAGGTTTGGTTAGAATATAATTGCTTACAATAAATCCTTTTATAAGAATCCGTTAACACACCTATTCCCCGAAGGAAGGCGGGGTTTGCTTGTCACTTGTCATGGACTGCTTTAATCGATTTACTTTTTTAATCGTTATATAACCGTTGTAGAGAAAAAAATGAAAAAAAAAATCATCGATTTAAAAAGATTTTTTTAATTCCCTTTTGTTTGTTTATGTAATTCATATATCTTTGATGATTTTATATTTTTTATATCAAATTTCTGTAAACAAGAAATAGGAATAAAAAAATTCTCTCTCTCTCTCTCTCCGACAGTATGTACAGAGTGACAACTGTGCACTCTATATCATTACTCTTCTTTTCACCTTTTAAGATATCACTACCTTCACTTCTACTTCCCGAAACGCATCTATATATTTCACGGAGATTACCTTGGACCTTTTTTTTAAATAATGTTTATTTATAAATTGCAATCTGTGCTCTTTCAGGTATATTATATCATTCTTAATACTTGTTATGTTGTATTAATATTTTTTTTTTTCAAATTCTCTTCGATGAATGAATCGCTTTACGATAGAATAATCAGGAACGGAAATAAAACAAAAAGGGAATGCATCAAATTATTGAAATTCGTTCAAATGTATACATGAACTGTTGACAATATTTTTAAATTCAACTGTAAATAATAAAAACAAGAATACATGTAAAAATCTGCATCACATCCTTTCATATCAATTCAGCCTTCGGCCCCGGACTGATACTGGAGGAGTCTTATGGGATGTGAATCAGTTTTTCAAAACGTGTATTATTCTTTATATTCTACATTTTGTTTCTTTTTCCATATCGCAAAGGATGACTGCACTAAAGGACATGCGAAATTTGCGACAAAATAAACTTTCTAAACAAGCATTTTTCTTTTCATTGCAAGAATGGTCAACATCCAATGTACAACTTTATGTAATTACGCTAAATAAATGTGTGTATTTACGAAGTTCGAATTTGTGATCAAAGGCAGAGGTCATCACAATTTCTTGAATCTCCGTTGGATAATGAGGACGCCCACTTTTTTACTGACTTCATACATAGTCAGCGCATGTTTATCTATTGTACTACGTTTTACAGTAGTTGTATATTTGCATAAATAATAATGTGTCAAAAAGAGATTAATGGACAAACATGCGTTCATGGTTAAAAAGAGAACAAAAAACTGCTTCTTCTTGCATTCGCTCTCTGTGTTGTAACCAAGGGTTGTGACATGTTGAATATTATAATTCACCACCTGATTTCTTACCTCATGTTACTTTGTGAATACTAAATTCCGTCACGTGGCTTGTAAAGTAGCATGCTTTATGCTAACTAAGACATTGTGTTCGAACACATTAAGTCATCTGGCAATGATATAACATCTGCTTTAATTACATGGTCGTGCTCATATTGTTAATTTCGTTTTGAACTTTTGTCTTGAGTGTATTTGTGCCATACATATAGAATGGAGAGGGAGATGGGAAAGAGTGATCACGTTCCTTATTTCAAACATGTCTTTGTTATTTATCTAGTCTAATTTTAGACACATTCTTACAATGTTAGCTCCACCTCTCATACACATTTAATGTTCAACAAAGGCAGGTAAGTGTAAATTCTCTGTATTTGGAAAATAGTAAGGACAAAAACATCGAATCATATTATTGTATCTAAAATCATTTTAAGATTTAAATTTGGTTCCAAATTGACAGGATTCTTTCATAAATATACAAAAGTGAAATAAGGTTTAGATATAAAAACAACAGAAGCAACCAAAAAAGACCCAAAAACTGGCGTTAAGTGCAGTCATCCTTTATAAAACTATGTTTCAATTTATATTTTTTGAATGATTTTAAAACAAATCTTTTAAAACTTGAAAATGTAAAAGCTTGTTTCTTATTCACTGAATATGTTTTAGAAAAATAGCACAGTACCTTAATACGCGAGTGGTGGCGTCTCCATATGAGTGAAAAATTCTCTAGTGGGACGTTAAACAACAAACAAATAAACGACTAAAGATGAAGTTCGAAATAAAGGATTCTAAAAGTTTACAATCCCTTCGTACTGTTTTTCCTAATCTCAATATTGTACGCAATAAGGTTGTGTCATTTGTTTGAGAATCCCTTAAGAAGGTTTAGGATTGTATTTAACTATATACAGTGGCTCTTTTTATAGGAACCCCAGACGTTTTTATATCCGTAAACACACCTTTTACCTGAAATCAACGGGGCATGCTTTTCATTGGTTATGGTTTGCTTTATTTGATTTACACTTTTGCTACTAATACAACCTTCTTATAGGTAAAGAGATTGCAGCTCTTGTTAAGGTGATGTATTTTGATTGTCAAGTGGTTATTTCCAGGCCCTTCACTGGCCGAAATATAGGATCCTGGATGCTATGCAGCTCCTTGTACTATGTTCAATATCAAAAAGTATTGTACGCACTCTAACTAGTTGAGCTGCGCTATCTAAAGGGGTTGCAGCACTGGAAACTTAATTCATTGTGATGTTCAGCTGATCAGTCCAATACCCATCCCCTGAGTAAAAAATGATTGATTGATTGTATATTGTTTTACGTCCCATTCGAGAATTTTTTACTCATATAGAGACGCCACCATATACCGGCGAAAGGCTTCAAATTTTGACCTTTACTCGGCACTCAGGGCCATTGAGCAGTGAGGGATCTTTATCGTGCCAACGCCTGCGGTGACACGGTTTTAAAGGTCTCATACGAAGGACCCGCAGCTTTCACTTCAAAGTGCCGAGCGCATGGCGAAGGAACAGTTGCTACCCATTTCTATCAACTTAGGTCAGTCGCGGCCGAGATTCGAACTCACGACCTCCTGATCACGGAGCCAGCGCCCTACGACTAAAGATGCATGGTCGCCCGCGTGGCGCAGTTGTAGAACGTTTGCTCTAGAGTCGCGGGTTCGAATCCCACTGTGGGACGTGGAGACCGGTCCTTCGGATGAGACCGTATTAACCAAGGTCCCGTGTCGCAGTAGGTGCTGGCACAAAAAAAATCCCTCACTGCTCAATGGCCCGAGAATAGGTCAAAATTGGCAGCTCTCTACCGGCAAGTGGTGGCGTCTCCATATGAGTGAAAATTCTCGAGAGGGACGTTAAACAACAAACAAACAACCGACTAAAGATGAAGTTCGAAATAAAGGATTCTAGATGTTTATAATCCCCTCAGTCGCCCGCGTGGCGCAGTGGTTAGAGCGTCTGCTCTAGAGTAGCGAAGTAAGGAGTTGGTCCTTCGGTCGCGGGTTCGAATCCCACTGTGGGACGTGGAGACCGGTCCTTCAGATGAGACCGTATAAATCGAGGTTCCGTGTCGCAATAGGTGCTGGCACAAAAAAAATCCCTCACTGCTCAACGGCCGTAAGTGCCGAGTATAGGACAAAATTTGCAGCTCTCCACCGGCAAGTGGTGGCGTCTCCATATGAGTGAAAAATTCTCGAGAGGGACGATAAACAACATACGAACAAACAATCCGATCGTACTGTCTTTCCTTATCTCAATATTGTACACACTGTCACTAATTTGGCTTAGCTACATATACATGTTATACAGTTAATCAAGTGCTTTCAAATGCTTTTAAGTAAAAACCTTTATAGAAGTAGCTACATGTATTGATTTCTAAATGTTGGTGGCTTTATATCCCTTTTATAAGGGGGGTTTACATTTTGCTTCTTCAATTTTTGGTAATTCAAATTAAGCTCCTTATTGGAATGTTGTGTAAGAAATATCGAGTAATTTTCTAACTTCTGAATGCCGAGTTTTGTGCTAAAAAAATTTATTACGTTTTTTTTCTTTTATATTTTATTTCATATATATAAACGTATTTTATACGTTTAAACCGTATTTCATTTTTGGTTGAATATTGTTTCCTCAATCAATACATTTATTAAATAATTGTTTGTCAATGTAGCGTCTACGTATGCGTCAAAAAGAATATGGTATAATGGTGAAAGTTATGCTACAGTACATGTATACAACTACATGTATATGGCACTTGCTATACTTTAATTACCTGTTTTCAGAAAATCGAGCAAGCAATTATAATAATGAAAGAGGAAAAATCAATAGATTGCGGAGAACAATAAGAGACAACAAGCAACACGACAAAGCTAGAGTATATTTGAGCAAAGATGTAGATAATTGAAGTGCATGTCATTTATTATCTCCTTCGTGTTTTCTCCTTCACTCGACCCAGACCACCTCAACCGAATAATAAAAAAAGTGCGAGACAGAACATGATCCCATCGTTAAAAACATACCTGACCAAAACTGAAGAAAAAATCTCACACTGTTGGAAAAATGAGAATTCCTTGTGAAAAAAAGGCATATTTATTGGGCAATTTGATATTCATCTTTTCGTAAACAATATTTAAGATCCGTTATTAAAGGATGCCTTCCTTTGAAATTTCCACAGGTGACATAATTACCTTATGTGACAATAGCTCTTCCAATGTCTGTCTTTCCTGATTTAAAGGTACGATAAAGAAGGAAATGGTCTTCTCACCATATCAGATTTACTGATCAAAAAGATAACTTTTTTCATATACTTAAATCTTCGGCATCTGAGAAGTAATCTGATATTGAACCCCTCACTGATTTTAAATATTTTTTCCTTCTATTAAACTGCTTTGTAATAAATATTTTCAAACCTATTGTGTATCCAATGAGTGCAAAGCATTCATACATTATGCAAGAAGTCGCCCGCGTGGGGCAGTGGTTATAGCGTTCGTTCTAGAGTCGCAAAGTAAGGAGTTGATCCTTACGTCGCGGGTTCGAATCCCACTGTGGGACGTGGAGACCGGTCCTTCGGATGAGACCGTATAAACCGAGGTCCCGTGTCGCAGTAGGTACTGGCACGAAAAAGATCCCTCACTGCTCAGTGGCTGTAAGTGCCGAGTATAGGACAAAATTTGCAGCTCTCCACCGGCAAGTGGTGGCGTCTCCATATGAGTGAAAAATTCTCGAGAGGGACGTTAAACAACATACAAACAAACATTATGCAAGAAAGAACTTGAAATGTAAAATAAAAAAGCAGGGATTGTTTCTGATTAACTGAATATCTATAAAAATTATCACATTACGTTGATAAAATTGTGTCATTTGTTTGAGTATCACTGAGGAGATTTTTATGAGATCAATCACAGTTCGTTATATTCACCTTGTCATTAAGGTCTTCTTTCCCAACGGTTTCTGATGGTTAAGATCATTCTTCTTTTTTTTCTTCTACTTTCTAAACGCCAACTTTGAGACCTCATATCTCGCTCATTACTCAACGGATTTTGCTCAAATTTGCACAATTTATAGACGTTATTAAATTCTATCAGAGTGCTGTCAAACAATTCATAAAGTCACTTCCGCTTTTGAGTTATTTCCCTTTAAATGAAAATTTAGAGGCTTTCATTTCAAGACAAAGACTCCGAGACTAACAAAAGCTGGGGCAGAAATTATACCGAATTTTAAAAAAAAAAGAATAAAAGTTGCACACATCGATTTTTGTTTTCCGATTTCTCTATTCAAAATGGCGCTATATAGGGGTCAAAAATTAGAACGCATAAAAAAGCGAAGATTTACACATATTTTCCTTTCTATCTTTTAAACTAAAAATATTTTGATAAGACATGTAGAATAAAAATTATGCACAATTTTAAGGCCTTTCATTTGACACCACTAAAAAGGGCGCTGGCCCCAAAAATTATAGATCTGGAACCCTTCAATTTTTTTGCATTTTAACTCAAAAACGGTAAATATTTCGAAATGGCTGCCGTGAAAAAGGTTGTTCTTTCACATCTTATTGATCTCATGAAAAATGTTATTTTGTTCGAGTCTTGTGTTTTAAATGAGCTAGAAGCATAACCCATATACAGGAATTGTTTTCATTCAGCAAGTAAACGAGAGCTCCTCATACGTGTAACTAAAATAAACTTACTATAAATTATAAACCTGGCTACATTAGATGCTAATATTCTTTAGAATAAGGTTTTTGAAGGAAGTGTTCTGTGCTTTATTTCCAAGTTATTTACTGACATCTTTCCCTTTTATTTCATTTTTTCAAATTCGAATAAACCAGTCCATTAAAAAAGGGGAAAAAAGATAAAATTTTTATGCTTATCATATTAAAACAAACAATATAGTTGATAATATAGTGATTAATATAGGTGAAATAGTACCTATCCTTAAAAAAGCAGACCCAGATGTAACAGATAACTATAGGGGCATTACTCTCAAGAGTTGTTTGTTAAAAAAAATTACAACAATACTTAATAATAGACTGGTGAAAATGGTACAAAAATAGCTCTGATTTAACATGCACAATTTGGATTCAGACCAGGGGTTGGCACCATAGACGCAATTTTTACACCGCAAAGTATAATTGATAAACATCTTTCGAATGGGAAAAAAACTCTACTGTTATTTTGAGGACTACCGTCAGGCATTCGACAGTATTAATAGAAATTATCTTTTCAAAAAATTCATAAAATTAGGGATCAAGGTGAAAATGTTTAAAAGTATATGGTAGGAGTTGATAGGAGTTGTGTGAAATACAAAAACAATTTTGGTGATTTTTTAGAGTAGAACAAGGAGTCCTTCATGGAGAAGCACTAACTCCTCTACGTTTTCTTTATATTTAAATGATTTTGAGAATGCTTTTATCATGTCTAATTGTCAAGATATTAATCTCCAAGAAGTGTCATTGTTTTTAATGTTATATGCAGATGACATGACATTATTTTCCGATTCTCCTGAGAGGTTACAAAAAATGCTTGGTGTGCTTTACTCATATTGTAATGGTTGGAAATTATCTGTAAATCTAAGTAAACTTAAAATAAACTTAAAAATAAAAGGAAATCTGGTCGATTGAATCAAAATTTTACATGGTATTGTAATGATGAAGTTGAAGCTATCAATCAGTTTACTTATCTTGGTCTCATTCTGACATACACAGGTAAATTTTATAAATCTCAGGTAAAATTGGCTGCTCAAGGGAGGAAATGTATGTATAAACTTTTGAATTCAATGAAAAATGTGCATTTTAATTATGTAACTCGATTATCTTTATTTGATACTTATGTAAGTAGTATATTGAATTATGCAAGTGAAATTTGGGGGTTCCACAAAGTGATGCTATAGGGAAAATACATTTAGAATATCTCAAAATTATATTAAAAGTGAGAAAAAATACCTCATCGTTGATTATCTATAATGAACTTGGTTGTTTACCTCATTTTATTCAAAGGAAAATTCGCGTTATAACATTTTGGTTAAAATTATTGGAGTCACAAAATTGTAATTGAAAAGTATTTACCAAGTTATGCTTGAAAGAATTGAGACAAGTCCTTGTACAAAATATAATTGGTCACTTAATGTAATTTTTTTTCTTATTTTCATTAGGGTTTGGAGAGGCTTGGTATTGTCAAAATATTACAAACAAAAATATGTTTTAAAAAAAATTAAAAAAAGATTAACTGACTGTTTTCAACAATAATCTGAGACTTTTTCTTCGTCACGAACGTGTTCTGTGTATAGATATCTAACAAATAAGCTCTGCATGGAATTCTACTTAATGAAATCAATTCCAAGCAAGTATATTCAATTGATTGCAAAATATAGACTAACTGCACATTTATTATTAAGATTGAGAAGGGAAGTTTTACTTATGTTCCTAGAAAGAATAGATTATGTTTTTTTCTGTCAATTAAAAATTGAAGATGAGTACCATTTTATTTTGAAATGTTCACTTTATCATGAGTACAGGAAATTGTATATTAAAAAGTATTATTAGTATAGACTTACATCGTAGTATGTATAAATTTTTACAATTACTATCAACTGAAAATGTGTGTGAACTAAGTAATAAATGGAAATTCCTACAGAAAGCAGAAGCACTTAGAGATTCACATCTGTAAACTAAGGATTTTTTTCTTTAATATTTGGTTGGAAATATTGTACACAGTTAATATTATGTTAAAACAAGTGTATGTAAATATTTCATGTATGTACATTTAGTATTTTGTAATTATGAGTATGTGCATGTAATTTGATAAGCGATATGGCTTAAGGAATAAATAAACAAACACACAAACAAAAGTGAGAAAATAAAACATAACTTTGAATCATAGACTACTCACAGCCATCAAGAGCATGCCTTTTACATTCAACTTGTGTGTTTACAATTATGTAACACCTCCCTCGATAGCACGTGGCAAAGGAGGTCAGCGGGTTTCAATCGGAATGCAATCCAGCGACCTGGTCATACACAAACCATAGAATGGCCATTACAAATTCGTTTTGTAAACTACATGTAAGTCATGAGCGTATAAATATGTTGAATCTTTCAGATTATTTCATAATATCTTTGATTAAGTCGCTAGTGCATTTCATTTAATATTTTATTCGTTGAATTACAAGAAAGTTGCATAATTATTTTTATAAACAATTTATTTCTCGATATCGAGGTAATTGTCTGTTTTATTTCAAATAAAATTCAAAATATTATACAATTGGTTACCCCTTATGAGTTCAATATGGGTCCTTATTTCACCCTGTTGAACTCATAAGGGGTAATCAATTGTTTTATTATACCGATATAAGTTAAGGCATTTTTTGTAGGCTTATTGTGTATTAGACCAACGAACTGTTATTATCAGTGTTCTATCGGGATCGAGATTCGCTAGTGAAGTTGTTTACTTTTTTGCCTGCAAGTCTTGTAAGTTTTTGCACTGCCGATTTATTAAAACACTCTATGGTTGTCAGTAACATGCATTTTTTTATAAATTCACAAAGTACAATGACAATCTGGTGCAGACTTTTACGGTACAAGAGAGCCGAGTCTGCATTCTTGAATTTGACATTGTAACGAAAGTTTCAATGAAAACGATAAATGTTATGACGCATCTAAAAGCCAATCGTGTTCCGTATCCTAAAATATTATACATATTTTTATAACGGCATTTTTTGTAATGTACAATCATTACTGTATGCATATTTTTTTTTTTTTTTTTTTTTTTTTTTTTTTTTTTTTTTTTTTTTTTTTTTGTAATTTGAATGGAATTTGGATTAACAGGTCATTTTTAGCGGTCATTATTTTTATTGAACGGTCATTAAACTCCACGTGCAATGATTCCTAGGTCATTATTGTTGTAAACTAGTCCGAAATATCGGACGTTTTCCAGGATTTTTCACGATTTTAATATTTTACATGCCAGGAAAACGTCAGAACCGGCGCCATTACAAAAACTGTAAATTCGCCGCCTCCAACTGGAGGCGGCATTCTTGGTTGATTTTCGATTTTTGCGAACCGAATTAAATGCTGAATTCACAACTTATCAATAGTACAATGCCTTTAGTACTCACCAACATCGTTTAAATATGGGTTTATTTATGAAATATACAATCTGGTGAAAACATTTTATCAGAAGGTCGAGTTTTCTTTTCATTTCGTGCATTTTAAAATCTTGCAAGACCAACTAAGATTAATTTTTTATCCCTTCTTTCTTTACATGGAGGTAGGAATGATTAAGTAGACCCTTTATTAATTAAACAAATCAACGGTTTCTTGAATCACGGCAGCCGTCGTGTACTGTTCAGTCAGACACAACAAGATTTTTTTTTCCATTTACATTTTTTTATCTATAAATAAAATTACTAATATGTTAGACGGTGCGACCGTTATCGAGGGCGGAGCCATCAAGTGAACATTTCTACATTTTATTGTTTAATGATAAATCAGTGTTAGAATCAAGTTGTAAATCATGACAAAGACCTCAGTCCTTTTTAAAAAAGCATTAAGTTCTCTTATCTCAGATATTTTTCATTTCAACTAAAGAAATTTAAGGGTATTTGTTTTTATATCCTGAAAAACTTTTACTAAGATGTTTTATCATGAATTGCCTAGCCAGAGCACTCAAAATCAATAGCATAACGGGGAAAGAGAGTGCACTGGACCAGTCAAGGATTCAACCTACCCAGGCCCAAGAACTTTTAAACGTTAACTCTTTCATACAATTAATACGTGAACTTGCATGAGCATCATTTCTTTATCTTTCACAACTTAATTTAAAAACCCAAATCCAGAAACATCAAGTATTTAATTCTCAATGGATGGTCATGACATCAAATACAGTCAAATAGAGACAATTTTCAGGGACTACATCGGAAGTTGAATTTGGGACCTACAGAAAAATGATCTGACTCCTGGGTTATCAGGACACTGGAAACTGATCATCTAACCAACACGAGCGCTGTGTATCGTGAGGGCTAAAAGTATATCAGCATCGCAAAATTTCTGAGAATTATTTTCTTATTTTCAATGGAAAAAATGTAGTCTGATTCGAATAGTCTTAAGTGCTTTCTAAAACTAACATAAAAGCAAGGTAAAAATCTTTTCTTTTTAATATCTTGAAAAACGAAATTAACTCTATGAAAGTTTTTTTTCCCCCAGATAATAAATTGTTTAAGCGAAAACTATTAGAATTTAAAAACCTAAACTTGTGAATAATAGGATACATTTCTGGGAAGTATCGAATAGAATATTTATAGATGCATCGATACCTCCCCCCTCCCCCCCCCCTGCATCAGTAATTGATGTTTTATGACAACCCTATCCACCACATAAATAATAAAAAGGATCATATATGGAAGCTTAAAAAAAGGTATTTTAGTACTACTCAACAACATTGAACTCTTTACATGGATTACCATGGGTAATGTCAAATGAAGATTCTGGGTTTTTTTTTTAAGCCAAGAGAACATTAAACTTTATTAATATACATGTCATGTGTTTTGCAGTCCCTCATGTATTGTTTAACTTAGTTCTTCTCATATGATTATGTATTGTTTAACTTATTTTTTCTCATATGATTTTGACTTTATACACTATCATATTCCACCACAGGTTCCAACTGGCTGAATAAATTTTCTTTTCTATATTTTTAAAAGTACTTTTTAAAATAAAAATTAGAAATCATTTTATTTTATCCGTTGAAGCATATCCACATGTATAAATGGAACATGTGTTTGATGTGGTAGTTTGAGCTTCAGACATGTCCAAAGATTTTTCTTTTGATGGTGAGCTTCACGAAACTGAAAATTAACACTTAAAAAAATGATAAATCTTTTAAGAAAAAAAAAATCACAACAACAGAAATGAGACACAGCCCTCCACCTGCAAATGTATATAGGGTCAAGCAAGTAATCAAAGACAAAAATGAATGAATGAATGAATTCAATAAATAAATAAATAAATAAATAAATAAATAAATAAATAAACAAACAAATAAATGAATAAATAAGAATTTTTTTTTTTCAAAAATTAAAAAAAAAAATGCATACCCCTTCCCACCTTCTTGAGTTCATACCAGAATTCAGTAAAGCTTTTCGTGCTTATCACTAAAACATTTTCTTAAATGTATTATTCAATAGGAAAATTATATCATGTCACAAAAAAATCTTATATTTCTAGTCTGTGTATTGAAAATAACCCTGAAGACATTCGTAATTGATAAATTTTATTAACAAATAAATTAGAGTTGTTTCTTTTCCCTAAAGTCTGGTGAAAGGGGCCACAGAAAGATCCGCCCCTCCATAGTGCGTAGTACGCAGTCTAGACAGTGACGTCACTGGAATTCGTTACACTGAGTTTTTTGTATCACCAAAATATAGTAAGGTTTATTAAAAGGTGAATAAATCTGTTTTTAAAAATAGAGTACGCATATGAAATATCAATTATTATAGGTTGTTAAAATCGCAACAGTTTCCGCTGATTCATCAATGAATGACGTCACATGTCAGGTCTATGACGATCGAGTGCAAGTTAGTTGAAAACGAAAGTAAAAAAGGATGTGTACCATAGGGGTGTTTTTGATTATTAGAATTGATAAAACTTCATTAACGCAGGATTGGAATTAAAATTACGATTCTCCAACATCTCGTTTATGCGGGAATTTGTCGCGAGATTCAAGATGGAGAAGACTATGGACGCCATATTGGCGACAAGGTTCTCAGTTCCATAGGTATTGTAATAAAATTATACTTTACAATAGAATTCAATATATTTTACATACATACGTGTTACCTATAGGGAGAGCTTCGCTCTCACGGGCCCTTCGGGCATATTTATACAATTATTATTTGCAATAAATTTAACTTTAGTCTCTGTAGTCTCAGTATAATCAACGTCATCCTGATATCTTAGTGCACAACAACTGGCTTCTAGTGTGTCTCCGGTCTGGTTAACGTCGTTGCAAACACACCCATAGCTACATTATATCAGGAATCTTTAAAAATATCTCTCTTTTTTTGCGTCACAGGTTAAATATTCTTAAACAAAACTAGTTATTACAGACCATAAGTGCACTAATGGCACATACAAACAGACATTCAGTATAATAAAATAATTGGTGCCTGTTTTGGAGGGTAACAGTTGAAATTGAAACCCCAAGGAAGATCATTGTCAACCGACGTGTCTATTTATATAATGTAGTATCAACAATCTAAAATATATATGAAAAATTTAACTAACTTACCTGCTGGACAAATCGTTACCGTTCAAAGGAACTAAATACACATCTTGGACTCTACGTCAACCGGCCCCGGCTACGTGTTCAGCGATGCAGAGATTAAAATACTCCTAACACAAAATGCAGTAACTGTCCAATGTCTGCAATTTCTAAACCTGGGCTTCATTAAAGGTAAATACATAAAGAGGTCCGTATAGGAAAATAATTAAAAATAATTTATAAAACAATCATCAGGATTAAATATTAATTGTGACAAACACATATATATGTATAGCTTTATTTATACAGATCATTTGTTTACATGTATACATATAAACTTAAGTATCCTGTACTTATTATTGTTCCATAACTGGAAGGTTTTACTAGTTATTACAATGAAAACGTATTGAATGTCCGTAAAATTTAGCAGTTAAGGTCAAGATCTAGTAAATGAAAGGAGCCTACAGATTTCTCAAATTTCAGAAATAAATTCCTTTAATTATGCTTTATAAGTACAGCTTGGTCAATCAAGGTGTTTCGGGGCATAATTTTTAGGTAAACAAGACGAAAAATCATATTTTAAACTGTCATTTTCAATGAAAAATTAAGAAAACCAGTTATGAATATGGGTGTTTTTTTCATATCAGACAAAGAAAATGTATCCAGATTGCCTACAGTTTCTCAGAAAACGGTAATTTGTACGTTCTTAGCCTCTTCTTTAAAATAATATGAAATTAAACATAGGTATCGGGATTACTTTTCACTTGATTTCAAACTGAATTCTAATAAAATAATTTATTTTCCACATAATTCTATAAGAACCGTAAAGTAGGGGAAAGAGAAACAAGTTAAAAAAGATTATGATGTCATAATGGATCTTGCACCAAAAAAGCAGTCTAACGCCATTTACTAGATCTTGATCTTAATTTCACCCACTAGATGTAAATAACAGTAACCATAACTTGGTACAGATTAGCACATAGCTATATATTAAACTTTATCTTTTATAAACCTTGGCAAACTCCATTTCCATTCCTTCGAAGACTTTATTCAAAATAGATATAATGAAAATGCCTAATTAAACAGGTCGAGACCACTAGATTTTCTGACGTCAGCATAAATTTGCATGTAAATTAGCTATCCGTTTTCAATGAGTCGCAATGCATTGTGGGCTACTACAAGTACTCAGTTGTGTTGAAAATAAGGGGCAACTTGAATTGTCCCTTGGAAACTCATTTTCAATTCTTTTTTGAGATTTATGAAAGAAATATTTAAAATGATCTATAATCTTTCATTTCCATGCTCACATTTACAAAATTTGCTTTATGAAGCCTTATATCAACTTATAATACATCGGCCTAAACCATTGTTCAAAGAAACGTAGGTGCTATATGTATCGTGTTGATAAAGCATTGAGAATTTTTTTCTTTCCACGTGATATACGTGTACATAATTTTAGACAGCAGTACAAGGTGCACAATTATTATTTAACCCCTCAATATTATCAAAAAGTTTTTATGTAACGTTAAAGCGTTTGTAGTATTTAAGCAACGTTTAATCATCTAAGCAACTCCAATATTAAATGTGAGTATGGAGCAGTGTCTTTGAAATATAGTCTTTCAATTTTGGCCTTATAAAGTGAAAAAGAAGCTCTACGGTTTTTCCGGTGACGAAGTAAATATTATGCAGTAAACCGACGAAAACCACGTGTCGCTCTTGAATCGTAAACACGTAGTAGACTGTCATGCTTTGGGACTCATTCAATTGATTGGAGAACGGGTGTGACGAAGATATCGTCACATGTTGAAAATTGACTTCCACATAAGGTAGTGTACCCGACCTGTTAAAGTAACCCATCTTTCTAGTGCCCGTAAAAAAACAAAATATCTGTTATCTGCTACAACCGCTGTATTTAATATACATATTAAAGTCATATCTTGATAAGTGACCAATTATTCGCATCGCATGAATTACAGCCACAGAAGAAAAGCTTTACAAGATGATCTCACAAAATATTCTTATGCATACAAGATATTGATAATAGATTTCCTAACCATATTATCTCTAGAATATTTAATAGCTACACAACAACTAACAATAAATTGAAAATTGAAATTAAAAACTAGATGCTGTCAAGAATGTAATACTCGCACATAAGTGCTTGCCTAAAAATATTAATCTTACCGCTTCCTAGAGGAATACACAATAGTTATTTTGTTTTATTTATTTATTTGTTTATTTCTATTTTCTTATTTTTTATTTTATTTCATTTTTTAATTTTGTTTTGTTTTGTTGTTGTTGTTGTTGTTTTTTTTTTGCCTACGTAAAGTATTTGGTATTTTCATGCATTAAATTGAGGGGAATATGGACAGGTGAGCATGTGGCCAATAGCCCTCTTGTGTTAGAACTCTTTATTTCAATAATAAATTCTTTAAATTAACCAGTCTGTTTAAGAGTTCTCTTTAAGAAAGATTTTTATGGAGTGTTTTTGTTTTGTTTTTGTTTTGTTTTTGTTTTTGTTTTTAATTTCTTTTTTGTTTTAATTTTTTTTTTTTTTTTTTTTTTTTTTTTTTTTTTTTTTAAATAGTTTATGTTGTGAAGTTGAGGAATCTGTTAATGTTTGTGCAAAACAGAAAATAAAACTGTAGTATATGATGTTTTTTTATAAATTGAAGATTTAAGATGCCATTGCAGTTTCTGAAAAAAAAGATGTATAATTCTCGGGGGGGGGGGGGTACATTCTAAACCAACCTGGGTGACCCCAATTGTCTTCATCCAAATACACATTCCAAATTCATTTTTTCCTCGACTACCAACCTGGCTGGCCCCAATTAACTTCATCCAAATACACATTCCAAATTCATTTCTGCCTCGACTACCAAGTTACCTTCTGGAAATTCTAGATAACATTTTTGCAACCTACCAAAGTTACAAGCATCCTTTCCGAATTACAGCAGTGGCACTAGTTTTACCATGCTCTTTGATTTGTACATTGTGTTTATGATGGAATTATTTCATATTGGCAAGCTATCTTAATTTATAGGGATGGGTATCGCCAAAAATTTCGTATCGCAATATATCGTGCCCCCCCCCCCCCGAATATCACGATAATATCATGATTTTTACACACAAATTTTACAGTGATTTTTATGAAATATGAGCTGCATTTCATATTTTGCTGCTAAAATGCGTTAGTATGATAAATTTGTATGTATTTTAAACCTTTTTGATCAATTAGACAGAAATAAAGTATCAATTTTTTTCAGAATAAAGAATTCTGTACAATCAAATATATAGTATTATATAAGAAATCAATATTGTACAGGACGACAATGATTAACTTTGCATCAATCAAAGCTTATAAATAGTTCTTCCATCGCAAATATGAACAACAGAGGTTTATAAACGTTCTTTTTTTTTCTGTTATTGAAACAGTTAATTACAATTTTGCAACAAAAATTTCTGACATCAAAGTTGCAGCTCATATTGCTTAAAATGAATATCCGTAATTTTTCCTATAAATATGCTGGAAAAACACAACTTCCTTTTTTTCATTTTTATTTACATAATATAAAGCATATTTGGATGCTAGATGCCTTTCTTTTACAGATTTCAACATTTTAAACACTTCCTGTAATTGTAATTTGAAAGTTTAAACAAATAAATGAATATTTTTTGGACTTTATAATTGTGTACATATATACCGGTCTTTAAATTTCCATATCACAATACGTATCTCACTATTAGAAATCACGATATACCAGCATACCGATAAAATCGCACATGCCTACTATTTTATGGTATTAATTTGGAACTTGTATCATGTTTGAATGGATTTAAATGAATTTATGGACTGACTAGCTGACAAAAAGTCATGCTTGATACCATACATTCACTCTATGTCTGAGAAAGGAAGGAACGATAACTCTGCATGGAAGACTGAATACAAATATTGTCAATCTCTGTAGAATTGCAGTTTTCACATCAAAGGACGGATCCCTCTAGAGCTAACTGCAAAAAAGTACCGTGAAATAAGGATTCTAGAGATGGTTCTTAAAATTATGTATTCTTGCATTTTTATCAGGAACAATTTAGTTGTTAATGTAATTATTACTTTAAGGTCAGCCCCACCCTTTTTTTTAAATCTTGATTTAAAAAAAAAATCTTTATCTGGTGTATATTTTTATCTCCTCTTGACCCTACCTGGCCCAAATTTCACCAATGGTTAGAGGGGTGAGCAGGGACTTTGAACCAATTTTCCAAGCAAAGGTCAAGGTAAAAAAAAAAACTCCATGTAAAATTCTTGTTTTGAGCAAATTTTTTCTTCCCTTCACTTAGTTGGGCTTAATTTTATGAATTGAATGTCCTTTGGTAGAGGATTTACAGATACCTTAAGCCTTTTTAGATGATTATAGCTGAAAGGTCAAGGTTAGAAAATTTCTTTGCATAAGAAATTCTTGTTCAATATATGTCTTATCTCCCCTTGGCCTTACCTGGCTCAAACTTAACCAATAGAGTACCTATGAGTTGAGGGTGTTCAGGGATCTTCAACCATTTTTCTCAAGCAACGGTCAAGGTCAAAAATACCCGCTTGTGTAATATCCTTGTCCAGAGCATACTAGTATTTTCTCTCCGCTGAGCTCTGTCGGGCTTATTCTTTATCCATAGAGTGCCCTTGAGTAGAGGGTATGCCGTTTTCTAGATGAAAGTCAAGGTCAAAAATTATCTTTTGCATAAAAAAAATAATCTTCCATACGTATTGTAGATCTATTTTGTCCATATCATGACTCCTAGAAAGAGGGTGGGCCATGACTGGTTAGACAGTGGTAATACATCTCTACCCATAGTTCTTGCTCTCAATGAGAAGTTTAAGTATGAGACACACATCCTAAATCTGAGGCCTGGTCACCACTACTCTGTGTAAGTTCAGGCAAAAGAGGTCAGGGATGCGGGGAACGGCTTCCTTGTAGCCTACAGCTCCTGGCAGAGTGTCAACAAGACCACAGGTAAGGGTACGCTTGAAGAGGCGATCACAGTTTTACATGTGAATGTATAGTGAAACCTTATTGCACATCTGCAGAACACGACCAATCATCTTCCAAAAGATGATTAGGCTACTGCGTAAATTGTAAAAGGAGTTATGGGAACCAGGGGCTTTCTGTAAAAAAAAAAGTCATATTTCGACCCCCCTGTGACTCCCAGGGTGAAAATGAAAATTCTGAAACCTTATTGCACATCTAAAGGACACCACCAATCATCTTCCAAAACATGATTAGGTTACTGCGTAAAATGTAAGAGGAGTTCGGGGAACCAGGTTCTTGTAGAAAAAGAACGTCATTTTTGGCCCCCATTTCGCCCCTGGAGTAATGTTCAAAATTCTAAAACGTTATTGCACATCTACAGGACACCACCTATCATAATCCAAAAGATTAATTCGTTTCTGCTTAAAATAAGAGAAGAGTTTGAGGAAAAAGAAAGTGTGACAGACGGACGGAACAGGGTAACAACAATATACCCCAACTTTCTTTAGAAAGTGAGGATATAATTGTTATTCTTAAATGTCGATTAGTATTTCAAATGACTTTAGTAAATTCGCTTACTTTGTGTATTATGATTAAAAATTTACATGCATATTTGAGTTGCGTAATAAAATAAATAATTATGTCGCATTGTTCTTCTGTTTTGTTAGTGCCACTTGGCTCTCGGGATAGTGATTCCCAGTACATGTATATCGCAGGACTTTCCCTCTCAGTAACCTTAAACATACGCACAAGTGTTTTGTTGATAAAATCATGGTACACATGTAAACAGTAAAAGACTATTCTGTAATTGATAGTCAAATTAGTGTAACTCTATTGTAATTGAATTTCGCAGAAGGCAATGTCTCATCTGAAGTTCGGTACTAGCTTGAGAATACGGATATATTTTTAATTACTGTGATAATATTTAGAAATTTATTTCCAAATAAAAAATTAACTCCCTCATGCATAGCTCTGATCCATCAACGTATTCGTCTCGTCTTTTGCACCACTTTTTCAGCTCTCCAACGTTATTTGAATTTATTTAAATTCAATATTTCCTCACTCTATATCAACCTAGTCTGGTCCTGATTTTTTAAAAGAAGGCTAGAAATAAGTTTTAAAGGCAAATAATTATTATTTGGTCCAGCATATTTTTTAAAAATATTTCGGATATGCTGAATCCGAAAAAATATGCTGGCCTTTATGAAAATGACGATAGAAAGGTCAAAATGGCGATTCAAAATGGCGGACATCCAATTTTTCTAATTTTCTCTTAATATCTTTCAAATAGGAGAAAGAATGTGTGAATATCTCACTGAGTGTAATGCAACTATAAAAACGATAAAAGAATGCAAACATTATTACTTTAATTCAGAAAATTTAGTCGTTTCTACACTTAATCCGAATTTCTCTGATTTATTTGTCTATTGATTCTTTATTCTGCTTTGTTCAGAATTTTACATTTGCAAATATCCATACACTGCAGATTGGTATTTTTTCCTCTGCATCTCACTATTCTTCAACTGAATGATGGTGCAGCTGTAATTTATAAGTCAAAATGGCGATTCAAAATGGTGAATATCCATTTTTTCTAATCATTTCTTAATGTCGTTCAAATAGGAGAATGGATGTGTTGATATCTTATTGAGCGTAATGCAATTATGAAAATGATAATAAAACACCAATATTATCACTTTAATTCGGAAAATTTAGTCGTTTAAATTTAAAAGTTGTGTTAATTAGCTAAAAATGGCGATTCAGAATGGCGAACGCTAGAATTACATAAAATACTCAAACTGCTTAATTCTGAGTCGTTTTGCAGAAAATAAAAGGAAATTAATTACAGTTTGCATTTTTAAATTAATAAAATAATGTTTAAATATTCAATAAATCTTTGAGGATATTGTTGTTAATGACTTATAATTTTTATGACACTGATCTTTGTAAATTATTACTTTTATTATTAAGATAAGCTTTTGACTACATCTACGAAGAACTTTTACCTATTACCTTTCTATTAACCAAGCTTCTTAATACAAAAAGTTAATAATATCACACAATAATTGCTGTTTGGAGGACAATATGACAATTAAGCTACCCCAAGAGCAGTACACCCCGAGCCCAAAGGCGAGTGAACATTGTAGTTCGAGGGTTGCTAAATTATCTCAGTTGTTGGAAATTTTATTTTACTTTTAGTCCATGCAGTGTAGAAAAAAAATAAATGTTTATGTTCATGTGGAAGGTCTAGTGCAACACAACTTAGAATATGATTTTTAAAATGATGGACCACAACCAATAAAAGAGCTAGGAATTATTAAATCATATAAATTTGAATGTAAAATACTATATATCAACATATTTATTAAGAATTACCAAAACCAGTATAATATACGTAAACCATAAATATTCTTGATTGTCCAGCTCTGATTCTGCGTTTTGTTATTCATAGCCAACAAAAATCAACTGTATTCACAAATATCTAATGGTGTGAACGGATAGTCTTGTATTGTTAGATTTAAATTTAAGAGACTGCAAAATTCCTTTTTTGAAGGAATATTGTACATGTTCAAAATCAAAATCGATAATCCAAACATACTTTTTTGCCATACTCGGATGGAATTCGGTGCCTTTTGGTTTGAAATTTACAAAATCGGAAAGAGGAAAATGTTTGTGTTTATCCCCCCTCGATTCTTGATACAACCATACACTATCCTAACAAAGTAGTGTGGATCAAGTTGCCTTGTAAAGTTCTTGGAGTGTTCAAGAAAATGTTGTTGTCAAGAGAAGTGTTGACTAGATCAAAGTCAAGAATGGCTTCGGCCTATTGATACGAAAGCTTGTACGTGATAGAAAACACAAGGAATATGCAGGTGCTCTTAGATCGCACAATTATACAACTTTTCTCACCAAAAAATGCACAAAATGTGATTCCAGATGATAAAGTTTGAGAATTTTCTTGCTAATGGAATGACCTTTCTACCCAAAAAGACAACAAATCTATATGGTCATAAAAGAGAAAGCTACATGTCTTATCAGAGATTTTTCTTTCCATTTTGCATAAGGTTTTGGAAAACAAAATAGTCGTTTGACATTTGAACATAAATGTGTTGTTGTTGAGCTGTTGAGAAGACCAAAATTCCGAAGACTGACTGAACATAGAGCATTTAAAGCTGGAAAAGAGAATGTTGGGGAAAATACTAAGCTCTTACAAGTGCTTATTTCATAAGTTAGTGCAAAGGGTTCAATGAAGTCGGGCAAGAATTTCTTCAGTTATATGTGGTGGTGTGCTAAGGGATGTTGAAGTGGAAGTGGAAGTTGATAATGACAGCGATTCAGCAGTGATTTTAGATGGACAGAGCTTTGGAACACGGTCAAATATGAGGAAAACAAGTCGAGTTTGTTTTAACTATTTCCAGAAAAAAATGAAACTTTTCTGGTATTATTTTTTTTGTTTGATCATTAAATGGACTAATCAATATAATCAGCACCACTCAGAACAAAGGGACACCAAGAGAAATTCCTCTTCCTATTACCTTTGCTATACCTTGGGGAAAACATATTACCCTGTCTCCTCCCACCTCTCATTATGAAAACCATTGTTACTGCTCGCTATGTATGTGGGAGAGAGGGAGGGGGAAGGGGTTGAAGATTGAGTGAAATGCAAGGATGATATTGGTTAAAACATTCTGCGCTAAGTGATGAAGCAGTCTGTAGTTCTTCAATCAGTGCTCTAGTACTGTTCTTGAGTGCCCTCTTGCACCTTTAGCTGTTCTCATACTAGCATATCATATATGGACGTGTCATTGCTCATTCTTCCAGAAATAGACACCTGTAGAATGCGAAAGGAACCTTTCGAAAGCCTGAAATTATTCCTTTTAAATTGTTTCGGCGACAAATCTGTCTTTCTCAGAGCTTCAGAAAAATATATTTAATACAATTCACTCATTGTAGTACATATCAAGAGAGGGATGAGGAGAAGGAAAATTAACTGATAAAAAAAAAACACACCCAAAAATCGTCTTTAAATTGCGTAATAAATACACAGTGTCCACTAACGTGCATCGAAAATAATATAGGAATTATGCTTCCCATTATTTTATATGCATGTAAAGCGAGCACAATGCCAGGCATTACGTGATATAAAGATAGGCAGATGTAGTGGTAACCTCACATTACTAAGTCCGATGATATAGAATGGATGTTCTTGGTTGTTTGCTACAAACTTATGAATGGGCCATTGCAGAGATTTTCCCGAAATTCAAATTATAACTTACAGCTGTACCATCATTCAGTTGTAGAATAGTGAGATGCAGAGGAAAAAATACCAATCTGCAGTGTATGAATATTTGCAAATGAAAAATCCTGAACAAAGCAGAATATAGAAACAATAGACAAAGAAATCAGAGAAAATTCGGATTAAGTGTAGAAACGACTAAATTTTCTGAATTAAAGTAATAATATTAGCATTCTTTTATCATTTTATAGTTGCATTACACTCAGTGAGATATTCACACATTCTTTCTCCTATTTGAAAGATATTAAGAGAAAATTAGAAAAATTGGATGTCCGCCATTTTGAATCGCCATTTTGACCTTTTTAACGGCGTTTTCATGAAGGTCAGCATATTTTTTCGGATTCAGCATACTATAAATAGGTCAAAAAACCATGCTGGACCAAATAATAATTATTTGCCGTTAGAAGTATTTTTTTCTATAAATCGGACCAGACTAACCGTTCTGCTGATGAGATGAGGAGGAACACTGATGATAAACATACATATCAAGAATTGAACGCAATAAATACTGATAACGCCTTCCAGGATTAAATATTATAAAATATTATTAAATCAATGCTTTGACATTTTTTTTTGTTAAAGCTATGGTTTAATTATCTTCTTTTCAAAAAGATGGTTCCTATCAGCCATTTTCATGCGGTCAGGTGACTCTGCAATAGCCTTAAAGCTTGTAAATGAGTTTAATACACATGAAATAGTTTCTAGATGCGGAAAAAGAGTTATCCGAATTATGCATGCATGTCTGCTTCTTATCAAAGATTATCATTAATTCTACTACGGTTATTGCCGAGATCAAAGAAATGCCGCGGACATTATTCTC
Source organism: Saccostrea echinata (assembly GCF_033153115.1). Taxonomy (NCBI): domain Eukaryota; kingdom Metazoa; phylum Mollusca; class Bivalvia; order Ostreida; family Ostreidae; genus Saccostrea; species Saccostrea echinata. Next base: position 7,574,782 of record NW_026889801.1, on the reverse strand, counting down.
CAATAAATCACGAACGTCATCAAAAAATTATCAGATCAGAAACACATGTCAAATCTGTACAGTTGAAATAAATATTTCACTGTATAATCTAATACTTATTTAGACCACATCGATGTGTCGTCTTCCGCAGTCTAAACGTGTGTATTGCCTGAAACAGCTGATAAATATCCATTTTTATAGCCAAATGGGGCTGTTCTACGGGCCTCCCCACAACATTTACACTCCCGTGATTTTACTGATAAATCAATGAAATAGACAACTGATTTTGTTATTTTTCATTCATAAAAATTAATCAATCTATGTTACTAGCAAATTTATAAATAATTAAAGGATATTTTTAATCCAACAAAAGTTAAAATCGTCTGCATTTTATGCAATCAATTGACCCTCTGGTGTTAAATGGAACAGCGAAATTGCGACATGGTGACCTAATTCGTTTCTCTTTAGAGAAAACGTACACCTGTATTTTAGAGCCGTTAGTAGAATAGAAATAAAGTCCTTGTTGTCGTGAATGATGCAGGATAACCTCCTCGGTCTCGAAATGTTGTCTGAAATATAAAAGCCTCGGCTAACGCCTCGGCTTTTATATTTCAGACAACATTTCTCGACCTCGGAGGTTATCCTGCAACATTCACGATAACGTGGACTTTATTTCTTAAGTATTGAGGAGATCTAGAGCATGTAAGATTCTATAAATTTTATTACGTTGTAGGACAAAACATGTATGTTAAACAAAAACATTTAGCTGTCTCCTTCTTTGTGAGATGATGTTAAAGTTTAATCAGTTTTCTTCATAAATTTCCTATAAAAATTGGAATCGATGAATGTTGTGCAAAAAAAAAAAAAAAAAAAACGACGGCATCCCAACATTCAGACAGAAATATGAAATGACATGTGCTATTAATACCGCCGAAACACTTTTAAGTAATTTTGACATATAAGCAATTGACCAAATGCTTCATTAAGAGTGTCGGGTTCTAATAAGTTTAAGACATGTCTGGATGTTAGGATACCGTCGTTTTTTTGCACTTCTTCATAAATTTCCTATAAAAATTTGAATCAATGAATGTTGTTCGTCTCGATTGCTACATGATTTTTTGACTCATACATTTCATTAGGTGTACAATGTTATATGCTGGCCCTAATGTAGATTGTCCAAAGGGTTTGGAAAAGTTTTGGAATTCCATTGAATTCCAAACATTTCCTTACAAGAGTCAAAAAGTGTTTCTACACGTTTTTTAAATCTTTTGGAATTTGAAAACAAATTTGGACTTAGACATTTCGAAGTTTGGAAAGTAGTGGAATTATGTGGAGAAGCTGATTACATGAGAAACTTAGACATTTTCTGCACTGAAAAGCTGTGGAAAACTAGTATTAATTGTAACGGGGACCGTTACAGATGTTCCCCAAACGCTCCCCAACTTCCTTTTGGTGTCTTATTCCCTGTAAGCTTCATTAAATAAGGCAAACAAGTATATTGGGGTTTTTTTACGCATTACACAAGCGCACACTAGCATGCATGTACAAAATGACCATGTCAACTTGTCTACACTTTTAATACATCTTTATATTCAAATTTCATTAAAAGATAAAAAAAAATTCGGCTATATTAAGTATATCTGTCATTTTACGCATTGCACACGCGCGCACGTGCATGCATGTCCATGATGACCGTGTCGTCTTGTCAACACTATAAATATATCCATATATTTCGGGTATCAAATCATTTCATCAAAAAGTATAAAAGTTACAGCTATATCAAGTATATTGGTCATTTTAGCATTGCATGCGCGCGCACGTGCATGCATATGCATGTTGACAATGTCGTCTTGTCTACATTTATAATATGTCTATATATTCTGAGTATCAAAGCATAACATCAAAAAATGTAAAAGTTATGGCTATATCAAGTATATTGGTGATTTTACTCATTGCACGCGCACGCACGTGCATGCAAATGCATGCATGTGTGCGCTGATCATGTCATCTTGTCTACACTTCTAATATATATTTATATTCTGAGTTTCAAAGCAATTCATCTAAAAATATACAAGTTAAGTCTATATCATTCGTATAGGTTATTTCAATCATTGCGCATGCGCACACGTTCATGAATGTGCATTTTGACCATGTCATCTTGTCTACACTATTAATATATCCTGATATCCTGAGTATCAAAGCATTTCATCAAAAGAGTTGAAAGTTATGGCAATATCAAGTATATTTGTCATTTACTCATTGCACGCGCACGCACGCACGTGGATGCATGTGTGCGCTGATCA
>NW_026889801.1:7277500-7567500 GCF_033153115.1 Saccostrea echinata | reverse complement strand
CGGCATCGAAAGCAAGTTTTTTGACTTGCCTAGATAGCCGAGCGGTCTAGCGCGCTGTTCCTGTACTGCTAGGAGACAGATTCCGTAGGTCGAGAGTTCAACCCCGGGCTTGGGCGGAAGTGAGTATCCTTGTAAAAGTGAATTTCTTTGTGCTTTCTATATATATATATAATATAATATAATATAATATAATATAATATAATATAATATAATATAATATAATATAATATAATATAATATAATATAAAGCACTAAAAACCAACAACACTCTATATCCTAAGTGTCGGATCTACTTAGTAGATACAAGGTCATGGATATATATATATATATATATATATATATATATATATATATATATATATATATATATATATATATATATATATATATATATATATATATATATATATAGTATAAAGCCACACAAGTAGTCATATCAAAAACAAAATCACAACACCGAAATAAACTCTACCGGTTTCATTTTCAATCTTCAGGAGTTTGACAACATATTGCTTAGTTACAAATAAATACAACATTCTAACTGTGACGTCAAAAGCTCTTATATTAATTTACACATTAGCAAAGTTCATTAGGACGTCATGACATAACGTAAGTAATTTGATACGGGAAGTTAATTTTTTTCATAAAAATAATACAGATATATATATTGCGGGAAAAAGTATATATCTGATACAAAATATAATTATGTAGCATTTAAAACAGGTTAATATCTGTTAATAAAAAGTTTTCCTTTTGTTCCATGTTCTCTTTCTGTGGTATCCCTTCGAAATTTGTAAAAGGGAAAAATGGTAAAATTGGGACTTTTATACTTGGCATAGTTTCTAATATGTTCACTGACGGGGTACACTGGTATTTTGGTTCCCTAATTTGCTGTATTGTACTAATTGTACGGTCATTTTGTGTCTTAAGGTATCTCCTGTCTGACCGGTATAATTTTCACCGCAACCGGCGCAAGTTATCACATAAATAAGATTGGAACTAGTGCACGACATGGAGGTTTTAATATTAAATTTACATCCGGTTTTGAATAGTCAGGTTACCATTAACGTCTTTTTTGTAAAATATCCAAGTATTTTTGGTAAAATATCCAAATATGAAACAGATGTGCTAGACTCTGTGGTATCTTTTATTCGAGTCCAAAGGGATATATCGAATCAACGTAGGATTGGAAATTAATATTCTTAAATATTGACAAAACGTCGTCGAAATATCTAAATGTTGAATTGAAGGTCACAACAAGAGACTTCATCTTTCCTTGTAGAAGTTTTTGTATAAATTCTGTTTCATATGCATTCAAAAATAGTCTGCTAATAACAGGGTAATTAGTACCTAGGGGAATTCCGATAGATTGTTGGAAGACTTGATCTTCAAAACTGCATAGATATTGTCAATCAGAAACTCTTGAGAGCATCTTATTAATATCAACTTCGGAGTATTTGTGTGTACAATCAGGATTATTTTTAACAAAATAATCTTGCAAATAACCAATGACAGGTAAGTAGATTCACAAGTTCCATTTTTTATCGAAAAGGCAGCTGTCTAAGATATCAAAAGCCTGACCTTTAATTATCGTGGGGAATGGTTGTATAAAATGTAGAAAAGGCGTATGTTTTAGTGTTATTGATTTTGGTAAAATTCTGTGATTTCAAATTTTATTTTAGTTCCTTGGAGTAGAAATTGGTATATAATTTTAGCGAGAGGTAACTTTAGCGATTTTATGATGCCTCAACACATACCGGTTTCTTCCACTGCAAAATGAATTGTTAGCGGTATTCAAATTTAGCGATCTCAGCACCCTCGCTAAAAATATCTTAGTGAAGAGTAAAAAAAGAGGTTTGGTAGAACATTTTCTAGAACTCGCTATGTATATTTGTAATAAAAAGTGTGAAGATCAGAACAGTGATAGATCTAAAGAAAAAACTATAAACAATACAAATTTGTAAACAGGTCATAAAACACGGACCCCTGAAAATTTTCAAAGGTGGGATCAGGTGCCTAGGAGGCTTAGGCATCCCCTGTTGACCGTTCACTCCCGCGGTGAGCCCTATGTATTGATTAATCAGGTAGACGGAACATTCCGTAGTCAAATTCAGTATAAAATCAAAGGCCTAGCAATTGGTATGAAACATGTCAGCCAAAATTCAACCAATTTATAGGTTATATTTGTAGCAAGGTCATTATAACGACCAAAGAATGTACGAAATGTTGACCTTAAACAAGGTTAGTGAAATCTCTGTAACAGAAACTTATCTGTCAATAGCCTGCCTCGGTTTAAAAATTAATTGTACTCGGAGCAGGCTCTTGAGTATCGAATAATTTCGAAGATGTAAACACCATATGCAGGTGATAGCGGGATATTACTACATAAATGAAGGACATTGACGATGGAAAAGCAAAATATGAAACAGATGTGGCAGACTCGGGGGTGTCTTTTATTTCAAGTTCACTCGGATATATCGAATCTACATATGAATGGAAGTAACTATTATTCATTGATAAGACGTCGTCGATATATCTGAATGTCGATTCGAAGGTCACAGCAAGTGTTCTACTTAAATAAAATCTGGTTAAAAGGAATATAAAAACAGGTGAACTAGTAAAGGAGCAAAATTAGTGTCAATCTGAATTCCTACAGTTTGTTTGAAGACCCCTTCTCCGAAGACTGCTTCAATGTTGTCAACGAGGAATCCAGCATCCTTTTTTAAAATATCAATTTTAAAGTACGTGTGTGTAGAATCAGAATGGTTTTTAAGAAAGTAATTCTGTTTATGACAAATTACAAGGTACGTAAATTTTCGACTTCCATTTTTTTTTGAAGAAGCAGTTGTCTGTCATATCAAAAAGCATAGGTTTTAATTTATCGTGAGTAATTGTTGTTACTGTTTACTGTAAGGATTTTTATGTAGTTTTGGAATCCAGTATAGGTTTGGTAATTTAAATTCAATTTTATTTTTGGGGAGTATTAAACATATCTTAAAGTCATGTACATAAAAAATACAACCTTTTTTACGATTTCGTCGCCTCAAAAGGATTTTTCATGTCTCTGTCTAATTTAATACATAGATATTTGAATTTTTTAAGGAATCACTGTTTAGTTTGTTGGGTATTCCAAGGCATTAACGACAGTTGGAAATGTGGGATAATTTGCATATCGGGAGTCAGGTATTGAAAGTAACTTCAGTCAGTCTTTGGAAAAATATCCTAGCTCCCGGAAGATTTGTGGGAAAGTACATATTCTCAAACGTGATGGGTTCACATGTTGTAAGACACGATCACTCGACTCAGAATATAATTTCGGATTGTGAATTCTAATCAGAGTTTCTTATATCCCTCATGAAATCGAATGTTAAGTGGATCAAAACGTGATTTTTTTCGCCAGGATATCATTTTTTGGAATGAAAATTCAAAATCTTACTGGTGTCTTTCTTTCTATTAAAGTCGTTTAGTCCGATATTTTGGAATAGTGGGTATTCGTTCGACTTCCATAGTACGATTTTGAAAATATAAATTTACGGAAGTGGAAACTTTCTACAGAAAATTATTTTTCACAAACAATAAGAATTATTTTTTAACCATAACAATCGGATCATGAGAATTTAAGATATAAATAAATATGTTTCCAACAGTCTTTTAAACAAGAGGACCATGGGTCACATCGTTCCCCTGAGCACACTGGCTAGGAAGAAGCAGAAGTTCAGTACTGAATGGGGGGGGGGGGGACTTAAATTTACACTACCTCAGGATGCTTCCTTAGCAATATTACTAATCATGGCCTTGCTAGCCGTTTTTAAACAGAATTTTTTTTTCCTATGTAATTCTATGTAAAACTGATCGCTCATTGTCTCCCCACCCTACCCACCTTAATTTGAACAAATTTGAATCTACAATACCTGCTTCTATGATAATATAACTTTTCATGGCGTTGCTGTTCTTGAGCAGAAGATTGTTTTCAAGATGATTCCTATATATTCTTTTGCAAACATTTTGCCCTCTGTTGTGCCTCTCCCAATCCCCTGTGGGGTCATAATTTGAACAAACTTGATTCTACAATACCTCCTGTATAAAAATTACTAAATATGACTAGTTGTTCTTGAGAAGAAAATTTTAATGAAATTTCCGAAGAAATGTGTATGGTCAGGTTCTTACAAGGGATATGTAGGTTTTCCTTTTACTCTGTCTGAGTTAATGATTAGATTGATTATTAATACATCTCTGTCTGGGGGTATATCACACATAATACTCTGATATTAATTTAAAGCACCTTACAGTAGAAAAGGATTTAACAGGAGAAAGTTTCAAAAATTTAGTTAACTAAGCAGTAATTAATTAACGATTGCTTTGAAATCTCTGGGGACAAGAAATATTTTTTTAAATAAATAATAAGAATATCAATAAATGCTGTGGTGGAAAGATGCATTAAAACATTAGAAATAGAATGACCATTGAAAACGATTTTTTTTTACCAGACAAGTTTTTATTAAAATTGATTTTTTTATTAATTAAAAACAGAGGGAAATAAATCTTTCCAAAATTCAGGGTAATAAATTAGGATACATCCCACCCTTACATGCTAATAGTAATAAATGGGAATAATGTCTAAATATACTGAGTATTCAACACCTAAACATCTGTTATATATTCAATTTCATTGAATCTGTTGCTATTAGGGATGGAATACTTCTTTATTGTGGATTCAACGTCCACCTTCTATGGCTAGCTTCTGAATGCCTGACCTTCCCAAAGCTTTGCCTTATATACCCTTTGGTTTGGCTAGTCTATTCCAAGGGTTGTCAGGTCATTCCATTATTTGAAGTCTTCAATGTGTTTTACTCAAATGCCCTTTAACCCCTTACACTTATATATTCCTATGAAAAACTTTAACCCACTGTTATTGCCTCGCCCTACCCACAGGGGTCGTAATTTGAACAAACTTGAATCTCCACTAACTGAGGATACTTCTATATTAATAAGACTAATAATGGATTAGTTGTTCTTGAGAAGAAGATATTTAAAGATGTTTCATATACATATATATTCCTATGGTAAAGTTTGACCCCTGTTGTGGCCTTGCCCCATCCCGAGGGGTCATGATTGGAACAAACTTGAATCTACACTTCCTGAGGAAACTTCTATTATAATATGACTAATCATGGCTTTGCTATTCTTTAGAAGAAGATTTTTAAAGACATTTCCTATATATTTCTATGTAAAACTTCCACCCCCTCTTGTGGCCCCGCCCTACCCCCGGGGGTTATGATATGAGCAAACTTGAATCTAGAGTATGTAAAGAAGCTTTCCATTAAGTTTCATCTTTTCTTACTCAGTGGTTCTTTAGAAGAAGATTTTTTAAAAGATGCCACCAAATTTTAACGAATTCTTAGTTATATGCCCTTGAAAGAGGGTACGGCAATTCCTGTGAACAAACTTAAATCCCCTTCACCCAGTATACTTTGTGGTACGTTTGGTTGAAATTTACTCAGTTGTTCTTGAAAACTCGAAAATGTTAAAAAAAAAAAAAGTTAACGGACTACAGACGACAGACGGACACCGGACACTCTTTGATCAGAAAAGCTCACTTGAGCCTACGGCTCAGGTGAGCTAAAATTGTAATGTACGTTTCCTCAATCTCAGACAATTTAACCGGTAGTTTTGTCTTTTGTTTTCTAATGTGTGCGTACAAATTTTATTTGCTTTAGTAATATAAAAACATACAAACAATTGCTAACGTGAATAAATTTTATAACAGAAAGTTTCCTTAAACATAACAATCTACAGTAAAGCGACAGATTTATGAATTTACTAATTACAATCATACTTTAAAAAATATTGTGTTTTGGTGTTTGTAACAGAAGTACTCATTTGATTTTATAAATATTTATTTTCTACGAGAGGCAAATCGTCCTGAGGGTAAGCAGTGCTAGATGTTCAAGGATTTAACACACACACACACACACATACGTGTACAACCGCAATTCTCACTACACGAGGTTTTACACCTGAAAGTCACTACACTATGTTCCAGCAATGCTAACAAGATAAACAGACCACAACTGTGATTCTATGGGTCTTTGTATATGCAAATGAGGTTCAGAAAGATGAAAATTCAAATAATGAAAAAATGATTTTTCACCTAAAAGTCACTACTACATTTGGTCACGTGATTTTGCTCAATCACACACCGGAAGTTGACAAGTCACTACATGGCTTTACCAGGACACACACAGGAAACTCAGTACATAAACACTCTTGTAAGATATTATACAAGAAAATCACTACATTCAGTAAATTTTGAATGCGTTTCCCGTAAAAACACCAATTTTTCCAAAAAATTGTTGAAAATACATGACAATGTCTGCATGAAATCTGTATGCTATAGAAAAAAAAATTGTCAAAGTATATCCGATAAAGTTAAAAGATAAAAAATTGGCTTTCAACATCTGTATATAGATTAAAATAAAGCAAATGAAATGAGAAGAATAAATTAACAGTCATGACAAAGATTTAAAAGTATTAACGGCCAGGCACGTAACATCGTTTTTGAAAGTCGGGGGGGGGGGGGGGGGCAGAAAATACAACTTAGTACCCGAAAATCTTTGGCAAGCAAGAGAAATAGGTTAACTTCAAAAAGTCGAAAATCCTATTGGTGGGTTGAACTTTTGTGAACCCTCCAAAAAATTTCTTTACAATAAAATGACCGCATTTAAATACATAACAAAACAGTGTGTGTATGGGGGGGGGGGGGGGTTAATGAACACTTTCACAGTAAATTAAAAATAAAACTTTTAAGTTTGAAAAAAGGAGGGGCCAAGCTACCCCTCCCGCAATGAATTGCCGAGTGTGCGTTGATTCAAGACTTGCTTCGTCAAGAATATTCGTTTTGGGTTTTTTTTTTCTGTTGCATTGAGTAAGACAAGTAGAAATTGAAAATCGTTCCCCAATTTTAAATGCAATCATTATGTTTTTTAATGATCTTGAAGAGTTTTTTTCTTAACAAGAATTTTATAGGATTACAAATTACTTAACTACTGTTCATGTAATAACATCTCGTTCTTTTTTATGTGGATGACACCACAACCAGCATTCAAAGGAAAATTTACAATAGTAATATAGTATATTCAGAAAAAGGGGGGGGGGGGGTAGCCTCCGCGTTCTACGGACCTGAAATAAGAGGAAAAATAATGATCCCTCTTATTTATTCTTGCAATTTAATGACTTCAAAAAACTGAAATTACTTTGGTGGGGAAAGTCCACTTCATTGTTTTTTTATGCATAACATTCTATCATTTCATATTCATCATTTCATTTTCCAATTCAGCATTTAAAAATCCCATTGCTCAAATATGTTGGTCTCTAAAACCATGATTTTTTACGAAATGCAGTTCATACAGCACCCTTTAGTTTTCTTATCCCTTTGCTCAAATGTTTTACAACATTTTGAAAGATCAAACAAAAAAGACGGTTTGTTTGCATGAAACAATTTAATTGCATCAACTATACAAAAAAGTACATAAAAAGAATGCTGACATGAAATAAGATACACATGTATAAGCCAAGTGTTAATAGATAATTCTTGCTGTTAATTTTTAAGGTATCCAAAATAAGTTTATTTTCACAGAACAACCAAGGACAATCAGTCAGTATTTGTGCAAAATATAGTGACATTTTCTTAGTGCATTAAACAACATACAAGTTTCGAAATAAAAAAAAAACTCTTTAAGCTTAAAGCTGACAACCAAGCAAGAAATATAAATATCATGCAGTTAATAACTTCCTGTGTTTAAAATGCAACAAAAGGCCCTAGGCTTTGACTATTACCTGAGTATTATGAATTTCTCAGGCTGTGGTCATTTCAAAACTGCCTGGATCTAGAAATCTAGACCCATGCAACAAAAATCGTAAATTTTCACAAGAATTCTATATTTATTATCATATTGATGCAGCTGAACTCCTAGAAGTTCAAAAGTAAAGAGGATAAGGTATACTGGCTAATACTGTATAAAACATTCTAATTTATGACTAACTCTGCCTTTTCATGGGCCTGAAACATGAAGAAGCTTTCAATTAGAGAGCTAAGCATTAATTAAGATTAATTTTAGAGGTCCATGTTTGCTCTGCTACGAATATGGATTATTCTAATGGACTTTTGAGTTTGATTACTATTCATAATCTTCATATTTAATTTTATGCCTGCTAGTTTGCCTGCTAGATGTTCACCAGTAAAGGATTTTTTAAAACTTCAATTTACAGCCCATAGCAAGGGTTTCAAAAGTAGGGGGGACTTAAAAAAATATCTGACAAGCAAAAAAAAACATTATTTACTGAACCGACCTTATTGCAACAAAAAGGGAGGGGAGGGGCAACCAGGATATAAAGGATACTTTACTATAGCAAAATACTATACTCAGAAAAAGTGTGTGTGTGTGGGGGGGGGGGGGGGGGGGGGGTTCTATGGGCCTGTTGCAGTGTCAATATAAATAGGTAAACCTTGCATGAACAATGGGTCATGAGCGATAAATTTCACAAATTTTGGTTAAAAAATAATTACTTGCTTAAATTATGCAAACAGCTGTCTGCTACATGTCCATGAAAAAAAATTTATAGGATATATTTTTTCAATACTCAGCTCCATCCTGAACCTATATGCAAAAATGAATCTCACAATTTTTTGTACTTAAAGAGCTATGGGCTTATATGATATGCATACCATCAACTGCCTGCTGGCAAAACTTCTCACAAAAGAGACATGAATGTTTTTTATTATCATAGTTCCCAGACGATGTTTTTGGCCTCTAAAAACCTGGTCTTTCGCTTCTCTAACTGTGGTAAAACTTTGCCGACATCATCATGATCATCTTCACATTCACTGTCCTTTTCGCTGTCACTTGCAAGTGCAGCTTGTTTCTGCTGCATTTCAGATTTGAGAGGCTTACTGGGCATATCTGAAATTATTATATATGTACATGTATTGACAAAAGGGATTCATCTTTATTTTTATAGAAGAGGCCAATGGGCCACATGGCTCACCCAAGTCACAATGGCCCTGCACATTTCCCCCCCTATATATCCCTATGTAAAGCTTTGATTGCCTATTATGGCCTCATCTTACCCATTCAAACCTAATGAAGAGGTATGAAAGTTGTTTTTCCATACTTCAATCTGTTAGGCATGATTGAAACACTCTATGTAAGCTCCTTATGGACATATTTATAATTTATAATGCTGGCTAATGAACATCATGTTAATGTGATGCAAAGGAAAGTAATTTATTTAAAATGAATTTTGTCAATTTATCAGACTGTGATCATGTCTGGAGAAAAAAACAACTTATGGAATTAATCCTTAACTGTAATAAAGAAACAGTCATACTTAAAATTCAAGACAGAAATTCTGCCAGAATTTTAATTCACTTTAAACAATCTACATATTGTACAATGTAATACATAACACCTTATACAAGAGGCCCATGGTCCATGACACCTGAGCCCTTTTGCAAGAGAAAAGCAGAAATCAGTTCAGTATTGGAAAGTTTGAGTAATTATACAATTGGTGCCACCCTATGCCCCGTGGGTGATGATTTGAACAAACCTGAAACTACTTCTCCCATCCTACCCCTTGATGTTACGATTTGAATAAATTTGAATGTACACTACCTGAAAAATACTCCTGTATTAATATAACAAATCATGGCTTTGCTGTTCTTGAGAAGAAGGCCTTTAAAGACATTTTCTATATAATTCCATGTAAAAGTCTTATGCCCCATTGTGTCCCCACCCTTCTGCCAGGGGTCATTAGTTGATAAAACTTCAAGCTACATTACCTGAGTATGCTTCTGTATTAATATGACTTGTCATGGCTTTGCTGTTCTGGAGAATAATTTTTCTGGCCCACTCAGACCTGTTTAACTTTTCTAATTGATGTCAGTATTCTAGAAGTTGTCAGTATTTTGAGCAGTTTGTCAGTAAAAATGCAACTCAGCTTATTAGACATTTTTATATGAAGAACCCCTTGTTATACAAATACTAAGCACTAACTACGCAAGTCACCGTATGCTGTCTACTGTTGCTTACATATTTTACATTTGCCGTAATTATATTGTTTTTAGATCATTTTTGATAAGGCCACTTCAATCAACAAGCTTCTTTATCAAACTGATTGGCAAATTTCGGGAACGACTCTGATTTTTTCCGTCTTTAGGGAAAATCTGTATATTTTCAATGTGAATCTGTAGAGCACTTTTTTACTCGAAGATTCATGGAAAATACTAAAAAGCTGTACAAGTAAACAACTCTGCCCATTGTTTCTGGAGAAGATCTTTTTAAAGATGCCATCAAATTTGCACTTATTTTTGATTATATCCCCTTAAAATAGGGTGATGCCTTTCATGTGAACAAACTTGAATCCCCCACCGAAGAATACTTTGTGGCAAGTTTGGTTGAAATTGACGCAGTGGTTCTTGAGAAGGAGCTGAAAATTTGAAACAACAGTGACGCTGGAGATGGACAATGGACAAACTTTGATCAGAAAAGCTTACTTGAGCTTAAGAAAGTTCTGTTTTCAGCTTTATTACCAAGATCATTAATGGTATCTTCATCACAGCTTTTTTCATCGCTTGAAGGATGGTATGATTCATCATCATTACCATCATCATACTCGTCTGCTTCATCACTTAAAAGTGGCCCTGTATCATGTCCTATTTAAAATTCTACAAAAGAAATTATCATTTTAAGACTGTTCATTTTTATGGGGTTAACTTTTAATTTGTAACAATCAAACAACATCATAAATATAGATTACCATGATTCTCATTGACAACATCATGACTGCTGCTTACATTTATAAATGATTGGTGTGATTCCTCATCCTGCTCAATTGCAAAAGACTCTGTCAAAACATTCAAATTAGATATTAAATTGGAAAATAACACTTTTCTTAAAAAGTAAGATTCAAATTTATGAATACAATAGGGGTTATCTATTTTTTTCTTTTTGCCTTTACTATGCATACAGAGAAGAGTCCCATGGGCTACAACATTTCCCATGTAAAAGAAGCTTTTCTTAATGTTTATAAAGAGTTTTTCTCCTTAATTTTCTCATGCAAAATTGTGAACTCATATTATGACCCTATCCTAACTCTAAAGGGTCTCTGAATCCACTATCCCCCCCCCCCCCCCCCCCCCCGCTTCCTTCCTCCCTTTGGCCATGATTTGAACAAAAAGGAAGCTACAAGAAGGTTTAAAAATACAATTTGTGGTCCAGTTGTTCTTAAGAGGATTTGTAAAGATTTTAACTAGTACATAAATGTACGTATATATTTCAAGGTAAATCTTTGATCACCTATTGTGGCCCCATCTACCTCAAAGGCCATTTTTTGAACAATTTAAAATCTTTATTACATCAGGAAGCTTTCACATAAATTTCAGCTCCTGACCAGTAAAGTGAGAGTATTATGGGCTTTGAGAAGAAAATACACATTATGGTTTAATTTGACCTCCAAATCTTTTTTCTAGTACCATAATAGTGTACGATACATTTATTAATTTGACAACATACCAATCTTCTCCTGGATTTTGTATGCTGGTGAGCACAGACTGGGCTCACAGTTTTCAGCAAAGTTATCAGCTGTAACTCTAAACTCCCACTCTGAGTCCTGAGGAAGATCGGTGACAGTAAAGAGGGGTCAGTGCAGGGGTACTCATTTCTCTGTTCCCTTAAACCTCTCTTCTACAAGGTAGTCTACAAAGATAATCAATATTATCAACTGCTACAGTGTTTATGTGGTTTTGAACAGAGATCAACATTTCCCTTTTTTTATTCTACTTTTAAATTAGTACCTGTAATTTTACAGCCACCATTATGTTTAGGTGGTTCCCATTTCAGATAAGTTATAGAATTGTTGACAGCCTCTGGTACACCAGGTGGCAAAACCTTGGCTAAAATAAAAGTTTAAAAACGTGAAAGAAAAAATAATTGAAAATAAAGTACAATATGGTAATTGTTTTTTAAAATGTTATAATTTTTTTCAAATATACTTACTGTATTTGGGCTTGGGAGTTATGGGACCAATCACATCACTAGACTCACTGATTTAAAAACCTTCAAGATTCTTGGCCTGTATGTGGAAGTTGTATTCCTTGTCCTGTTTTAATCCCTTCACTGATGAAAAAACTCTCAAATTCAAGTTTTGTAAACAAAACAAATTTCAAGAATCACTTTTGTAAAACATCTTTTCACAGTTTTCAGCCATAATATACTAATTACATGCAACAAAAGGACATGTAAATCCACTTACTAGTTCATAAGAAAGATACATGAGTCAACAAGTAATCAGTTACTCACCCTCATAAACACACTAATCTACTGGGTAGTCATTAGCCTGCCTCCAGTGGTGGGGTCTTCGTATTCTATGACATATCCTATAATCTTCTTAAAACCATCATTTCTTGGTTTGGTCCAAGAGAGAGATTGACAAAATCTTCATCAATGTCGAAAACACTTGGATGTCCAGGAGGATCACAACAAGCTGAGGGAAACATTTAATATTTTCAAAATTTTTCAACCCAGTTCGTCATGTAAGCACAAAGACATTCTTTTAATTGTATATACCAATCAATGCTCGAATCTTAACATATCCCTTCATATTGAAACGAAGTCTTAAAGTTTGGAATTCATTTGATATCTAACAATTCATGTTCAACAGAATTATCACTTCACTTCAGCTTAGCTTCAGGGGAGAGATCAAAATTCATACACATCTACAAAAACTAATCAATCACCTGAAAATGAATTTCTTTGGCTACCACTTAAATATTTAGATGACTTGCAAAATAAAGTGGACAGACAGGACAGTATATATAGCTTGAACGAATAGGGATATACTAAAATACTTAACTAAATGTGCATTCTCAACCAAATTTGTGCACAGTGCACTATTTAAAGAATGTCCATACAAAGTAGTCAAAATACCAATCCCAAAGATCTTGAACTTAGCATTTTACAATTTTTTCCTCATAAAAATAGACGAATTCAAAATTTGATGAAAAATATTAATGCTCTCAAACTAGGAATAATTAACATTTTTGGTGGAATGGCTCTGTTCAATGGTACCAGTTATGGAAGAAAAAAAAAATGCTGCTGTTTGTTCTTTATCACAAAATACATTGTATTTAAAAAAAAATTCCATTTCTTTTTTATTTTAAACATTTTTTCCTTTATATTCCCACAGAAAACTTTAATCCACTATTGTTGTGCCACTCTACGGGTACCTCTAGGAACCATGATTGGGAAAAAAATTGTACAGCACTTTCTGAGGATAACAGCTAAGACATTAATATCACTAATCAATGTCCTCTTGTGACATACATTCCAATGAAAAACTTCAATCCTTCATTGTAGCCCTATCCTACCCCACTGTAGATGCACTTCATTTATTTATTTTTAATTACAAAAAGACAATTGAACAAACTACCATGTTATGACCGCATCTTATTATGACATTTTTTTTATATGTTGATGTAAAAAAAATATTGATTCCATACTGGTTCCACCTACCCCATTAAGTCAGATTTGAACATGCAAACTTGAATCTATACCATGTCAGGACACTTCCACATAAGTTTCAATGGTTTATAAAAAGGAGATTTTTATATGAATCAAATTTTCACTGTTTCATAGCTACTTCTCCTTGAAAAGTTGGTCACCATTCATTTAAACAAATTAAAATTGCTAAGTGGTTCTCCAGAAGAAGTAAAATGCTCCAGAGCTTTTGAGTAGATTTTTGTCTTAACCTATATTTCCACTTTTGCATAATGTTTTAGTTCTTACAATAAATTTGGATTCTACAATACCAATTAAAATATATTCAGTTTCAGTTAAAACTCCATGATTAAATTCCTCACCAAAAGCATTAAGTGAGGAACTACTGTATGTGTACTTAAAAAAGCAGGCTTCATATTTTAGGGGGCCCTTGGCGCAGACAACAATGCCCTAATTCATGAATACCACTAAGAAATCATTTATAAATACAATATATGGTACAGACATTTATAGCGCTAATTCATGATGTCGCCAACACCTCAAAACCCAGTGATTTCGCTAAATTTTGAATACACTATTTTATGGACACATACAGTATATTTTGTGGCGGAAGGTTTTTTTTTTTCAGAAGAAAATGATCATTTCTTTCTCTTTCAAAGTATTTAAAGTATGCTAAGTTTGGATTCCTATTTTTCCATGCAGCCTACACACAGAGTTATTCTGAGCCATGAATTGTTTTATGCTGGTCCTAAATTATATATGAAATAAAATATCATGAATTCTATCATTATATTTGATAAGTATAGCAAATATATTGTGAAAATCCAGAAAAAATAGCCGTAATTTAAATTAAGCTTAAAATTAGCACTATTTTGGTAATATCTAAAAATTAACATCACAGACCCCCACTTTTAATTTTCTTTTCTGAATATATAAAATACTTTTAACCATTCTTCTTAAATTCAGTAAAATGTCATTACTTTCAAGATATTTTATTGCTTGATAAATTTTTTAATGCCAGAAAAATATTTTCTGAGTGCAAAAAGGTCAAATAATTGAACTTGCAAAGTAATTTGAAAATTTTTTGTTGTCACAAATTTTAATACACCTATATATTCAAGGTGAAATAAGACTGTGTTTGTTCCCATAATTTATTTGAAAAAAAATATTGGAGGAAAAACTTTAATAATTGATTTATGTGTAAGACGTATTTACAGTGCAAAAAAGTCAAACTAAATGCTCAATAGCGCCAAGAGAAGCACATTAACCCCTATTTTTTGTTTTGATTTTTAATTAAGCTAGGTGTGTAGATTCTAAAAATATACTTGATAAAAGATTCTCATTACTTTTGAATTTAAAATTTCAAAATTATGCTTTGTAAAGTAGAAATCTGGTGTCTGATTATAATCGATAACATTGAAACACTAGAAGCTGATTCCAAACATTGATCGAAAATGAAAATAAACCAATGCAAGGAAACTCACAACATCTGTGTGATAAATGTATACAGACAGGGAAACTCACTACATGTTGGTAAATAATGCACTCTGGCAAGGAAACTCACTACATGTGTGTTAATAATGTACTCTGGCAAGGAAACTCACTACATTTATCCATAGTAGGAACAAGTTGATGATGAATTTACTGCAAAGGAAATGTAGTTTGTTTTAACATTGCCAATGTACTCTGGCAAGGAAACTCACTACATGTGTATGATAATTTTAAACAGACAAGGAAACTCACTACATGTGTGTAAATAATATACTCTGGCAAGGAAACTCACTACATATGTGTAAATAATGTACTCTGGCAAGGAAACTCACTACATGAGTGTAAATAATTTACCCTAGCAAGGAAACTCACTACATGTGTGCAAATAATGTACTTTGGCAAGGAAACTCACTACATCTGTGTAAATAATGTACTCTGGCAAGGAAACTCACTACATGTGTGTGATAATTTTAAACAGACAAGGAAACTCACTACATCTGTGTAAATAATATACTCTGGCAAGGAAACTCACTACATATGTGTAAATAATGTACTCTGGCAAGGAAACTCACTACATGTGTGTGTAAATAATATACTCTGGGAAGGAAAATCACTACGTGTGCAATTACTGTCCTCTGACATGGAAATTCACTACATCTGTGTGATAAATTTTAAAGTTAAAGATAGAAACTCAAAACGTCGACACAAATACTGAGGCATGTGACTAATGCAGAGATTGTTAGATACTGTACGTAGCATGAAAAAAATTGCTGGCTTCACATCAATGTTGCTATGGAATGAAGGAAAAAAATATACTACATGTTTTGTCTTTGATGAAAAAAGAAAAAAAAAATAAAAAAGATAGAAATAATGTTATATTGTAATATATTTCAATACAAAATTTAATATTGCAATGTATCCAAGGTATTGTAATAGGATTTTTAATTTGCAATACCTAGCACTTAACTATGAACACAATGAGTGATTTGGCAATGTTAAAACAAACTACATTTCCTTTGCAGTAAATTCATCATCAACTTGTTCCTACTATGGATAAATTATATATGGCTCAACTAGTATTATAAACAATGAAAGTATATCCCTGAATAGAAAATAGCAAAATTTATATTTTTTTCCCTAAAAATGTATGTCTGTAACATGAATATATTTCATTCAGAATGAAAGTAATAATAAAGAAATAATCCTTGAAATATTATGTTTTTTACGTTATGTCAAAAATCTTGACGCGAGCCCATTGCAGAGGTGTGAGAGAGGAACGAACGACTACTCTGCATAGGATATTGGTAAACAGCAACCCCCCCACCCCCCCCACCCCCCGCCAAACAAACAAACAAACAAAACAAAAAACACGATATAATATCTAATCATAATATTTAACCTCCTGGGGTAGTGAACTCTATAAAACATGTTTAGTAGACTTATCTATAATGCATATCATAGAAGAAATATGGAATCAAAATAATCATCCCAAATCAAACATACATGTATTAACCATTAGAGAGAATCTAGGCATGTCACTCCAGTTTGTTTACTTTGTACCCCATTGGTTTTTCTGAGTTGAAATCATGTTTTTATTTCAAAATGAAATGCCATTTCACATTCTTTTGACATATAATTCAGTCTGTCTTTAATTTGATGAAGCTTTTAAATTGGATTTGCATCTCATAAGAATCCTACAATTTATTCTCAAATACAAATCAATCAGTGTTTTGGAAAATCCTTAAGTAAAAGCAAGAGGCCACTCAATCTCATTCATAACAGTATGTCACTTCTTTTCATATCCATGCTCAATACATTTCACTCTGATTCTTATTCTTCATAATTTCAATACTTTGCCGATGCTTCATTGTGTTAGCAATGTATACCAGTTCTTCTTACTTTTATACTAATTCCAGTTCTTAACTACTGTAACATTATTTTTAAATTTGCAAATTAAATCTCTGTTACAAATATCAATTTAAATATTTTTGTTGTAGGCAACCAAGAATTCAAGTAATGTGAGAAAAACAAAATGCCAGTAATATGTCTTCAATTATGTCATAAAAATGACTCTGGCCATCCGAACCGAGCAGCATCCAATCTTATTATTATGTGTTGATACTTATAAGTGTTGTCAAATTGGACAATTTTTAGTAACCGGTTACTCGCTTACTTTTCCGATCAAGTAAACGGTTACATGGATGGATTTTTTTTTAGACCTTTAAGCATCCTTGCTCATGGTATGTATTCAATAATAACTGTAATATATGTAACGTCATTACAATTTCCATGTTTAACACTTACATACTGGCCAATATCAAACGCAAATGCACTGTAGATGCATTTCATTTATTTATTTTTAATTACACAAAGACAAATTAAAGCTTCTAAATGAATTTGTTCTTGAATATCCTGTAATAGTTGGCAATTTTTGCGGATGTCCTAAATATAAACTTACTTTAGTTTCGTTTCTGTGTATGTTAATTTCATTTTACATATTTTACACCTTTCGGATTTAAATTCTTTTAAAACATTTCGGAATCTATTCTTTTGATGGCTGTGGAGGCATCTTGTTTAAAATTAATCCTGTACTGCGGACTAGCACAGTATAAGTGAGGTAATTATAATTAACCCAGGTTTTCTACATTGTATACTGCTTGGCAATCAAAGCCATCGATTAGATAAACTGTGAAAACTAAGTGTTATCAAAACAAATCGGTCATGTTTGTGAAACGCTAGATCAAGTCTAACGTTAAATAACAGTAAATAAAATGGTAGAGGTGTACATTCATTTCTGAACAAAATAACATTTCTTTTCTACTTTTGTCTATATATCCGAGTAACTGAGTAGCAGTTTTACTATCTGATACTCGCATTGTTTGCCGATTAACCGGTTAACCAGGTACTTGTTGACAACACTAGTAGAAATGGTTAAAATGGCATCACACAAAATAAAGATAAATTAATTATTCAAACAACAGGGAGTAATACAGTAAAACATGCTTACAATAGCAAAGAGCCGGGGACCAAAATATTTAATTCTTTATAAACATAAACTTTCCATTTACAACACTTTTAAATCTATGGGGAAGGAAATCACTTCAATGTAAGCATATAAATTCATTTTAAGCATGTTTGCTATAACAATGTTCTGGCTGATTGATTTGAAAATTTTATAAATGGTTCTTCAATGATGTGCACAATTTAGGAGACACTGCAACAAATGGAAGCTAGACCACTGCTCCTTGATGAAAATATATCCTTGTTGGTAACCTTATTATAAATCTAGCTTAATAGTCAGACTGGGTGAAGCCTATCTTTATGAAGTATTGATACTGATGGTGGCATTACATAAAATCAAAGGCCTGAAGGCCTGAGAGATGCATCGCACTGAAGGTAGAAAACTCAAATTTTTTTACTCAGAAAAATTCGACATACATCTTGAGGGAACGAAAAAAAATCAGGAATAAAAATAAAAATTAAAAATATCATTTCTTTGAGGTTAAAAAAAGATTTTGAGTTGTAGCATTTTTTTAGTCGGTCGGAAGAGGGCAAACAAACATTTTTTTTAAAGATAGTCTGATATATCAATTATAATTTATTGATATTTAAATTAATCTATAATTGATTTTAATTATACTTTTATTTTTTTTATTCTTTCATCATAAACATAGTAGAAAGATGAAATAATGAACGAGAATTTAGAAATGAATGATTATTGAATAATTCTATATAATTTCATATCTGAATTTTTTCCGTTTCTTTCATTATGAGCATTTTTTTTTAAATATCAATACTTTGTCTTAGACTAGTTTTATCAATCAAAATGACATAATACGTAAACCATAGTTGGATACATGAAATGTTCATATAATTCGGACTGAAAAAAAAAAAACAATCGGGAGTGGTATACGGTATACTATGAAACACGTTTCCTCGATATTTTCGATAAAATTAACTCAAAAAGTCTATGTTTATACGGTATTAGTAAACCTATAAATTGAAATCCACTGTCATTGCAATTTTTTATCAGATATTTTATCATACTCAACTGACATTTTACCAAAAACCGATCATTTCACTGTTTCGTGTCACCCTTCCTCGTGGAATTTTTTTCCCAAAACAGTCTAGACGAACTCCAAAAACAGCTTTGCTTTTCCGGAAGTAAGAAATTGAGACTGAAAAGACTCCGAAAACAGAGTCCGCGCATGCGCACACGCACAAAAAAATAGCGATTTTTCGGCAAAAATGATGGGTCTACAAAAACTGTCTGCAAAGTTTTGGAAAGTATGGCAATTATGCCAGTACTCAGAAATGCTAAATAAAAGACTTTGGAAGAGATCGTATTTGTCAGATTTTTGATTTTATTTGCAAAAAAGGAGATATTTACTTTCAAAGTTGACGTTTGAAGTCAGGTTAATTACAGAGAAAATGATACGTTTGAGAAGTAAATATGCATAATAAAAGGGATATATATGCAAAATGGGACAATACATATTGTAACTGTTAAAAACTTGACTGAATTTTACACATATATTAGCATTCCGGTATTTTTATTTGTGTACGACATCTGAATTGAACGCGTAAGTTCTTACCATGGTTATTTACCGATTTTTTTTTATCACATTTGAACAGATATTATTATGAAAACATTTTTAAAACTATTAGCTATCAAAATGAAATCTTTAAAAACCACTCTTCTAGAAATTAAGGTCACAACATGTCTTCTAAATATAAACCTGTGAATATCTCTGCTCCGTAGTGAAAAATGCGCATTTTCTAATTAAAATACATACAAGCTGGGTGTCTTCAAAAACAAGTAAAAGCACCTAGATATCGTATGAACAACATAAAATTTAAATCAAGGAGACAATAAATCAAATAAGAAAATAATTCTTACCGGCAGTATTGAATTCGATGCCGTATAATCCAATTTACTACTATGCAAGAGTTTGAAGCAATAAATAAGTCAATATCCACAAAATAATTTCATAAATATAATTATCCATTCAACAAAATTAAAGTAAAGTCACAATGCACTAAATACAGCCATTATGCAGCCGTATATTTGAAGAAAGCGAACGACAATCCATCGTTTGTTTACATCGGACGCCATTTTGCCGCAATGCATGATGGAGCCAAAGACTTCGTTTTCGGAGTTCACGCCATTTTTAGAGTTCGTCTTGACTGCGAAAGGTGGCCCTTGTTGCAAAAATTTATTCAGTTGAACATCTTACTATTCGTTTCATCAAGTGAAAAAATAATGATATGCCTTCTATTTCTATAAAAACAACCATCTTGTTCCTACTGTTAGTGATGTTTTATAAAATAAAATTATTGTATATTTTTCTCAGATATTCATACAAGCAATGTCGTATTACATGGCCTAATAATTTATGGCAAGAGCTGTTGCGATGTAAATAGATCTTACTCCGCGTAGCACATGTTTGTTTGTTGTTGTTTTCTCTCTTTCTCTATTTTTGTTTTGTTTTGTAATTGTTTCTTTTTTGTTATCTTTGTTGCTTTCAAAGTATAAACAACATATATATGTGAGATTTTATGTTATTTGGTATTTAAAATAGACAATGAATATCACCAACTTGTCAATATACATTTGCTCTATTTTCAATGGCGTATTTAGAATCAATATTGTGGAGTCCTTTGTCGCCGCAGTAATTGAAAAGAAAGAAATGGGGGTCGACTGCAATGAGGCCACATCGCTGTTAGGGATGCGCCTCAAAAAATAGTTTGTGTCCAAAAACATGTGAATAAACATGATAAATATTAAATCCCTCTTTATGACATTATGATATCATGAAATTAGCTTAACAGCAGACTGGGTAGTGCAACTTGTATAATTATATTTATATATATTACCTGAATTAATCTCATCATCATCATCACTGTCAAATGAATTTCCATTGAATTCCCAACTAAAAGGGTCCGATTCCATTTCCACATCTGAGCTAGCCATTTGGATGTCTAAAACATCAAAGCATTTAGATTCAACATCACCTTTTAAAAATTAAAACTGTCTTCAAACAAGAGGCCCATGGGCCACGATGCTCACTTTGGTCAAATAGGTTCAATAAAAGACTTACTTATAGACACAAAATATTACAAAAAAATTTATCAATTCAGATTCTGAGATCTTATTTTCCAGGTATAAGTCTTCTTTTAAATGTGTCTTTGTGTGACATCATATTGCAACTAGGGGATTGCTCTAAAATCAGCCCCAGTATTTCCAATTTGTTTAAGCATCATTTATGTTAAAAATTATACAAAAAATATTTTTTGGAAAAAATATACAAACTTAAATTTAAATACAGATCAATCTGGATTTTAATTTTTTTGCACAAAACTATAAATTAAGAGCATATAAAATTATAATCATGTAATGAAAAAATATGAAATTCAAGCAGTATTATCATTCTTTCTACATCCATCCACTTTACAAAACAAAACCACAGATGTTGAGAGTAAATTAATAATATAAACTTACTTTTATAGTCTGATATAAATTTGATCTCAAAACCTTTTTGGTCAAAGCCAGCCTGGCAGTAAAAATCTGCTTCTGACGAAGGTGACATTCGTCTTCTCTGAAAATAGATGTGATCAGGGAATACATAAGCTTTAATTCATAACATACTATATAAATGGTGCCTGTTTTGGAGGGTAACAAATGAAATTGACACCCTTTTGAAAACCATTGTTAACCTTTTGTTTTGTCATTGAAATGATCCCTCCTGAAATATTTTATCGACCAAATATTAGAAGATTTTTTTTAAATTTTAATCAATTCTTTGCTTGTAATCAAATGACCACCAAAACTTGTGTTGGATCTAAGGGAAAACAAGTTTCTTGGTTGACTAGTGATACTTTTTACAAAAAAGTTAACTGTTTATTGAGTTTTTTTTATCAACATATAAACATAGGTAATCAAAGATTACAAAGCTCAATGAATGGTACATGTGTATCTATAAGTAAGGTAAATCTTGTACCAATTTTGTGCGAGATCAATTATCAATGCAAGTTTGGTTAAAGTAGGACTTATTGTTGCATGGGAATAGACCTGCTCCAAAAACTTTAAACTTAAACTGTTTACTCATAAAGAAAATGTAGGTCAGTTCCAGCATCCATAGCATGTCTGGTAGTGTCCATCCCTAGTTTCGTCATCCATGCAAGTTTAGTCATAACATGTCATATAGTGATAGAGCTACTCCAAAGACATTACTCTGGTCACATATCTGAAAAATGTAGGTCAGATTCAGCATCAAAAGCAAGTCTTCTTGTGTCCATCTTTAGATACATCATTCCATGCTAGTTTGGTTCTGGTAAGGCTAATAATTACTCATCTGGAAAATAAAGGTTCAAAGCAAGTCTGGTAGTGTCCATCCCTAGGTGCATCCTTCATGCAACTTTGGTTCAGGTAGGGCTTAGTTACTTGGAAATGCATGGACTTGCTCCAAAAACTTTAACCTGGTCACTCATCTAGAAAAATTTAGGTCAGATCCAGTATCTGAAGCAAGTCTAGTATTGTCCATCCCTAGATGCATCATCCATGTAAGTTGGGTCCAGGTACGGCTTATAGTTACTTGGGAATGGACTTGCTCCTAAAACTTTAACCGGGATGCCGACACAAACGAAAATCAATAATTATGATTTGCCATCTAAATCACATGTTCAATTTCAAGTGTGATTTACAACATTTTCATAATTTTATTCGGTAAACAAATAAAAAAAATTACAAATTCATTTTTAATGGACCCAAATTATAGCTTGTATAGCCACTGTATTAGTGTAAAATGTGCACTGTGCCATTTGGCTGACCCCACAAAATGCAAGAAAGCCTGATTTTCTAGTTTGTAAGTTCATTGCAGTCTGCACTCTTGGTATTCATCATCGAAATTAAATGATATCCATGATGTATCATATAACAAGAGGCCCAAGGGCCTTAACGGTCACGTGAGTGTAAAACAATAATCCATAGAGGATCCATAGAGTATAAAATAAACTGATAGAACCTTAATTTGTTGCCCAAAAGCAAGAAAAATAGGATGATCATGATCTTCGAAATAATTACTCTAATATTCAGTAACAACTCATAAATTAAGTTCTAATCTGTCCCAAATTTAGATTTTTTTCCTATAAGTTTTTTCTAATATGCCCCCACCCTACCCCCGAGGGTCATAATTTGAATAATCTTGAATCTACACTACTGTAAAACACTTTTTATTCACAAGAACTTTATTTTTGCGTAATTACGTGAGACAGTGTGCTCGTGAAAATTTCATTCTCACTTATCTTAGTATTCCTAAAGATTATATACAGCAAACACATTTCGTGAATATTCTGTCTCGCTAATAAGGAGTCAGTGACTATCTCGCGAAAATGAAGTGTCCCGAAAATTTAGTGATCTACAGCACCTGAAGATGTTTCTGTATTAAAATGACTAATCATGGCTTTGTTGTTCTTGAGAAGAAAATTTTTAAATGATCTTTCCTATATATTCCTAACTAAAATTTGATCACCTGTTGTGTCCCCTCCCTACCCCAGGGGGTCATGATTTGAACAAATTTGAATTTACATTACCCAAGGATGCTTCCATATAAATAAGACAAATCATGGCTTTGCTATTCTTGAGAAGAAGATTGTTAAAGATTTTTCCTATGTATTCATATGTAAATCTTTGATCATAAATTGTGGCCCCACTCTAGTACATTACCTGAGGATGCTTCCATGTAAATATAACCAATCATGGCTTTGCTGTTCTTGAGAAAATAATTTTTTCAAGATTTTTCCTACATATTCCAATGTAAAAATTTCATTGTTCATTATGGCCCCACCCTCCCCGGGGATCATCATTTTAAGAAATTTGAATCTACACTACCTGAAGATGTTTCTACATCAGTTTCATCTTTCTTGGCCCAGTGGTTCTGGAGAAGATTTTTTTATTTCAACTTAAATTTTTTTTTTTTTTTTTACCTTTTTGTTATACAATGTACTTATACATGTATTGTTTTCGGTAGTTAATGGGCTAGTGATGATTGTCAACCTCGAGCTAGTAACTTTGTTACTTCCACTAGCCCAGGCTAGTAACTAATTTTTGTAATTGCACACCCCTGCCCAGGGGTCATGATTTGAACAAACTTGAATCTACACTACCTGGGGATGTTTCCACGTAAGTTTTATCTTTCTTGGCCCAGTGGTTCTGGAGAAGAAGATTTTTAAAGATTTTTCCTATGTATTCCTATAATGTAAAACTTTGATCGTCCATTGTGGCCCCACCCTACCCCTGGGAGTTATGATTTTAACAAACTTGAGTCTACACTACCTGAGGATGTTTCCACATAAGTTTCATCTTACCTGGTCCAGTGGTTCTTGAGAAGAAGACTTTTAAAAGATGCCATTAATTTTTCACTAATTCTTAGTTATCTCCCCTTGGAAGACGGTGTGGCGCTTCATTTGAACAAACTTGAATTACCATTACCCAAGGATACTTTGTTGCAAGTTTGGTTGAAATTGGCCCGGTGGTTCTTGAGAAGAAGTTGAAAATGTAAAAAGTTTACGCAAGACGCACACCCGCACGACGACGGATGAAAACAGATACATGTAGCAATAGGTCACCTGAGTGACTCAGGTGACCTAATAAAATCAGAGCCACCAATCAACATATTGACATCCACTGGCTAAGCAACAAACTTTTCCTCTGATGTGGTTCCTAACTCCAAAATATCAAGTCATTTTGCATGGCTGCACCACAGATTTATGAAATTGATGCATATGGAAAATATTACCTTAGGCCATTCCAAGTTTTTTCTATGTTTAGCATCCACCCATCTTTCAAATACTTCCCTACCTATTCGCAAAAAACACACAAACCAAAAAGTAAAACACAAGTCATTATAGCCATAAAAATGATGTCATTCAAAGAATATGATTCCATTAATCTATTTTTCTCGTAGAAATATTTATTCTTCAGCAAAATCAAGGTATTAAATGCTTAAAATATTCCAAATATGGCATATTGTAGACAAATACTTAGAGAAATTGACAGAATTCAGTGAATCGACCAGTATAAACAATTTCAGGACTCCTGATTTTGTTTGTTTGGTTTTTTTTTTTTTTTTTGTTAAGGGATGTCAAAAAATCCAAGGCACACGCGGACGCTAAACATTGAAAAAACTTGGAATGGCCTTAAATGTACAATGAAATACCATACTAACAAATTCTAATTAATTATCTAGGCTCGCTCTTTGATCTCTAAAAGTTGGCATTAAAAAATGATTTTGGTTTAAATATATTTTATTCTAAATACTTGCTGTAATAGATGACAAATCTCCATGAAGTTCTAAAAACAGAAAATTTATTTCCACATATCTGTTATCAAGGTGGCAGGGGATAATTTTTCTTTTCAATGCCAAACATGTGCCGAGGGGGTAGGCATATGCATGAGGTCAATAAAAACAGATCATAGTTTGGGGCAGTTTCTTGGGTGCTAATTAATTGCACTTCATATATCTATAGCTCAAAAAATGTGTCAACGTATAACATGTAACCTACATATTAAAGTGCACATGTACCGAAAATGCACTTGGAGGTCTCCAAAGATTTTGGCTTGTTTTTCCAAGATTTGGGCTGCTGTCGCACCTATACAGCCCATCCCATTCCCGAGCGAGCAGGATAAAACACCCAGTATTCTGTAGAACAATGCATGCCCTAATGAAAATTCACCAATTAATCTGGGGCCATTCACCTTCCCTCTGAGATGCACACCACTGCTTTTCAGCTGAATTTCCTCTGCGACTGACCAAATGTCTTAGTTTCGCATTTACAACTCTATATATGCTAAGCATCAGAGTGACACCTACATGATGCACATCATTTTTCTCAGCAAGCTCTGCTACACTGCACATGTACATGTATCCCATACTATTCTATTCCATCCCATTCTATTCATTTTTCTACATAAAATATCACATCAATCAGGGGATATCTCAGTTTTTAAAGAAATTTGACAGTGCGTACTAATCTATAGTATGAAACTATCCCCTGCCACCCAATGTCATATGGCCATAGTCAAGTTGTACCCAAGGCAATTCAAATCTTAACATGTTAACATACAAACATATATGGTTTTGAGTTGACACAGATAAATGCTGTTTTTATTCTCACGGATCAAAAAGTTCCTTGATAAAATGGTTTGCTTAACGGATAAAAGTTATGTAATTGATCCTAAAAGTTTCCTTTTATTATATTTTGCTAGTTGTAAAGGGGTATATAATAAATTTATCATTATAACAGTAACTTGATCCTGAGACCCGTATTACGTCTCGTTGACAGGCGCGGATCATCAGATCAAACTCATCTGATCTGATGATCCATGCATGTCAACTTGACATGATACGGCTCTTCGGATCAAGTTACTATTATAATTATATATATATACTGGCCTCTGTTCTTCTTTCAGAAAATATCATAGGCTCAATTTCGTTGAGTCAATAATTTGGAATATCCCATAATTATCTCTTAATTTGAATCACTTAAACATGTTAAATCAACACGTGCCCCTGATCGGCCGAGAATTGCAAAATTTGGTGGTAATCTGCTTTACATTTAGATTATTTTACAACGTATACTTTAAAATTTATTAAATATCCATTCCAATAAACAAAAAGAACAGATTACATTTATCGGAAAACAAATTTTTTACTGAGAATAAACATAGTTTGAAAAACTTGTAGTGTTTTGGGCGAGTAAACATGATACTGAAGGAGATGCCTATCCCGTTAGTATATAGATCCCTGACTTAATGCATAGAATAATGATTATACGTTAAAAAAGTGTGTTATAAAATTTGCATTGTCTGTTTATGATACGGAATACAACAGATCTAGGGCCTATAAGTCAAAAAATTTATTTGTTTATTCATTTGAAAATTTTGTTACAATTCCAGGAAATGCAGACATGGCTCTTCTTTATAGTAAAATTCTGCGCCAGATTTTCATTTTGCTCCGTAAAAGTTCACTTCAATTATAATGCCCTGTTCACACGGAGAGTTTAATTCGAATTAAACATAAGTTACTGCGAATTAAATTTGAATCGCATTCGCACAGGGAATTAATGCGAATTAGTTTAATTCAAATTAATTAACTGCACATTAAATTACTTCGCATTAGCTCCGTGTGAACGCTAAGCGAAGCTAATTCGAATTAAATTTTGACGCATGCGTAATGGCACAATTAAGTCACATGCCACATGTCTGTGGACAGATATGGATACTTATGCTATTTTTTAGTGGAAAACAAAGAAAAATTATGTTAATCACTGAAATGTGCATAGAGACTATGACAGAATGTAATATGGGTTTGCTGCGCATAAGGCGACGTGATTTGAAAATGACCTCATTATAGCCTTACTGAATAGCCTTACTGTAGAAATAAAATTTTAATTCCCATTAGTTTACTTCGCATTAGCTGTAGTGTGAACACAATTTAATTCACATTATTTACTACGCATTAATTTACTGCGAATTAAACTCTCCGTGTGAACAGGGCATAACAATTTAATGCATATTACTGTCAATCAAAAATTGTTTTAATCAGTAAATCATGATGCAAAAACTAACATAACTTGCAGAAGTCAGCATAAACAACTTCACTAGCGAATCAAGATCCCATTCAAAAAACATTGGTAATGTAATGCAATATCATGCACTCATAATATATAATTTTCTTATCGGTAAAATAAAACAATTGATACCCCATATGAGTTCCACATGGTGAAAAGAAGGACCCTTGACATGACCGACTTGCTAACCAGATATGACCTCGGTGGCCTTGGTCAGGTTAATTAGAATAATCTAACTGTGTCTTGGGACAGGCCCTCACTACAGTTAGAATCCCTCCCATATACCAATAATATAGCAGAAAATTGCAGAATCGCTCCGAAATGATTTTGGAGAAAATTAATGAAGTTGCATTGAAAATAACAGTCAAATTAATCATAAAAAACCTTTTGAGACTGTAAATACCTTTCATCTAAAAATTTAATCCATATAATGGAAGAATTCAACACTTTTTCACCAACATTTTTTACTCGTTTCAAATTTACACAAGATGTTGACATTCAGAACTCTCGGGATATTTCATAGTAAATGCACAAAGTTAGAGTTATCTCCCGTATTTTCTTTGCTACATGGACAATACACGGAATGCATTCTATCGTTAAACAGGGTCCGTAGGACATTTATCATTTTAATGATAGAACATTCTATCTATGGTCAGGTCAGTTCACCTCGTAGACCAAGTCTTGGGTCCGTATTTCACCATGTTGACCTCAGAAGAGGTAATAAATTGTTAATATTGTTAAGTTATGAGTTGTCATCAATTTATATAGGGGAGTCAGTTTGTAACAATTCTCCTGGTTACGATTTGAATTTTGTCGTTTCATTAATATGAGTTGACCTATTGGGTTTGATCTGATCTACTCAACATGCTAGAGGTTCACGGCGATATACTTTTGACTTGGCGCTCCGAGGTATATAAGGAGCGTAGGGACGTTTAACCGAGGTTCTTACTTGTAGGAGGAGATCTGACCTAGATACGATCATACGAGGCTGGTTACGAGTTGACCAAAAACCCTTAAACAGACACTGTAACTTTTCTGTGTTTCCCAATCCCAAACAAGGATAGACTGTAATGCAGGCCCAACTGTGTTCATTGTACGTGTATAAAAAATGAATAAAACGGGCACTATAAAGATTATCGTTCCGAAAAATTGACACATACAACTGACCTAGTTCGAATTTTCTCAACTAAGTGACAACTTTCCAAAGTTCACAGTACATACGATGAACTTCAAGCATCTTCTAAATTTCCATCTTCAAAAGTAACAAGAGAAGATTTTTATACTTTAAAGCTTACAAATACTTACAAAACTGTCTTTCATACGCAATGCAGTCTCAGTGATCAGTTCATGTTCAACAGTTCATGTTGTAGGGTGTTACCTTCGCTTAACTGGTTCTTGTGAACTTCCGGTAACCAGCACATTTCTGAAAAGTGAAAATCTTGTAATATGCAGGCAATATTTATGACTTTTAGAGTGGGACAGTTGCAAAGTATGATGGCAAAGGTACTTATTTTGGCCATTTTAGGGTGGGACAAGTCATTTTAACAACAAAAGACCCTACATACATAATATATATAACTCAGTAACTGTAGGGCAGTGGCGGATCCAGAAGGGTGTCTAAAGATTAAGGGCCTGGGACACAAATTATAAATGCAATATTTAGCAACAACAAAAATAAAAATTTCTTAATCTTTATACGAATAATTTTGGTTATAACAGGGGAGTTGGCGCCCCCCCCCCCCCCCCGAACCCCCTCCTAATAAAGGTCCCTGATTTTATTATGAATTGAGAAAAGACTCATGAATACATGTAGTTATTCAAATCCATGAAATAAACCCTCAAATCACAGGTTCCTCCTAGTTTTTGGACAATTTAGACCTGGCCTTCAGTGCAAAACTGTCAAATTAATCAATATAATCAAATTATCAGGAAATTAATTAATCAATTTAGATTTAGAAAGTATGCTACATTTAAGATTTAGACAGTATGTTAGCATGGTTAGAAGCATATAATATACTTTTAGTCAAGAGTGTACGGGGATTTACCCTGGATTGTATTCCATACACCTTGAGGCTGAATCAAGGGTGTAGGGGATTTACTCTGTGTTGTATTCCATACATTTGTGCAGAAGGCCCCAGTGCTTTTTAACTATGCCTTGTGACATCACAATATTTTACCTTCAGCTCAAGCTGTACATAGTACATGTATACTAAATTACACCAGCTGGCTTGCTATACAAACAAATCTTGTATTACAAGTTAGCTTGCTGCTTCAGCCTCTGAGGATGTATAGAATACAATTTACCAGAGGAAAATCTCTTTACATCCTTGCTTGAATTGCAGTGGATATATCCCTGCTAGAATTACAAGAAAAACAATCCAATGCATGTCATATTTCCTTAGAAATAAAAAATGTCATGGTCAAGTAAGATTTTATACAACTTTCAAACATTTTCAGGTTGCATGATATCCAAAATCATGCACGTTTAAAATTCCCAAAATTATTTCATTTAGAAAAGGAAATCACCAAATATTTTGCAACTGAATGGAGTCTGTACCCTTCAAGTAGTAGCCATCTATATCACAGCCTCAACATGGCTGATGAAGGAGAAATTTAAAGGTCATATTATATTGTATATATGTACAGGGGTATTTATGAACTTTAATTTACTTTGATTTAATTTTCATACAAAATGAGGACGGGAAATATATTCTTTCACTGCAGTGGAAGGTATGAGACCAATTTATTTAAGACTTTATAAATCTATGTTTATGCACTGGTCCCACTCTGGTGAATAATATTGCCTAGTCTCTTATTCATGGACTATAAATTTGTGGAAACTTGAATGTAATTGATATTGCAATTCAAATTATCCTAGTAATTAAGAATACGAAGCCAAATATACTTATTAAGCGGATGTTGCATTATTTTGTATGCTTTCTGTGGTTCATGACATTATGCTGAAAATTCTTTCCAAAAAATATTTACTTGTACATACGTATGTTTATCTAGAGTGTTCCCAGAAAAAACATGTGTAATGCCTGCTATATAGGCTCATAAAAGTTGCAAATAAATCTAAGGATGGTCAGGTATTTGCTGTACAGTGCATAAAAAAATCCACAAATAGGAAGGCTCTGATAGAAATTGACAATATAATAGAAAATGTTGAATATGATTCCCCTATCCTCAAAACTAAACAAAATAATATTACAATTAAATCAGAAATAATTATAATTTAATGCATGTTTCCAACAATCCTCTGAAAGTCTGACTATCCCTATGATATTGACTTTACTACACTTGAATTTAACATTCAGCTGATTTTCAAAGGAAATACTTAGTATTCAAGATATCTTTATCTAAATTCACACAATGATATATTGTGAGAACTATTCAAATGTGTCCATTTTTTTTACCTTGACTTAGCTTTTTCATTTTGCATTTTGTTCAGTTTTAAAGGAACTTTTTTTTTATCCAAATACACATACAGTGTACTATCACATGTTGGTAAGAAGTATTCAAATGTGTCCTGAATTTTTTATTGTGACCCCTATGATATTGACGCAACTATTTCAATCTGCATTTAGCTCAATTTCAAAGAAATTATTCAAGATGTTTTTATCTATACACATATCTGAGATAAACTATGTCAATTTTTTTTATCTTGATCTTCCCTTTGACCTTGACCTCGCTATTCCTTATTTTGCATGTAGCTTAGTCTTAAAAAAAATCTTTTAATTTATTTTTATCTATGCACTTGCACTGACACATATTGGTGATAACATTTCAACTGTGTCCAAATTATGACCTGTTCCTTTTGTTAATCATTAATCTTACTATTTAGTTTAGTTACAGCTCTTTTTTTTTAAAGAAAGTATTCATAATATTTCTATCAAACGTACAATAACACAAAATTGGTGAGAGTTATTCAACTGTGTCATAATACTTCAAACCTTTATAAAGTTTCCTTTGACCTTGACCTCATCATTCCTCCTTCACTCTGATTTTGAACCATAGAAGCCTGATGCTTTTTTCCTTGTTTCATCAAAACTTATCCTGGGTAAGGCATTCATGTCCTGTTATAGATTTTAATTTCTTTTAATGAAGGTTGTTATCTAGAAAGCTGATATCTCAAATACAGGGATACATGTATGTCGAAGTGAGTTGGCACTCCCTAAAATCTTTTTTTCAGCATTCTTCATTTTTTTAACCCTTGTCATTTCCAATCTTTCTGCGAAAATTTCAAATTGTTATTAAAAAAAATGAATTGCAATGTTTATGCCTTTATAAAAAAAATTTAAACAAAATAAAAACAAAATTTTACCTATCAACCCTATTTTTTATTAACAAGTAATGGTACATGTATACAAGCATGTTTTTTTCCTTAGGCCTGATGTCTTATAGATTTCATTCCAGTTAATAAATCTTGTTGATCGATTGATTGTTTGTTGTTTAATGTCCCTCTTGAGAATTTTTCATTCATATAGAGATGCTACTACTTGCTGGTGTAGGGCTACAAATGTTGACCTATACTCGGCACTCAGGGCCAGTGAGGGATATTTTTCGAGCCAGCACTTACTGTGACAAGGGACCTTGGTTTATACAGTCTCATCCAAAGGACCGGTCTCCATGACCCGCAGTGGGATTCGAACCTGCGACGTAAGGATCAACTCCTTACTCCACGACTCTAGAGCAGACACCCTAACCACTGCGTCAAGCAGGCGACAAGAAATCTTATTAAAAAGTCTAATAAACTGTAGCTCTGTACATTGTATTTACCCTAAAATGTGCGAATTCAATGCATCACCAAACTCGATAAATCATGATATCTGTATAACAACATATTGCTGTTTCCTAATTAATGAGAATTAGTTTGTGTATATATATAGTGCAAACATATAGTGCATATGCATATATGCATAGTGTATATGCATATAAACATATCAAGTTTTCAAGCAATAATTACTTAAGGTGGTATGGGATACCAAACGAAACTTCTACATATTTATGTACCCAAATTAGAAGGATTTGAAATACCCCCACCTTTCAGTATATTAAAGTGTAATTTTAATAATTTTTTTATTATTTTAATGAGAAATACAAAAACGATTTTTTTTCTTGCATAATTCTTTTTTCATAAGCTTAATATTATAGGCAGGCGTTTGCTAATATAAAATGTTTATAAAAACAAAAATGACAAGAAATATGTCTTAGTATTTTTTTAATTTTCAACAAAAAATAAGCGTAAAAAACTGAGAAAACTTTATTTCTTGAAAACAGACGGATAACATTTCATGAAAGTCTACAATAAGAATGTATCTTAATATGTTAGCAACGTGAAATAAAGAAATTGAAAATATATATATAAATGGAAAATATAAAATGCATTTAAAATTTTTTGAATTAAAAGATCCGAGCGGAAGAGTTATCCTTCTTTATTTTCCAAGGGTTGAAAAAACCTGGGTGCTATTCTAGAAATGATGAGCATTTTTTCCCAACCATAAAAAAATCGCACTTTGTAGTTTTCAACTTTGAGCAGTTTTGAAAACAATGCATGGACAATCGCTTTCCAGGAGGTGTCTTGTTCAGAGCAATTGCATTCATCTGAACGTTTTGGGACTATATACAATAGCTAGCTGATTTGTGACCAAACAGTTACTTCTTGAATTAAATAACAAAAAAGTCCAGCTCTGGTTAACGTGATAATTGATTGGTGATAATTCAGCACAATGTGAAGTAATCGCACTTATCCATGCCTCACCGCACACAAGGTGCTGTACAGCTACTCAAACAATTGAAATACAGCTTTTGCTTAAAAGTGTTCAAAAGCAGCAATGTTGAAACTACCTCTTACAGGGGTTTGCTTTTTTAAATGTCCGTTGTACAATTATAAGTAAATTTATATACTTGCGATTTTTTTGTCTGTTTTTACTTAAAATGCCGACTTGTGAGAACTTGCATTGAAATAGGCTTCAGATTGTTCTTTTCAACGGTGTATCTACAAATTTTGACCCGATAATAAGCACTCATGCAAATCAAAACAATACTTCAAACGGAAATACGTCATAACGTGGAGGTATCCCATACTACCTTAAGTTGAACTTCAGTATCCATGACACTGATATATTGAATATCATGGATATGTTGAAAGGGATTTTGAAGTCCCAAACCCATATTCTTTGGGTATTTTGCCCTGGATATCTTGAATCCTTAGATATCAAGGTTTGACTGTATTTAAAATTTTTGGAGTTTCATTGTTATTCTGCTAACCCAGTTAAGCAGGTATTACTATTTCAATCTATACTATATGTCTTGTTAATTCCTTACCCATACTAATTATCAGACTAGTAATCAATGACTTCCCTAAGTAAGTTGTGACTTATTGACCACTTTCGGGTACATTAAAAGTGGCAGATTCAGGACCCCCCCCCCCCCTCCAAGATATTTTTTTTAAATTGTCATTTTTACAACATATTGCATAAATGCGATTGTCTCTTTGCTATATCCAAACACATTGTTCTGTATTGTATTATATGTATTAAAAAACCCAAACATTTACTTATTGTAGTACTCTTAGATAGATTAAAGGCCGACTGAGTCATAATTTTTAATATTATACTTTCATGTAAATTAGTTGAATCTGATTCATCAAGAAACATTTGTTAAAAACACTATTACCCGCTGAATAATGAAGCCACACCCTCCAGGATAGCAACAGTCGACATTGCTTGACTACAGGTGATATTCCAAAAAAATATTGACTCTGCAGAATTTATGCGCGCAAGGTTCACTGTAATGTGATTGTTTGTTTGTTTGTATGTTGTTTAATGTCCCTCTCGAGAATTTTTCACTCATATGGAGACGCCACCACTTGCCGGTGGAGAGCTGCAAATTTTGTCCTATACTCTGCACTTACGGCCATTGAGCAGTGAGGGATCTTTTTTGTGCCAGCACCTACTGCGACACGGGACCTCGATTTATATGGTCTCATCCAAAGGACCGGTCTCCACGTCCCACAGTGGGATTCAAATCCGCGACGTAAGGATCAACTCCTTACTCCGCGAATCTAGAGCAGGCGCTCTAACCACTGCGCCACGCGGGCGACTCACTGTACTGTGTATTTGTATAAAACATTCAGTATGATATGAAAAATACTTCATGTAGTTGCAATTTAGGGTAACATTGAAAATTTTCACCCCAAGAAAACCATTGTCAACCTGGCTGTGCATCGGTTGACAATGGTTTTCTAAGGCTGAAAATTTTCAATGTTGCCATGGTTACACTCAACTACATGCAGTATTTATATAATACAATCTCAAACTTTATATTACTGAGAAAGAACTTCAAGATATCCAAGGATTCAGGATATCGAGCCTCGGTTGACAATGGTTTTCTTGGGGTGAAAATTTTCAATGTTACACTCAACTTCATGCAGTATTTATTATATTATGCTGAATGTTTTTGCGAATACATATAAAAGTGAACCTTGCATGCATAAATTCTGCGCAGTCACTATTTTTGGAATATCACCCGTCATGAAGCATTGTTGACTGTTGCTATGCCGGAGGGCATGACTTCATCATTCGGTGGGTAATAGTGTTTTTTAACAAATGTTTCTCGGCGAATCAGATTCAACTATATAGCAGCAGAAATAATCTGAAAACTGAAAGCCAACCAAAATGTTAGTCTAAAAATGTTGATTTATTTTGCTCCCATCCTTTTGCATAAAGAAAGCTTGAAAATTCTTTCCATTTAACTCACATTTTTTTTAATTACTAATAGTATGCGCAGTGGTTATAGCATTTGCTCTGGAGTCGCAGCTTACATTGCGGATTCGAATCTCGTTGCAGGACATGGGGACAGGTCCTTTGGATGAGAGTATATACCGAGCTTCTGTTTCATAGTATGCGCTGGCATGAAAAAGATCCATAATTGCTTATGGGTGCACAGGTCTAAATTTTTGGCCCTCCACCGGCAAGTGGTGGCATCTCAGTATGAGAGAAAAATTTTCAAAGGGATGGTAAACAAGCAAACAATTATTTTAATTACTTGTTCTTTAATATTAAGCAAATATGAAAGAATTTTATTTTTTCTCTTGAATATTTTGCAATTGTATCAGAGCTTGAATACTGTTTGTTATCTCCATATATTTCGTCAAACTCTTTCTTTCAAATAAACTTAACTTTCGGGAAGTTCTGGTAAAGTCAAATTACTGGTATATAAAATGTGAGATTATATGATGAAATAATTTCATTAGAGATGATGAAATAATCTCATTAGATAAGGCAACATTATTTAAAATGAATTGTTTAAAACAGATAAAAAACACTAAAAAAAAAAACCCCAAACAAACAGATAAAAGAACACTAAAACAAATTCACTTGTTTTAAGTAAAATATTTACATATGTTTATTTACTAAACATTTTTTTTAAGAAAAGGTAAGTCCACTTTTATCATTCTTGATCAGGAAATTCGGATTATCCCTCATTCTACTTTCACAACCAGTAACTCACAATGACTTTTTTCAATATCCTAATGTTAAGTGCACAAAAGACAAACTTAGGGCCTATAATTTATTAATTTATCTGTTTGCAATCGCATTGCCTTTGACAAACTATTTTAAAATGTCAGAGTTTCGAGGAAATTCAGTCAATATTAATAAATGTTATGTAACATATAAAACTGATTTTAAAGTTTAAAATAATAATTACATTAAACACGGTACGTTATTTAAAGTTAATTATTTCAATTAATAGAGAAAATATCCTTAGAAGAAGTGCAACTTTATTCACATCCTTAACTGAATGTCATTTCTAACAAAATAATCTGTTAAAATCATGTTATAATTTTTATTATCAGTACTCGGTCTTTAAGCGACTAAATAATAATAAAACATATCAAAAACAGTTAATTCGGATTTTGTACTATGTAAAAATTGTCAAAATATGTTGTTAATAACTTACTTTTACTGTTGATGTCCATTTTCACGGAAGTTACTCGTGCGCATGCGCAAAAAATCCATCAGGGGAAAGTGTGTAAACGCCATGATGCAGCATGAAAATGTGTGTGGAAAAAAATCACGTTCAGACCGGAAACTCACACTATGAACAATTTTGTATTTTCTGGGTAATATACGGTGCGAAATTCCGTTTTCAACAATTTAGAAAACTCACTACATGAGTGTAAGTGGTGACTCTTCAAAATGTAGTGACTTGCTGGTGTGTTACATAGTGCGTGTAGTGAGTATCGGGGTCTTACAAACACACACACCCTCACACACACACACACACACACATGTCGACATGTTAAACAGTAAAAAAAACTGAAACCCAATATTCCATTTCTTGGATTCATTCATTATTTGATTGCTGGACTACCTGATTGATAAAATAAAGGGTCGACTACGGATGAAACCTTTGCGGTTATTTTTGTAAATATATTGTCATCAAAAGATACTAAAAATATATTTTAAATTAATACTGTCCCTCAGTTTTTTTTAATAACATTATTAGAATTTCATGTACTAGTTATCAAATTTGACTGATATAATACTTTAATAATATGTATCCCAAAAAGCAGAACGTTTTCAAACAACAGATTAACTTCAAGAGTGTTCTGTACAGTAACAGTTCAATGTGACACCCCGATAGAAAACACTGGTTTTTCTGAGATTATTGATCACATGCACCATTTTCTTTTGTTATAATGAATGTTCGATTGATGTATAAATATGTCTAAGAGTGACATTCAGTTCCTGTTCTGATGAATTTTTTAATTAGTTGAAGTTTTTAATTACTCTTCTTCCGTTTTTCTCAATAGAAAAGCTTCGAAAAAGATTCATCGACCTCTTCAATTTTCGTTTGTTACGCAGAGCCCTTATCTTTGAACACTTTCGTTATTTCTACACGATCGCAAACATTTTTTTCTATCGGTTTTCAATCCATTCTTCAGCAGAAGTTTTAATAGACCTCAAAAGTATTTTAAATTGTTGTTTTTTTTATTTATTTATATTTTAGAATATGGTCATTAAGATAATACCCTGAATTTTACTGGCATGTATGTTGACAAATTTCTTTAAAAGAACCTGGAAAAAGTGAAAAAATAGAAAAAAAAATTCCTTTTTTATACTGAAACAAATATTCCTCACATTTTTAGTAGGAGCATTTTTCCCCTCTGTTCTTGACTTCCATTTAACTAAAATTATATATCAATTTCTGTTTCGAAAAGAAAAGTCATACAGCAACCATTGTATGCTAACTATTCCTTAATCTTTTTACTCTTTGAATTTATTTATTAATCTTTTAAGCGAGTTGTAATCATTTAACATTGTTGTAGTTCAATTGGTTCTTAAGAATTTGTAACCCCCCATTCCAAATGATAAAGGATATTGAGGCCTGGTCTTTCCAATCAGAATGTAACTTCAGAAGGTAATAGATATCATGTAATCAACGTGTCCCCAATGTCGTATCCGCATTGACTTTGAAAACCATCAATAGACGAGAGTCGTTTACTCTGTATAAGAGAGACTTTAAACTTAAACCTTTCACTACACGTTACAATGAATTGCCGTATTTACAGGATTTTGATAGTGAATAGCAGATAGGATATCGATAAGGGGCTATACTGCATCAATGAAGTACAGAAAAGATAAGCAGAAAAAATAATAACAGCCTGAAGTCCATTTTTTATCGCAGAATCATGTGTATTTAATTCAAGGTTTAAAAACAGTGCATACAAACGTTTGTATGATATAACATGCTTAAAACCTTTACATGCATAATCACGCAAAGCGTTATTTTTATAAAGGCGTGCATTTAACTTCCTAGTTCCGGAATCTTCCATTTAGGTGTAAAAATGCAGTTCCAAATGCTCCATATATCCCTGGCGTTACAAATTCTTGTAGCTTCTGGATATGGTAAGTGTTTAAAAACTAGTATCATCACAAAATTCATTCATTTGTCAGCAACTATAATTTTGTACATAACGAACAATTGAGTCCCAAGAAGTATTTCCCATTTCTTAGATAAAATGCAACAAAGATTTTGCATTTGGCAATGAAATTATGGCCCTTCTTTACGTAACAAATGGTGTAAGTATTTTATTATGAAGTGTAGTAGATTGTTAAAATAAACATTTTTGCTTCAGTAATGAACAACAAAATATTGATCATTAAAGAGTTAAAGGTTACAGACTTTTGGCCCCTATGGTCCCCTAATTTGAGGGACCGCCCCTTTTCTTCATATCAAATAAAAGGTCTTGTGATTTGAAGAATTTTGTTCAACAACTATTCAGAAATTTCAGTTTGTTATCGAGATATGTAGAATAGAAATACTTTGGGGCCAGTTCTTCAGGTCCCTAATGGGGACGTTTTGCAAGAGTGCATATTGTTTAAAACCCTATTCTGATCATAAGAACATCTATTGTTCAATAATATTTATTTTCCTATGATAACGCCATGTCGACAAGTGCAATGCGATCAGTGACTTGTTTACACCTTGCTATATGGGATTTAACTAGCGACAAAAATGAAATGTTACACAGTTATACAGTTTAACTGTATACAATTTAAAATCGCAAATTATATTTTTTCTGGTATTGTGAGGAATTTCTATTTTGGGTGATGTCACAGTAAACATTTTCCCTATAATTTAGACCCCCTTTATGCGACCTTAACAGTGCTGCGAAGAGACATCATGTATATTTGGTTTATTGTATGACCGATGTCCATGACTACGCCTCCGTCTAGGTGTTTTGTTAAAAGGTCTCATCACATTCACATCGGCACATTGTGGGCTTGAAAGAATCACTACATTATAAAGTCAATAATCGAATTGATTAGGAAATAAGATCCATCTGCTATGATTCAAAACAATAGGTAGGGGTGTGGGAGTTATTTTTCGCATTTATTAAATGATCAGAAATTTTGATACTCTCTGATTGGTCTAGACTCATTTTTTGAGGTATAGCTCAATGTGTGTTCGTCTCACATTGAAGTTCCAGGAGGTATTTTCGGATTTTTACCTTTTGACCACCCACAGATTCGCTTACATTTCTTTCGACAAATCAAATTAAGCGTTTTTTAGCTGCTGTGAATGTATGACAAACGCCAGTACGGATGAGACTAAGCTCCTTTGTTAGAAAATGGTTGAGTATTTATTGTTTTTTTTTTAATATTGCTTTCCACTTTTTAAAACAATTGCTTAACTGCTGAAATATAATTACGATACATTGTTACACGGCACTTTATATTAAGAATGTTAATATTTGATGGAGACAAGAACTATACTGTGAAAAATGTCGCAAAATTCCTGATTATTTAGTTAAACGATACTTGACGTTTAAATTCGGTCTACAAGTGATTATACCGACCTGGACAAGTATTGGTTAACCTTGGCCTTCGGCCTCGGACCAGGTCCGTATAGTCACGAGTAGACCTCATCAAAAGTCAATAATTGTATAGAGTATGTAACAAGACTTTGCAATCTGTGCAATCTAAAATGGTTAAGAATGTCAGAAATGTTGAATAAACAAACCTAATATATATATATATATATATATATATATATATATATATATATATATATATATATATATATATATATATATATATATATATATATATATATATACGTTTTAAAAAAGAAAAGCGCGATCTTTAAATGTGCCCTTTTTCAATTTTTAGCTCTACTGGTCAGAGACCAGAAGAGCTTATGCGATAGTAAGGTGTCCGTCGTCCGTCCGTCTGTCTGTCTGTCTGTCTGTCTGTCTGTCTGTCTGTCCGTCTGTCTGTAAACAATTTTTCAAAACGCTACTCCTCCTACAGTTTTGGTCCGATTTCAATATAACTTGGCACACAAGTAAACTACACTAAGATACATAATTTAGTGCATTGGTTTTTGATTTCGATGGACGGTGTTGCCATGGTTACTAAAAATAGAAATTTCTGTGAAATTCCTTTAAAACGCTACTCCTCCTACAGTTTTGGTCCGATTTCAATATAACTTGGCACACAAGTAGACTACACTAAGATACATAATTTAGTGCATCGGTTTTTGATTTCGATGGACGGTGTTGCCATGGTTACTAAAAATAGAAATTTCTGTGAAATTCCTTTAAAACGCTACTCCTCCTACAGTTTTGGTCCGATTTCAATATAACTTGGCACACAAGTAGACTACACTAAGATACATAATTTAGTGCATCGGTTTTTGATTTCGATGGACGGTGTTGCCATGGTTACTAAAAATAGAAATTTCTGTGAAATTCCTTTAAAACGCTACTCCTCCTACAGTTTTGGTCCGATTTCAATATAACTTGGCACACAAGTAGACTACACTAAGATACATAATTTAGTGCATCGGTTTTTGATTTCGATGGACGGTGTTGCCATGGTTACTAAAAATAGAAATTTCTGTGAAATTCCTTTAAAACGCTACTCCTCCTACAGTTTTGGTCCGATTTCAATATAACTTGGCACACAAGTAGACTACACTAAGATACATAATTTAGTGCATCGGTTTTTGATTTCGATGGACGGTGTTGCCATGGTTACTAAAAATAGAAATTTCTGTGAAATTTCTTTAAAACGCTACTCCTCCTACAGTTTTGGTCCGATTTCAATATAACTTGGCACACAAGTAGACTACACTAAGATACATAATTTAGTGCATCGGTTTTTGATTTCGATGGACGGTGTTGCCATGGTTACTAAAAATAGAAATTTCTGTGAAATTCCTTTAAAACGCTACTCCTCCTACAGTTTTGGTCCGATTTCAATATAACTTGGCACACAAGTAGACTACACTAAGATACATAATTTAGTGCATCGGTTTTTGATTTTGATGGACGGTGTTGCCATGGTTACTAAAAATAGAAATTTCTGTGAAATTCCTTTAAAACGCTACTCCTGCTACAGTTTTAGTCTGCTTCTAATATAATTAGGCATACAAGAAGACTATACTAAGATACATAATTTATTGCATTGGTTTTTGAATTCGATGAACAGTGTTGCCATGGTTACATAAAATAGAAATTTCTGTGAAATTCCTTTAAAATGTTACTCCTCCTACAATTTTGGTCTGATTTCAATCTAATTTGGCACACAGTTAGAATACACTACAATACATAATATGTATTTCTGTTTTTTTTTATTTGGGTGAATGGTGTTGTCATGGTTACTAGAAATAGAAATTTCCATGAAATACTTTCAAAACGCTACTACTCCTAGTTTTCATTTGATTTCAATATAACTTGTCACAAAAGTAGACTACATTAAGATACATAATTCTATTTATTGTTGCATGTTGCAATGTTTCAAATCCAAGTGCTACTTTTCTTTTGTTATACAAACAGACCAGTAGAGCTACAGTCTCATCAGAGACTTCTGGTTATTATTCTATTGGAACTGTCATTTCTTTGAAACGT
This sequence comes from Saccostrea echinata, assembly GCF_033153115.1. Taxonomy (NCBI): domain Eukaryota; kingdom Metazoa; phylum Mollusca; class Bivalvia; order Ostreida; family Ostreidae; genus Saccostrea; species Saccostrea echinata. The sequence goes on along the minus strand of NW_026889801.1, from coordinate 7,525,401 downwards.
GAATTATTCTTGTTTGTAATGTAGGATAACCTACAAAACATTAATGATCATAAAGATGTAAGTCATGACGCGTTTTGAAAGTGATCTACGTTAGAATACCGCTTTGTCTCAAGTTTATCACCATGTCAAACATACTTGTATTGAAACATAGGCGTTTTAATTACTTTAATTTTTACAGACAATTTATCATCTGATCACAATGCAAAACAGAGTACAACATGGGATTGGTCTGGAACAGATATAGACAATCCCTACTTAGCAAACAGAGCAGTTGATAGAAACTTTATGACTTGTATGAGGACAGAAATAATCAAACCTGGTGGTCCATACACTACAATGTGGTGGTATGTAGACCTTGGAGGCATAAAAAGTGTACACAGCATTATAATACAATTCAAGAAATATGAACAAAAATATGGTAAGTAACATGTTTACAATTTGTTTTATGCATGTCATTATCCAATCAAAAACTTAAAGTGTATTCTTGTCATATTTCTTTTAATATATGTTGCTTGTTTTTCCGAATACTTAGACTTCAGTCTCTGTATATTATTTTTTAAAACCCTAAAAAACGTTTATGCAATCAGCCTAGTTTCCTAGTGAATGCCATGTGAAAAATAGTACTTTTAGGCAGGGAAATTACAAAATATATGCATATCATCTAATTATGAAGAATCTAGGTAAAACTTTTCAATTTGATTCTGATATTTTTGACACATCAACATGTAATGAGATGTTGAAAAAAAACAAGAAATACTGTATACTGTGTATAGGGTATTTTCACCCCGTTTAATTTTCTTCCTCTCATACTTGCAAACAATATTACCAAAAAAGTCTTGAGTAATAATGACATTTAGACTGTAGACCTATTGTTTCCTACAGCCCATAGTAAAATTTTAGTGACACTTTGAACATAAAGATTATTTAGTAGAAGGATGTGTTGATAATAAAGAAATGTAGTAAACAATAGGTTTATAGTCTAAATGTAATTATTACTCAAGAAGTTTACAATAATAGAAACACCCCCCCCCCCCGACACCAATGATAACCTAAAACGTCATTCAAATGAGTGTATAAGTATGAAAAACTGTACGGCAATGCTATCCCACTCTGAACATAGAGCTTTGTTCAGCTGTTGCAGAGTCTGGGAACTCGATTGTCTTTGGCGGAAATGCCTATCCATTTTGTCCAATGCATGCTTAATCGGGTTTAGATATGACGATTTAGATCGCCAAGGCAGAACAAAATGTTGTGGTTTTGCAAGATTTTGCTTGTCAAACAAGCCGTATGTGGTCGTGTATTGTCATTTGTAAATTCGGCTCCAGGATGCTGCATTATTTGAAATACATGTGCAGGTAGGACATCTTTAGAGTACGTTTTCCGTCGAAATCCTTTGAATATGAACCAAATCAGTCTTACATGCATATAATACGTTTTTCCACATTATTACATTTCCACTACCAAATCGATCAACCTCCCGGAAACATTATCTGTAAAAGGATCATTACAAAGCTTTTTTTTCACTCTGACTCCTACATCAGGCTTTGCAATAAGCATTTTGTACTAATTGCTAAACAAAACTGTTCATCGGTGTTGCTGTGGCCAAACTCTGTTGGTCTGAGACCTGTGAAGTCGATATTTGCGGTGTTGTGGATCAGAAAAATAGTATGAATAAGACATTTGGCGATAAATCCAGCATCTCAGTCTTTTACTTATGATATTATTTGCAGCTCAGGAATAGCTTATGCTGTATTGTGAAACGCTGCTCTACACTACAAGGTCATTGAGAATGGAAGTGAGATACAGAATGTAATTTCATTACAACGTGTGTTGGTAACGATCCTCTAATAAACTAATGTCCAAATAACTGTATCTCACTTCCACTCTCATTGACCGTGTAGTTTTGAGCAGCGCCGCGAGAATTCCATCGGCATCGAAAGCAAGTTTTTTGACTTGCCTAGATAGCCGAGCGGTATAGCACGCTGTTCCTGTACAGCTAGGAGACAGATTCCGTAGGTCGAGAGTTTAAGCCGGGGCTGGGGCGGAAGTGGGTATCCTTATAAAAGTGAATTTCTTTGTGTTTTCTATATTAATATTTCTTCACTTAGGGCAGATATATTAGTTTAAGAGTCGTTGTAAAATTATATATATATATATATATATATATATATATATATATATATATATATATATATATATATATATATATATATATATATATATATATATATATATATATTACATCTATTGTACATGGTCTCGATACATGTAACACATATTATAGTTAGCTTCTCTTTTGTACCATACTATTAAGCCTGACTTCCATGAGATTACAATTTTATAATGAACGAATAGAGAAACACTTTTTTCTTAATTAAAAAAAAGTCACAAAACATTTATGAACGGGATGAAAAATATTCTCATGTTTAAAACTGTACAATTCTTCAAAATTCAAAAATCCAAGGCAAAAGGCATATTTAATGTTTGTTCATAGTTTGAAAACCAGATAAGTATTTTCTTTCCTTTGATCTTAGAATTTCGACAAAGAGGAAGAATGGCTGGATTTTCTTTATATTTGTCAAACACAACCAACAGAGAGGACGGTATATTGTGTTACAAAGACGGTCCAGAATTACCTCTCTTAGACTTTAACACTATCTGTGTTAATTACGGACGTTATGTTACGTATTACAACGAGAGACTGAATGGAGTAAGGTATCCTGATGGATACGAGCATCAAGTTTACACAGAATTATGCGAAGTTGTAGTTTCAGGTATTTTTTCACTGCCTTAAAGTTTCCTTTTAGTTCAACCGAGCCTAAAGGCATGTATAAAACATTCCGATCAAAGTTTATCTATCATCCCTCTTTCTTTTTAATTTTCTTGTTCAAATGAAAGGTCATGTCTCCGATCCAAAAAGAGATCATATACCATTAAAAATGTTTTATTGTACCCTGAGAGAAAAAAAAAAAACTTCGGCAAATGCTTGTTCTATATGAAAAATTAAAACTTGGAAAAACCTAGGTCTCGTTTGGGCTGAAATTCGTGTCATTTTGTTCATAAAATAGAAATATAAGAATATATAGAAGACAACAATTAAGAAAAGCCTTCAAAAATCCAGATCACATTTAGTTCTAGAGAAATAAATATGCTTACATTCTCATTGTGCAACGATTATGGTAGGTTCCTACTCGAATGACACCATCGTTAGTTGTAGTTATTATTTTCTTTTTACAATGTATTGAAAATATTAAATGATCATTATTTAGAACATAATGAAATTATTGTAAGTCTTCATTTAACCATGTGTTGAAAATATATAACGCATGATTAGAGAATAATGGAACTTTTGTAGGTCTTGATTCAACCATTTGGCATTAGATACATGTCTTACAAGAGGTCCATGAGCCACAATGCTCAACTGGGCATTATAACTCTGCTGTTTTAAATCATCAAATTTATTCCCTTTGGAATATGAGTATAACGAACATTATTATTTTTCTCTATTGTTGCCAGCTATTTGATTGGTTCAAGCTAGATCACATGATCAAGTATAAAAAGTGTTATAAACTGAGTGTTTCTATTTTAAACTTCTAAAACCTTCTGTTTCTAAAATTGGAAATGTTTTTCTGTGAAGCAACAATAGTGCTGACGTCACAATAGTCTTTATAAACTGGATGTTTCTAAAAACAGATAATGCAGCTGCTTATCGTAACTTTGACGTCATAAGGCTAATGACATAACAATGCCTTATATGAGAAAGTATTGAGCATAAGAAACATGGATTTTAAGGCATATAAGGAATGTTTTTAAGTTTTGTGTGAGTTATTGGTGTGTAAATCACTGGTGTGTAAGTGCACTAGCGCTTCATGAAAAATATGCCTACGCGCAAGTCTGTGTGATTTACAAACCAATAATTCACGCTAAACTTAAAACATTCCTTATATTTACATTTTACAAGTATAAATGCACCAATAATATACTCAATATTTGAATTTCTTGCTGCCCTATATCGTTACATTTTTTTTACGTCTCAGTAGTCTCATTGTGACGTCACTTAAGCGCGAGTTTCACCGTGTATATTTCTACGCGTGAGTATACACAAAAATGACTTTCAAATCAATTGCACAGTTGGCTAAGTAGAAAAACACAGCAAATGTAAATATTTCTAATTAACTGATAAAAAAATAATAAAACAATGATAGCCTTTTGATTCGGTATAATCCCTAGATATGTAGACCTTAGAGAAAGCATATCGACCTCGCACTTCGTGCTCGGTTGACATGCTTTCTCTAAGGTCTATATATCTAGGAATTGACCTCATCAAAAGGTTATAATTGTATAGTAATCAAGCTCAAAAGTCCATTGAACCTCTAAAACACCTGGTGGGATCAGGTTCCAGGGAGGAACTAACATTCCTTGTCGACCAGTCGACCCGCCGTGTGCTTCTTGTCATGATCTGTCAAACAGAAATATCCGTAGTCAATTCAGTTTGTTAACAATGGCCTAACAATTTGATTGAAAAACATTCAACATAGCGATAAATTGTATTTACTAACAAGGTCATTCTTTCAGTCATAGAATTAGCGTAATGTTGACTTTAAACGAGAATTTTGATATCCTTGTATCATCAACTAATTTGCCAATTTCTTGTCTCGTTTTGAAATTGTTCGTACTCATCGAATCAACTGATAGACATAAGCTCCATATGCAGGGATATTGGTAAATTTCTATATAAATCAGGGAAGATGATGATAGAAAAGTTGAAGTCATCATATTTATCATAATGTTTTGTTGTTTAGTTTACCATCAACATCTTTCCCTAGTGAAATATCCAAATATGAAACAGATGTGTCAGACTGGTGTCTTTTATTCCGATTTCAAAGGAATATATCGATTTAAAATAACATGAATATTATTAATTTATAAAACGTTATCGATATATATAAATGTTGAATTGAAGGCCACATCAAGAGAACTCTTCTTTTCATGCAGAAGATTTTTGAAAAAAATCCTGCACATATTTTTTGGTAAAACTTTGATCGCCAATTGTGGCCCCACCCTACCCCAGGGGATCATGATTTGATCAAACTTGAATCTACACTACCAGAAGATGCTGCCCTATCAATATGACTAGTTTGTTTTTGCTATTCTCAAGATGATGAATTTTAAAGATGGTTTCCTATATATTCCTTTGCAAAACTTTGATCAATCACAGCGGCTCCACCCTACCCCCGGGGATCATGATTTGAATAAACTTGAATCTACACTACCTGAGGATGCTTCCATATTAATATGACTAATCATGCCTTTGTTGTTCTCAAGAATAAGAATTTCAATGATTGTTTTCTTTATATTTCTATGCAAAACTTTAATGATATATGCCCAATCCTAATCACGGAAATCGTTATTTGGAAGAACTTTAATTCACACTACCTGATCGTCCACTGGCGCCCCAGGGGGTTATGATTTAAACAAACATCTGCACTATGTAATGAAGCTTTTATATAATTTTCATCTCTTTTGGGCTAGTTGTTCTTTGAAATTAGCCATTAAACTTTCACTCATTCTTACTTATCTCCCCTTCAAAGAAGGTGTTGCCCTTCATTTGAACCCCCTTCACCCAAAAATGTTTACTGGGAACTTTGGTTGAAATTGGCCCAGCAGTTCTGGAGAATAAGAAAACTTAAAATGTTTAGAATGACGATTCAGCCTATGACAATCGACAGACAATGGAAACCTTCAATCATAAAAGCTCACTTGATCCTAAAATGTCTTTGATTTCAACTACATTTATATTATAGTTGTTGTTTTCATCAATACATTGTAGCGTGTACCTGTAATATACATAGAGAGATTAAAATTACGCATTTTAAAATAAAGTTTTTATCTAAAAAATAAATAATTTTGTTGTTTTAACAATGGAAAAAAAATAAATTAACGTAGGTATTTTCTGAAGAAATATGCAACAATATTCTGAAGAGAAAACATCCCATTAACCAAGAAAATGTCGAGTATGGATTTACTGTAATACCTCTGTATGTGAGCATGTCACAGTCGTTAAATCATTTGGCAACAACACTCATTTATATAATCTTGGTCTACGTATCTGGAATGAGAAGAAATTAAGTAAACCATTTATCAAAAAATCATACAAAGAACAATCAGTCCATGATAAATAAATAATTTGAAACCATATCCCATGTAGCATGGATTCAATAACAGGGAAAAACATTTTTGTGGCGTTCTGATCCATGTGCATTTTCATGAGTTTGTTTAATCGAATTTCTTTCTTTACATTTTTAAAATTTAGGATAGAGTATGGATAAAACTAGTAACATTATACGGGAAAAAATAATAACCTGGCGATCTTTTTCAAGGGTGTTTCATGCCTGGAGTTTACGGCCAGAACTGTTCCCAGAAGTGCCCGGAAAACTGCCAAGAACAGCGTTGTTACATTACCAATGGGACATGTCTTGGGTGTACCGCTGGTTGGACAGGAGACTTTTGTAATCAATGTATAAAGAAAAAACCGTTATGTCGTGAGAAAAAAAAATAATCATGATTGTTAAATCTGGCAATTATCTTAATTTACATAGAGAAACTTTTTTATCTTTAACAGTGTGTTCTTTTGGTTTGTATGGGCTCGAATGTAACCGTTCCTGCAAAGGACATTGTAGAAACAATGATTCCTGTAATCATAAGACGGGAAAATGTGATGATGGATGTGCTGATGGTTGGACGGGTATTGAATGTGATAAAGGTAAATGCATTAAAATATTTTTTTTTTGTAGAATGTCTTCAAAATATATAGTTGCTAGGCTATTTGAAAATTAAGTCTACAGCGATAAGGACAAGGTGCGTTTGGTGCAAAATTCGGCCCCGTGTCAAAATTAAATAGTATTCCTCAAAACTCTTTGAGAAAATACATATTTTCATGAAATTATCAATATATGCATGTACAAAGCTTTATTTATGTTTTATATAAACGTAAAGGTAGCATAGTTTACTATAACGTTGCGATATTGTGACTTTGCTTTATGCAACGTCATGAACAAGAATGGGACGTAATGTTTTAAAATAATTCCAGCTTACATGTATATTTTACTATGTACGTATATTAAATCTCATTTAAGCATTGAATCATTTTTTTTTTTTTTTGAAAGATATAGTCTCATAACTGCAACGGCGTGTGCAAACAAATTGAGTAACGCGCGTTAGCGCGTAATGAAAATTTGTTTGCACACACCGTTGCAGTTATGAGACTATATCTTTCAAAAAATAATGATTCAATGCTTATATTTACATTTTTTAATTCCTTGCCTTGATTGCAAATGTGATTTATATTTCAAAATCCCTGCATCATTCTTCAGGTAAATTACAATTAATGGAAGAGCCGTTGCAACAGCCTTCTGTTCAATGTGCGCATGAATTTTGATTTTCGCTTATGACGTTGCATTCCCACGTCGCTCAACGTTTGTGACGTAAAAATAAAATGCATACTTTAACCTTTTGACCCCCTGTCCGTGTTATGGTATGTTGAATGCGTAGCTTTCCTCACACTTTATAAGCAAATTCACGTGGAATGTAAATATTTTCATATAAACGTACATTTCGATGTATTGGTATACATGTGATAGCATACTAGTACCATGCTTACTAAATTATTTTTCATAATTAAAGACAAATCTTTAAATCAGTTGGCATGGTTGGCTTTGAAAATTTTTGAATCATAAGGGAAACAAGAGGCCCAGGGGCCACATCGCTCACCTGAGCACTATGGCTAGGAAAAAGCAGAAATCAGTTCAGTCTAGAAAGGTTGAAAGTTTAAATAAAAAAGTGGTTCGGGGGGGGGGGGGTCATGATTTGAACAAACTTGAATCTACACTACCTGAGGATGCTTCCACGTAAATATGACCAATCATGGCTTTGCTGTTCTTGAGAAGAAGATTTTTAAAGATTTTTCCTATATATTCCCATGTAAAATTTTGATCGCCCATTGTGGCCCCACCCGACCCCCGGGGGTCATGATTTGAACAAACTTGAATCTACACTATCTGAGGATGCTTCCATGTAAAAATGACCAATCATGGCTTTGCTGTTCTTGAGAAGAAGATTTTTAAAGATTTTTCTTATATATTCCTATGTAAAACTTTGATCGCCCATTGTGGCCCCATCCGACCCCCAGGGGTCATGATTTGAACAAATGTGAATCTACACTATCTGAGGATGCTACCATATAAATATGACCAATTATGGCTTTGCTATTCTTGAGAAGAAGATTTTTTAAAGATTTTTCCTTTATATTCCTATGTAAAACTTTGATCGCCCATTGTGGCCCCACCCGACCCCCGGGGGTCATGATTTGAACAAACTTGAATCTACACTATCTGAGGATGCTTCCATGTAAATATGACCAATCATGGCTTTGCTGTTCTTGAGAAGAAGATTTTTAAAGATTTTTCCTATATATTCCTATGTAAAACTTTGATCGCCCATTGTGGCCCCACCCGACCCCAAGGGGTCATGATTTGAACAAATGTGAATCTACACTATCTGAGGATGCTACCATATAAATATGACCAATCATGGCTTTGTTATTCTTGAGAAGAAGATTTTTTAAAGATTTTTCCTTTATATTCCTATGTAAAACTTTGATCGCCCATTGTGGCCCCACCCGACCCCCGGGGGTCATGATTTGAACAAACTTGAATCTACACTATCTGAGGATGCTTCCTTGTAAATATGACCAACCATGGCTTTGCTGTTCTTGAGAAGAAGATTTTTAAAGATTTTTCCAATATATTCCCATGTAAAACTTTGATCGTCCATTGTGGCCCCACCCGACCCCCGGGGGTCATGATTTGAACAAACTTGAATCTACACTATCTGAGGATGCTACCATATAAATATGACCAATCATGGCTTTGCTGTTCTTGAGAAGAAGATTTTTAAAGATGTTTCCTATATATTCCTATGTAAAACTTTGATCGCCCATTGTGGCCCCACCCGACCCCCGGGGGTCATTATTTGAACAAACTTAAATTTACACTACCTGAGGATGCTTCCACATAAGTTTCATATTTTCAAGCACAGTGGTTCTTGAGAAGAAGATTTTTTAATGATGCCATTAATTTTTCACGAATTCTTAATTATCTCCCCTTGGAAGAAGGCGTGGCCCTTCATTTGAACAAACTTGAATCCCCCTTACCCAAGGATAGTCTGTGCCGAGTTTGGTTGAAATTGGCCCAGTAGTTCTGGAGAAGAAGATGAAATTGTGAAAAGTTTACAACGACAACGACGACGACGACGGACAACGGACAAATTTTGATCAGAAAAGCTCACATGAGCCTTCGGCTCAGGTGAGCTAAAAAGGGGTGTACATGTACAGTACATTCTAAGCGGATTTCTGACTTTCCGAGCCCCGCAATGGCACAAGCAAAGTATTGGCTTTATTTTTAAACTTGACGATCCTTAATTGCCAAACTTTCATTGTAAAAAAAGACTTAAAGGATCGTTAAACTTTTTTCTAGGATTTTGATTGCAGGTGATTTTGTGTGTAATACTATGTCAGTATGGCTCGCAAGATTTTGATCTTCCTGCTTATCTGCATAAAATTTATATCATCATTTTTTCTTCAAAATTACAGCTTGTTCCGAAACATGAATATATTAAGATCTACGGGTTATTAAACAGACAGCATGTTTTAACGACATTTTATACTTATTAACCTATACATCTTCACAATGTCAAGGTTTTGTGATATTGTTTCTCTTTACTACCTTTTTGTAGGAACGTTTTCACAAAACCTTGACATTGTGAAGATGTATAGGTTATTGCGTAGATGACCTACAATCTACTTGATCTATTAATTTTTACAATAATTCATCCCCGTGGTAGACAAAGAGCAGAAAGTACTACCTGGTTAATAGAGGATTTTCGCGGAAAAGAAAAAAAATACATCATGTAGTACTTCACGGTAAAGAAGGATTTTTCGCGGAAAAGCAATGTGCACTCGCGGAAAAATTTAACAGCGCAATTGAGGAATTTTCCTGTAATTTTTCCCAGAAAAAGGTGTTCCATACCAACTCAAAAAAAAAAAAAAAAAAAAAAAAAAATAGATCGACCCAAAGGAAAAAACCTTATTTAAAAAAAGAAAACTAACCCAAACCTGAAAAACCTATTTTGAAAGTACCTTCCTACATATCTTACCAACTTTACAAAGTTTACTTGACCTTTCCCCCTTCATATTTTTGGTATTTTACTCTATGAATTTTATACAAGTGTTGGGGTGGGGTCCGGATACCCCCTCCCCCCCCTTGCGGAAACCTTACTGCATCCTATAAGTAATCGATATACCTTTGTGACGACAACCTATGCAAGCATGTGTTTTAAGGAAGCTCTAAACCAAGGAAAAACTTTTTTTTAGACTTTGAGAACATTGTTTCATATAAAGGTGTACATTATGAGCTAATCTGGTTCATTTCCAGGATAAAGTGCCTGCCTTATTTCCCCAGGAAAATTGTTCAAAGACAATCGAGTGTTATAGTGAACAGAAATCACTGTTTTTTACTTACATTGGTAATCAATCTGTAAATACTGTATTCAATTACTTTATCTTGGTCTAGTATAATGTTAAGAATACTTCAATTTAATATTGTAAACCTGGAAGTAGATGGTCCTTTGTTCATAAGAAACAGAAAGCAATATTAATTTTATTTTGTAATTCAGGGGAAAGGAAGCAGGCAGTTCGGTTGATACTTTTTACATGCTCTATGAGAGGAGAACTTTGATTACATGAAATATTTATAGTTCCTTTATCACATATAGTAGGCGTAGAAATTAAAGCATAAGTTATTAGTAATTACTTAGTAAAGTAATTATTGATAATAAATTAAGTGAATATTTTCAAGATGACAAAAAGTGTAAAAAAAAAAAAAAAAAAAAAAAAAAAAAAGGGGAAGAAAAAAAGGGTTAACGTGGAAAAAGTATCATTATGTTCATCGTGGTAATGAAATTTCAAGTAAAACTTTACCATTTACATGTACTCATGTAGGGGGTAAGTTCACATTTTTTTCTACATGAAACATTTTTCGAATAGGAATCGGCACTGAAACTACGTACCTGAACGCTACGCATGGATAAATTGAGAGTATAAACAGGTTAAACAAAGAAAATGCACACAAGCAGAAAAAAAATAATAAATAAAAAAAGATCTCAAACAATGAGAGGGGGGGGGGGGGGGGTCGCCCAGGACTCCGGTGCTGGACCCGCCTTTGAATACGTACTAGACTGTTGATATTAATATCCAGGAAGTCATTATTTTAATAACCTTTGAGAACAACATTTTCTACAAAATCCAGCACCGAGGAATCCATTTCACAATAAATCCGATGCTTATACATTGTATATGCATTTATTAATCATTTTCTATGTTCTATGAAACCCTGTTTATACTTTATTTCATTTTTCCCTCCAGTTGAAACAACAGGAATGAAATCAGCTATATTTTCTACGATCGCTGCATTACATGTACGAGCCCCGTTCGAGAATATTTCACTTATGCACAGATATCTGTGGATATATACTTATCATTTCTTAGCAAAGATTAATATTTGTTTTAGTAAACAAGTCAGAAATTCAGTTTTGCATGTGCACGCAAATAGGAAATACTTTTTGGATATTAATACAGAAGGAGCACAGGCAAACTATGTGATTCTTGACAATCAAAAGAAAACATTTTTTATCCTCTGCCATTCGTTACTTCTATATTATGTTTCCATGCTATATACAATTTCTATAGGTCTGTCAATCTATATATAGTAATATTAAGAATATAAGAGGAGCAGTTGGACCTGACCCCCTCCCATTCAATATCATCACTCATGTAGTAATTTATAACACCACCAAATCCCAAAGTTAATTGTTTTCTTCCTTTTTACATTATGTAAATATTACACCCAACCTTTAATTAATTTTAGTAAGTACATAAAATGCTATATTTTACCCCTTTTTGACCATCTCGAGAACTGATGTGACCAAAATACATTTATGTGATATATATGGTATATGGCTTTACGGGCAATTTTTATGGAACTCTTCAAAAAAGGTAACTGAAGTCATTGATAAAACATATATGACAATCTAGATTATGTTCGAAACTGATCTACATTTCAATATTTTACACTGAGAGGCGCATTGATAAATCTGATGTGATAATTTGCCAAGTTGTCTTCTATCTTAGAAACTTAACCTCTAATTTTCACTATAATAGCTCAAAATATTCATGTCCATGTGCATGTATTTTATAAATAGTCAATTTTCCCAACAGGCCAAATAGATCGGCGAAACCATTGTGACGTCAATTTTCAAAAATGACATATAAATTGTTTTAATGTTCAGCTTGACATGATTATGGACACAGGCACTGGGTTATAAACTAAATGTAAAATAACATTTTACGACAAGTGTAAATACTAAATACTGCATTTTTTTTTTTCTGAACTGCTACTTTTTTCAACCACCTAACGTTCAGATTATAGTCTAACTCGGACCACTGTCGCTTACTTAGAGTGCTCGGAAGTATGATGCTATAGATATTATAGGATTGACTATATGAATTATTTTGTTCATTGAGAAATGAATCTAAAAAACGAATCGCACACTTTATGAAAGCCGAAGGCTTTCATAAAAAAGTGTGCGATTCGTTTTTTAGATTCATTTCTCAATGAACAAAATAATTTATATAGTCAATGCTTATAATTCAATTTCAGCGAAAAACATGTTTCTTTTCATGTACGTACTCATTATTTAGTTAACTCAAAAAATTGTGCACGAAATTTACATGCCGACAGGTGCGTAGAAATATATCGATTGGAAAATTACACGATTCTTGGGAGCGGATCTAAAAGCCTGTAGTCCACAAGGCGGGTATAATTTTCTTTTAAATGTTATAAAAATAAAGAATTCCCCGTTATGTTTTATTGTCTTTATAATGATTTACCAAGTTATCGATTACATGAGTTATGAAAATCTGCACGTGCAATTTTTAAAAGCGATTACACATAAAGCAAGCAGAAACTTGCTTTGTTGTCAGTAAGCAAACGGTCAACGGTAGTTAACACGTCGAGTGGAGTGCAATGGAATATTAGAAAGAGAAATCTTCAGGTTAAAAAAAATCTAGAAATAAACTTGCTTGTCCATACACCTTAAAATACACGTACAACTTGTGACAATTAACATGGTTAATACCCTGTATAAGTTTGATGTGCAGACGAAATATTTGAGAATGTGATAATTACACTCACATCAGGAAAACTTAGTCTAAGGTCCTTCTTATCATTTTAATTTTCATAACCTACATAACAATTTTTTTTTCTAGTTTGGTTTTCAATTTATACTAAATTCAACGTAAATTCTTTCTTTACAAATAAAAAACGTAAAACACGTGCTTCTTTACAGAGTTATATCCCTTGCCGTCCCCGGCATTACCCATTGACAACAATTACCTCGCTTAATAATTTATTTGAATATTCTTCTTTTTTCTTCTCAACAAGAATTTTTATTGGATAATTTAAAAATAGACACATATGATTAAAATGTTTCCTTTAAAGCACACGGAGAGAAACAAAAGATTTACAGAAGCTGAATTTAAATCATGAAAAGAACATTGTCGTACGTTTTAGAGACTATTAGTTTATAACACTGTCGGGTTTAATCAATTACTGGAATGACAAACACTAACAACAATATTGTATCAAAATGAATAATGAAAAGTAGTTCGGTTACTAAAATTGACATTACATTCATCGGAAAATGAATAGAAAAAATTCTCCGTAGAAGTACATTAGTTCAAAGTGATGAAAGTAAGGAAAATTGAATTATACTAATATAAGCCCAATGCGTCCAGGAATTCGAACAACTTCTATAGAATCAATACATACCAGATCTTCATAATATTGATGTGATGATTTTATGCTTTATACTAAAGGATTTTTTAGCGATGGTGGCGAGGTATATTCTCAGTATTATTTATAAATTGCAAAACACCGTCTAATGCATGTGTATTGCATGCAGTAAAATTAACACATTTTTTGAAAATAAACATGGTCCGCACAATATCACCATCGTAATTTTTTGCATATAAATTGCTTTCAATTTTATTTATTTATACAGAGAGAATGACACAAAACTCAGTATAGAACTTATACTTATTTATTGTGGCGAATATTGGCCGTGGCACAAGAAAATACAAACATAGTGGGATGCCATTTCAACTGGGCAATCCCACCAAATTCAAACTTCATGTGTGTTTCAAAGTCTAACCGTCCCGGGTTTTCCGCGGAGGAGGGTCAGCACACATACAAACTGTTCAAAATCAACATACAAACTGTTCAAAATCAAAGTCATATTTCAAACTTCAAATATCAAGCATATCAACTTCATATATCAAATCTTGTACATAATATATCAAATATCTCAAACGTCATAGATCAAACATCTCAAACTTCAAATATCAAACTTTTTCATATTGCAAACTTGTACTATATATTACAGCTCTAAATTATATATCACTGTCACCAAGAGTAAGCTTATTAGCTTAGTTTTTACTAGCATTAGCATATCAACAAGGTGACAGTTCAACACAAGTTTCACACAAATATTCAGTTATCAGTTGACTTGGTGTGTGCAGACGCCACATGGCTGCAAGCTGGCACAGATTGCAGTCACCCCACACATTGGGGGAAGCAAAACAAGTCAACTGTTCCACGACCAATACTGCCCAAGACCCCCCTCCCCGCTGCGTACTTACACAGATCTTGATGTGTGGAGTGTTAATCCTTCAGCTGACTTGGAATAAATTTTGAATTTCCCTCTATTAAGAAAGGTGCTATAACACATTAAGTAATCAAAACTTGCCAATGAAATATGTGGAGCAGAGCAAACATGTGCACAAACCTCTAAAACATAGAGGTCGGATCAGGTGCCTTGGAGGAGTGAAAATCCTCTGTATGAAATACATCAGTCTGCATTTGACTTAGCGATAGATTTTATTTGCTGACAAGGTCATTGTATCGACCATAGAACTTACGAAATGATGACTTTAAATGAGACTTGATATTGTGAGATATATATATATATATATATATATATATATATATATATATATATATATATATATATATATATATATATATATATATATATATATATATATATATAATGTGATGTATCTCACCTATTCCCTCAATGCCTAATAAAGCTTTGGTCTTGTATACAGAAACTTCCCTACTATCCTGCTTCACAAATGTACATGTATATGCCACCTTGCAATGCATTTACATAAAGTTACCATTGCTTGTTAATTTTGTTTTGAATTGTCCATTAGCCAAGGAAAGTTTTATACACATGATTGTAATTCATCAAAACAAATATCTGGAGATTTATAACCAATTAGGGGGAGTTTCATTCATTATCATTATATATAGCATATTTCGCAATCCATGGAAATTGCTAGGAAAGCCAATGCATATGCTGCTATTTGATGAACCAAGTTTCATGTCACTGAAGGTGACAGATTCACTCTCTAATTAGCAAATTTAAGCAGAGCTATTAAAATCCTTAATCACATTTCAAAAACTCCAGTTTTAGGGTTGAATCTTACTATATTCCTATTGATAACCAAATATGTAGTTTCTTGGGTGATTCCCATCCCAAATGTGGATTACACAATTATAAGAATATATCACGCTACCTAGTGATGGTTACCAATGGTTGTAGAACTGTCAATTATAATGCTATTTTGAAAATATATACTGGTCTTAATGATATTCCTAGAAAAAGATACATTACCTGATACATGTAACAAGTTTATTCAAATTTATACTTAAAAATTCCAAGGAACTTTTGGAAAATTTGAAATTGCAAGATTTTACCTAAATCAACAGCTTAAAAACCTATGACTTTTCTACTTTATACACAACCATTCCCCACGATAAATTAAAGTCCAGGCTTTTTGATATAATTGACAGCTGCTTTTTCAATAAAAATGGAACTCGTAAATATACTTACCTTGTCATTGGTCATTTGCAAAATTATTTTGTTAAAAAACATTCTGATTGTACACACAAGTACTCTGAAGTTGACATTAAAAAGATGCTTGAGTTTCTGATTGACAATATCTATGTGGTTTTTGGAGACCAGGTCTTCCAACAATCTTTTGGAATTCCCATGGGTACCAATTGCGCCCCGTTATTAGCAGACCTTTTTTGTATTCATATGAAGCAGAACTTGTCCAAAATCTTGTACGTGAAAAGAAGAAAACACTTGTTGTGGCCTTCAACTCGACATTTAGATATATCGACGATGTATTATCAATTAACAATGGCTATTTTCATTCTTATGTCGTTACGATATATCCTGGTGAGCTTGAGATAAAAGATACCACAGAGTCTGACACATCTGTTTCATATTTGGATATTTTACTTGAAAAAGACGTTAATGGTAATCTAACAACCAAGCTTTATGATAAACGTGATGACTTTAACTTTTCAATCGTCAACTTCCCTTACTTATGCAGCAATATACCTTCATCACCTGTATACAGGGTATATATCTCTCAGTTGATTCGATACGCAAGAGCATGCTCTACGTATGAACAATTTCTAAAACGAGGTAAATTACTGACAAACAAGTTGATAAAACAAGAATATCAGCTGTCTCGTTTAAAGTCATCATTTCGTAAGTTCTATGGTCGATACAATGACCTTGTCAGCAAATACAATTTATCATTGAGTCAAATGCTGACTGACGTTTTTCATACTAATTGTTAGGCCATTATTTACACACTGAATTGTCGACGGATTTTTCCGTTATTTCCCAATCATGACAAGGAGCACACGGCGGGTGTGACCGGTCGGCAGGGGATGCTCACTCCTCCATGGCACCTGATCCCACCTCTGATGTTTAGAGGTCCGTGTTTGCTCTGCTCCTATTTTGTATTGTTTAATGGACTTTTGAGCTTGAATACTGTTCGTTATCTCCATATATTTCATACTTACCAATAACCAGTTAAGGTGCAATAAGATATCTGGCACTTTGACGGTGCCAATTTGAACCTGTGATTTTTAGACTGCAATTTTATTACAGATGCTTGCAATACTAGTAATCTCAACGGTGTCCAGTCACTTCGTACACAAACCGAGTCGTACACAAACCAACTCGTATACAAAAAGTCAACTCGTACACAAAAACCAGAAGTCAACTCGTACACAACATTTATATACAATCGTTATGATTTAATTTTATACAAATAATGTTTGATAACACGAAGTGTTACTTTTCTTTAAGTTTTTTAAGTTTTTTTCCCTAAATATTTAAATAATTCAACTTCCCTGATAGGATAGGAACATCAAAGACATCAAAGAAGTATTGTTAAACCAACACCCGCGCGGTGGTTTCTTGGATCTGCGACAAACGCTAATTACGAGATGCTCATAATTCGGTATCCTTTAATTATGAGATACTATATGTATCGAAAACGTCTCCAAGTTTCTTCATTCCTTATACTTCACCATGGTTCGAGAGAGTTGTCTTTCCTGCAGCAAGACGGTAAGTTTTTAAAACTTTTTTCATTTAAATAAGTTTAGATAAGTGCAAGAAAAATGTGTTATACAGTATACCATTAAATTCTTACCATGTATTTAGATCGAATTTACTATCTACACTATATATCTATTTAACATAATAAATTAGGATGCTATAAAATATTATATTCTACATCAACATGCATGCATTACTTGTATAACAGAAAACTTTTTAGAAATATAAAAACTACATATATCAATTCTGTTGACAATTAGAAATCCATTTGAATTAAGTTTTTCAACTACATATTTAACAAATAAAATATTTAAATTTACAATATAAGAATTATTTAAGATAATTCCGTTTATTTAAGAATTAATTTAAGAATTAAGAATGAATTTGACAATCTTGATTTAAAAAAGTATAATAAATAAGTAGTACAATAGAGAGATAGAGAGTATATATAATGACATCATGTGTCAATATTCATATAACAAAATTATGTACGACATACATTCCGGAAAATCTTGTCAACAAATCAATCTGCGCATCGCATCGCGCATATGGTATATGGAAATTCAGAGGCATAAACTAGTTAAAATGTACAGAAAACACATTTGTGTACGAGTTGACTTCTCAATTTTTTTGGAAACTATGGCAAATATTACCTTAAATCACATAGGAAAACGTATGTATGAGTTGTGTATGAGTTGACTTCTGGTTTGTATACGAGTTGACTTTTTTTTGTGTACGAGTTGACTTTTTGTATACGAGTTGGTTTGTGTACGACTCGGTTTGTGTACGAAGTGACTGTAAATCTACTCAACTGATCTTATTTATGTGCTAATTCCTTTACCTCTGATAAAGAGTCTTTCAATAAACATTATTAATGCCTGTGACACATGTATGTGCATCAGAACTCTATACACCTCTACATGACCATATTGTTCCAGTGTAGTACAAAATGCATAGCTCTGATGCTTTCATAAAATAATTGTTTCTCCAAACAAATCATTGTTTAGTCTGAGCCCTGTTGTAAGTAGTGCCTAAAAGTTGGATTTGAACAATTCACTAAGTTCTACTTTTACAATTACACAGAACATTGTATCTGTTATATTGCATACTACCTGAATTTATACAAAAACTAAATTTAATCCTCTCACAAATAGAAACCTAATATAAATGTATAATAGGTCCAGAACATTCTACTAATATAACCGGACATGTGGCAAAGTTAAGGGTGCTGTACAATGTGCACCTAACAATAGCATCTATGCACAATCTATTGAATTATTTTGACCTTAGTTTTGAACAATTCCAGGCAACTGCAAGTCTTTTGTCCTTATTTTGAGAGAATTCTATGGTAAAATTATAATATGATTTGAATGTATTTTTGAAAGATTATTTTATTGTGACATAACTTTGTAGGATTTACTGGTAGTTATATCTAAATATACTTTGTTTTCAGCTTGACTTTCTGGTACTTTTGTTTTAAACTTAACGTAATAGTTTTTTTTTTTTTCCTTAGTAAGCCCCCCCTTTTTTTTTACTTTAGAAAAAAAAAAGAAAGAAATGTTTCACTCTAAGCTTGAATGTAACACTTTCAGCAATGATTTTTTAGAAGCAATATCTATACACTGTATAAGCAGACTATTGCTTATATTTTGGTTTCATTCTACAATGGCAAAGATTAATCAAGTATACATATTCAACTGATTTATGTATTTCAAAGGTGGTGGATATACCTGATATATTGGATTGTGATGATACATATATTCAATGTCTGGTTTTCCAACTGGTTCACAGATTATGTGCTATTCTTTTCTTTGACTTATATTTGTGCCTATCCTCACTGTGTCCACAAAAAGGTCCGACCGAAATTCCATATTGTTGTTCCCCTATTCTGGGTTTGCATTTTCCGATTTCGACGCAGCATGAAGCAAAAATACAATAATTAATGTTGATAACCAATATTTGATCATTTAATAACAATACAAAGGTAAATTAATTATTTTTTGGCGTAACCGCATGTGCGTCGTCTGCTTCGTAAAAATTTTAAATCCAACATCATCCGCCTTATTTAATAAACATCAACAGTAATAAAAGCTTTAAAATGGTTGAAAAACAATTCATAAATGGAAAATTATATGCTTTTTTTAAAATTACAAAGAAAAATTAGATGTATTCTTTGCAAGCATTTGTTATGCGTCTTTACCTTTGAAAGGTTCAGCAGAAAGGAATGTGAAGAACAAACCTGGCCCTTTATATAGACAACACTTCCCGTGTCGTCCAAGCCCGATTCTTATTAAGCCAACGTACAAGGGACCTATATACTAGTATATAGGTCCCTGCAAATATACTTTTCTCGTAAAATAAAGGCATTTATTTTGTATACACAAATAGATGCTATTATTTTATGTGAAAATTTCAAAGTGGTGATATAATGCGGATCTATCGAAAAATGCTTTTAAATCCCTGATTTTTAACGATTTTTCCGGAAATTCGCATTCCGTGCATAATTTGACCACGAATAAACAGTATATAGAGGACACATTTTCAAAGTTTGGGTGTATTTTTTTAAGAAGCATATATCAAACCTTTATTTTCATTGTAAAGTTTTGATTCAGCATAACTTTAATTTAGAAATCCTGAGGGCCAAATAATATATCTAGTGAACCTTGTCCTTTCAATATTGAATCATTAATTCTTAAAGTAATATCTTTTATTTGTCTAAGGAAGGTGAATTGTTAGATTGATCAGAGAAGATTTTCTTATCTACACTGTTACACAAGGTACTATTTAAAACTCGAGAGTTCAAAGAAACACACGAGTTGCCTGCAATAGCACAATGAAATATATGAATCTTTTATCATCCATGCATGTAGCTGATTTTGATAGTGAAATTTGGATGCAGTATTCCTACCAAATATGACAGTCATATAAAAATTTGATTTCACAGTCTTTAAAACTAAAATGCATAATTAAAAAAAAAAACAATTACGTGCACTATTCATTCACATTCACATAATCAGCTACCAAAAGTTGTTTTGATTTTGATTACAATAGCCATCGATAATAAGAAGAGCAGTACCGGTTACTGTTTCTCTACACTTGCTCTTGACAATCGAAATTTAAAATAAAATATTAACAATAATTACTTTTACATTGCGTTATTGTCTTCGGATACAAAGTCATAAACGAAAGCTCTATGAGCAAACAGAAAAAAAACAGCTTGGAGAAAACTATAAACAAGTACATGTTTACTTGTCATAAATATTCTTTATGCATGCTAACTTTGAAGCCATATCTCTGAAAATATGAATCGTATAATTTTTATTAATACTTGTCTGTAATTCAATGTGAAAGTTCATACAAGGTGTGAGATATAGTTAACGAAATGGAAGGACAAACGCCAGGAAATATGATTCCAAACTGTTTATCTGTGATTTCATGATAACATTAATCAGTAAACATTTTCGAAAATGTTCAACCTTATCCACAAAGGTTTTTTTTTTTTTTTTTTTTTTTTTTTTAAATTTAAATTTGGTTTGCAGTATTCACTTGATGATGACCTAATTCAGTGACCATATACAGTATTGTTATTATGCTAAATCTCGATCGTTTCAATTTCGTAGTTACCATAACAGGGATTCAAACATGAATGAAGAATTATCAAAAATATTTCTGGAATGTTTAAGTAAAGAATACCCTCTTGAAGAAATCTTTAATTATGTTGTCCTAGTTGTGTGTGTTATCTCAGTGCTGAATGATATAGACATGCACTAATAATGATGTTTCAAGAAACACATTTTACATATATGATGTCCAATGCGCATACGTAACATAAACATTGAATAGAAGCAATCAAGAAATCTTAATAAACTGAAACAGAAGTGTTTCCTACGATTAAAAATAAAAGGTATCTGTGGATTCATTTCTAAAATACACAGTCTTTGGAAAATAAACATAATTTTATTTCATTCGTTAAATATTAGATCAATTTTTAGGTCACCTGAGTCACTCAGGTGACATATTGCTATTTTTTTTTTCTTCCGTCGTCGTGTGCCGTGCGTTCTGCGTTAACATTTGAACATTTTCAGCTTCTTCTCTGGAACCTCTGAACCAGTTTCAACCAATTTTGGCAAAGAAGATGTATTGGTGAAGGGGAACAAAAACTGTAAATTTCAAAGTCCCTCTCGATGGAGCTTAGACCATTAAATTATTACCGTCTTTAAAAATCTTCTTCTTTACTCCTGGATATTAACCAGTCAAGCTGTTGGCATGATTATAATAAGCGTTGAGCCCTCTACCACAAATTTGAAATTTATAGCCCTAGGGTAAAGGGGTTATGGATTTAGAGAGGGCTCTTTGACCATATAGTGAAAATGCATAAAATCTTCTCTCCCCTGTTTATAAAGCGGATAAACTATATATGTACATACATGGAGTTATGTTGATCAAGGATGCCTTTTCCAAAATTGTGAAATCTCTGGCCCGATGGTGGGGTGTTCTGTTGGAGGAGGGGTTCTATTGATTAAATAGTGAAAGTGCATTATTTCATGGAAAAATCTACTTTTCTGCTTATTGGTATGGCAGATCAACTAAGTGCTTGATTATGATAAGCAAGGGTTCCTCTTCCAAAATTTTAAAATATGTGGCCCCAGGGTCAGGGAATCAGGTCGGGGGTAGTTTGTTGATAACATAGTGAAAGTGCATTATTTCTTTTTAAAAAAAAATCTTCTCTACTCCTGGGTATTTTGCAGATAAACTAAGTGCATGGTTATAATGAGAAAAGATACTCATTCCAAAATTGTGAATTTCATGGCCTCTGAATCAGGGGTTCTGGTGTTAGGGCGGGGCTCTATTGATTATATAGTGAAAATGCGTTAATTCTTTGAAAAATTTCTTCTCTGCTCCTAGGTATTTATCAGATAAATTAAGTGCACGGTTAAGAGTGCCTTTTCCAAAATTCATTTAAAATGCTTAGTACTAAAATAATATTATTTGTTGTTGAGCAAATAAATTAAAAAAAGTTCCAATTATGGGCCAAAAATTTATAACCCCCCCCCCCTTTTGTGGCAAAGGGTAAAGGGTTCTGTAGAAAGTGGGGGTGGGGCTCTATTGATTATATGAAAGTGCATGATTTTTGTTAAAAATCTTCTTCTCTGCTACTGGGTATTAAGCAAAGAAATCAAATGCATAATTATGATGAGCAAGTGTGCCTCTTCCAAAATGGTAAATTTCATGGTCCTCTGGCAAGGAGCTCCGTTGTTAGGGAGGGGTTCTATTGATTATATATTGAAATTGTATTACCGTATGGCGGGTTTCTTTAACGGATGTAAAATTTGGCGTTTTGCTTGCTCAAAGGTATGCCAAAAATTCTGGCGGAACTTTTTATTTGGCGGACACGGAGTTCCATGTCTTTGCAAAAAAGAGGAAATGTATCTTCTAGATGAGTTACAGTATATTAGATATACGTTTGAATACAAATTAACGAAAGAGTTTGAGGAAATACCAATGCAAGTTGAAAGATATAAGATTTAACAACAGACAGGTCAAAGTTATTTATTTTTCTTGTATTCAGTTCTTATGAGCACGAGTGCAAATTTAGCGATTAAAATTTTAGCGGTCTACAGCAAAACCGCTAAACTGAGCCAAAGTTAGCACCCCCTAAAAATTCCCGCTATAGGGTAATTCTTTGAAAATCTTCTCTTCCCCTGGGTATATAGCAGATAAAATAATTGCATGGTTATGCTGAGCAAGGATGCCTTTTCAAAAGTTTGAAATTCATAACCCCTCATTTTAGGGGTTTTGGTGTTAGAGTGGGATTCTTTTGAATATATACTGTAAAGGGGGGAAATAACTCGCGGTGTTAATATTCGCTATATTCGCGGTGTTAATAAATCCGTGAATTCAAGAAACAGTGAATAAGTTTTCAATAACCTCCATGTTTTATTTGGAAATTTGGGAATAGACAACGATAGGTATATATACGTGCAGTACATGGTCATTTCAGTAATTACGATTAGTACTTGTCATTCAGTTATTTTAATTATCACGCTTAATTTACTTTATTTCAAATCAGCAGATTATAACATGTATTTATTAAAAAAACTGTTTTAATAACCAACGCCACATGTTTCGTCAATCCAAGCACGTGGGTCATGGGTTTTGATTACCCGTGCGTAACTAATGTTACCCCGTGTATTTGCTACCTACATTATTATGCGTAATAGTTTTATCGACATTTTGATTTTAAAAAATCATTCAAATAACTATCGAACTTGCTGAAGATGTGGAAGGATATTATTTCGTCGACATACATTAACAGATTTATTACCGTCCAGTGGCGATGTATTATCCCTTTGGATAGAAGATCTTGGGGTGTACATGCACTCATCGTAATAGCATATAGAACAGAAATTCGACGTTTATAGTCAAGAACTTTTAATAACTGCACTTGTTTTAATTAATCGTCAATTAATTATTAAATCTAACTATTTTATATAAACCTACCCTGTTGTTCCTGAAGTGAATACATAACGCTGATTAATGCCGCTCTAGCTATACTATAGATTAAACGGATAAAGACAAGGCAGGTAACTTTTATTATGTACCAATTCCGCGAATTCAACAAACCGTGATCGTGTCAGAGGAGAGAAAACCGTGAAAATAAATTACAAACCGTGAAATTAATCCCCTATACAGTAGATGAAATGCGTTTTTTTTTTTTCTCTGAAAATCTCCTTCTCTACCCATGGGTATTTAGCAAACACTAAGGTTGTGATGAGCAAGGGATCTTCTTCCAAAATTGTGAATTTCTTGGCCCCCAGGTCAGGGTCTCTGGTTTTAGGATGGGGCTATGTTGAATCTATAGCGAAAATGCATTATTTCTTTGAAAATCTTCTTCTCTGCTCCTGGGCATCTAGGAGACAAACAGAGTATATGAAATTGTAATAAGCAAATCAAGTAAACAGATCTACTTTAAGATTTGTTACTGAGCACTAAATTAATTATTTTGCTGATCCCTGATCATCCTGTTTCTCTTGCCTTTGGGCAACATAGCTTCATTTGTCAGGTTAATTTGATTTATTCTATATCCAATCCTTTTCAGAGTTACATTATTCTTAGGTGACCAATAAGGACCTTGGGCCTATTGTTGTTTACTTTTAGCTGCAGAAAATATAGAAAACATAGTTTTACTTATATTCATTAAATGTCAGAAAATTCTGTGTTTACTTTTGGCTGTAGAGAATAAAATAAAGTATTTGGGACCACACCAGAAGTCAGACAAATCATTCCGATATCATGGCAATTAAAGTTTAAATTAACTGCCTAAAAAGCTATATGAAGTTGCTCTTTCTTAATTCATAAGATGTAAACCTTAAATTTTTAGTGTCCCTTTTCAAATTAAGACCACTAATTGAAGTAGCTTAGTTACTGAACGCTCTCTTTGTGACCACGAACTTTGTTCGACTCTCACTCCCTAAGATATTTGACATAAGCTATTGATTGTTCATTCGCCAAACGCCTGGCATTGTAAGTAAAACTCTCAAGTCTTTCGGATATGTAATTAAGAAAGGAAATCCCTTGTTAAGACACGACCATGCAAAGGTAAATATATGGCTCTTCACCTAAAACTTGTGATGTCTTTTCACGAGTGTGAAATATTCCCGAATGGGACAAAAACACATATACATGTAACATCAATCAATTACGATCATTTAAACCAAAATAAGAGAAGCGTCAAATCCTTATTAGCTTTAAGATTTTAGTATAATCGAGAACATAGACTTTGTTAAGTAGAAAAAAAGATAATTCTTGTTTTTTATTGATAGATTTTTTTTTCTTTTAGAGTGTGAATATGGTTCTTATGGACAGAACTGTTTATACCTTTGCAGTGGTAACTGTTTGAATAACTTGACATGTGACAAGGTAACTGGAACATGTAACAGCTGTAAGGCTGGGTATATTGGGGATTTTTGTAATAGAAGTAAGTATATAGCATGTTTGTGCATATCTTGAATACCATTTCTTTTTTCATTATCGTAAATGTATAAATAAAATCATTCAAAACGGAAACAAAGTAATGAATTTAGTGAGGTACGAAGAGCGTTCGATAGATAATGCAAAAGGTAATGAAAAAATTCAGTTTCTATATTTTTCGATCCTCAAAGTATTCCCTTATAACCTTCACACATGTCTTTTGCCAATATACCCTGGACACCTCAAAATACTCTTCTTAAGAGTAGCCCAGAAGACACTAAAATTTAGCAAATACGGTGATGGTTTAGCTCTGTAAAAGTTTTTTTTTTTCTTTAAAACTTCCTAGACATCTAATAATTATTTCCAGCAGCGTTTTCTTTTACAAGAAAATAACCATGGAGACGGTTATTTGGACTTCCCTCACAAAAAAGCTGCATTATACATAATTCTGGTTTCGCTTTGAAATCATAGGATGGTAGCTTCTGATAATTCCACATTTTGTTTATTATCTTCCTTTTGGGTTCCCAAAATGTATTTATGTTTTATTACCCATCAACGAATTTTATCATACCTTTTTGTTTAAATATGAATTTTTTTGTTAATAGTACCTTGCAATTTTAAAGCGTGTTTTGAAAACACTGTTTTCTTTTAGACATAAGTAAGAAAATCAGGCACCTATCTGACGGAAATATTTTTCAGATTTATTTCCCGTATCAGAACTCTACTAACTGTTTAGGGTGAAATGTTTAGTGTCTTAGCAATGTTTTTAGTGTAAATTCGCTCTTTTCAGATACCATGTTGCTCACAGTATTGATACTTTTTAGTGTCACTACATATTTTGTTCGACAATTCGACTTGTTCTCTAAACTATTTGTTTTCACTTTTGAATTTCTTAATCCATCTAAACAAAGTACTGCTTGGAAAACTAGTCCATCCATCATCAAAACAAAATAGTTATATGTGTCCTTCAGCAAGTTTGTGATGAAGCGCAGTTTAATATAACGTCCTCATTTTGATCGTCTAGCAGAGACCAATTTATATAGTTTTAAGCTCAGTGAAGTGACTATGATAACTTTAAAAGTAAATTACCTTTCAAACACAGAACGAAAAGCTTGTGATTTTCGTTGATTATGAGTTTTCAAATGAAACTTCTCGACTGTGAAAAAATGAAATCATGTCCATCTGTATATAATGTGATAAATCAAATGTTACATTGCTTATTGAACGACCCCTGTATAGTTGAAATTTGATTCTTGAAAAGATAAAGGAATTGTTAACATTTGGTAACAGTCGTAGGCGTAAGTTTTAATTATTTTAAAAAATCAGATACCTTTGTTGTTTCTTAATTTTTAAACATTTTTGATAAACAAATATGTAATTCTATCAAATTTAGCTGAAACTTGTTTGAAATAAAATAAATTATAGCAATGAAATTCTGCAGCATGCTCTACTGGTTTTTATGGAAAGAACTGTTCCAAAACGTGTCATGTCAACTGTCGAGAAGATGCATGTAACAATATTAACGGAGATTGTACGAAGGGGTGTGAGGAGGGTTTTATAGGACATCACTGTACTACGCGTAAGTTAAACACTATAATAATATGTATGACAGAATACATTGGATATTGATTTTCTCTTCAAATATTTCTATTATACCCTTACAACATACATAAAGCACAGTTACATTTTTTTTAGATATTCATTCCAGAGAGAAAGTGTAATGTGTTTGCTTGTAATTACCATCATAAAATTTAAGCATAAAATTCTGTTAAGGGAAAAGGAAAACACTTTTTTGATAATTTTATTTTCTACTTGGATTTCAAACATCTTTATTTCTAAAAGGTTGTAATGAGGGATTTTATGGAAGGAACTGCTCGGAAAAATGTAATAATAACTGCATAAACAAATCATGCCACCATGTAAATGGAGCCTGTAGATTTGGATGTGATCCTGGATGGGTTGGACTTACTTGTAAACAAGGTTAGAATACTTAAAGAAAGTTTTTTTTTCCAATTCATAAATGGTGTATCTATAACTTTCAAAGATACAGTGATTTGTTATATTAAACCATGATCCTATGGTATTTATGTTCTTTTAATTATGTACATAAGCAGTAGGACCCGCCACCACATAAGTCCATGTGTTGGAAAATTAGTTAAACAAATCGTTTTTTTTTTTTTTAAATTTTAGTTCTGATTTCAGTACAGTGTATCACATCATTTCTTACATGCGTATTTACGATTTGCAACAATAGGTGTGGTAGTAAAACATCCAGCATCTTACAAAAAATTCTTTTTTTAAACCAGGCCCCCAACATACAGACCTGTAAAAATGTATGACCATAGCTTAAGGCATAGCTGATGGGCTGTGCGAACTTTGTGGGTACTAGGTAAAGATGTTATTTATATATGTTTGATATATTGGTATATATCAAATGACTTTTCTTTTCTTTTTTTTTTTTTTTTTTTTTTTTTTTGAGAATGCTGTTTGTTTGTTAATAGTTGTGTTCAGGAAATTGACACTAATATTTGGTATCTCTGAAGGTCAAGTTCTAGTAAATGAGCGTAAACTGTCGTTTTGAATCATTTCATTTATAGTGTCACTTTCATTAATGTTTTTACAAAGATGAGAATTTGTGGGAAATGTATACCAAACGGAAAATTTAGAATTATCATAAAATTTGACATTCACTTATATATTTTCAGAATTTCATGGTTTTAGGACTTATTTCCCCTTAAAATATTAGTTTATATTTATTTTGTTTAAAGTACTAAAGATATGTTGTCCTTCACAGGCCTTTTTTCTTTCTACAACTTCTAGAACATGTATACAAGTACCCCTAAAAATCAAGTACCTTGAAAACTATCAATAAAACATATTTCTGCAGACAATAGCTAAATGACTTCATTTGTGTGCTTTGATAAACATTTAGAGTCTCTTTTTAGGAAAAACGAACTACATTAGTATTTTTATAATATTAGATATTATTGTAAATACCGAATGAACAGTAGATGTAAGTTAGACAATGGGTATTTGTATAAAAGTCAGTTACAATATTCTGTAAAATTGCATGAAGCCCAAAACCGTTTTAGCCATGAAATCAAATTCACACTGCACCAATATTAATGTCATATCATTTTAAAAGCTATACAATAATTTTGTTATCGATAATTATGTATTTTCAATGATGTACCGCTATCGAGAGTCACTCGAGTAGAGACTTACCTTAAGCTATAATTGTAATGGATTGTTAAAGGAATACGTTTCTTAATTTTTCAGAAATCTGTAGGCACTCTGTATTTACATGATTTTGACCTTAAATTTTTACTGCAAGAGTTGTATGTCACGAGGTATTTCTTAATTTCGTATGGACATAAATAAGAGTGAAACAATCATATTCAGGTCTGTCATGGTAAAGAACTTACCAGCGTGTTTCAATTGAGATATGTCTTATGTAATGAGGCATAATTTTCACATCGGACGAATGTTCCACCATTGTTGCATCTAAAAAAAATGTCTTGAATCGGGCACTGCTTTTTGAAGTAATTTTTAGGTCTACTTTACGAAGGGAGATAAAATCAGAAATGTACGGTTCAACCATTTTCTACATGTTCCTAGATTTACCTCATAGATATCGTAATGCCTTTCGACAGATTCCTGTAAAATGAAGCATTATACATTTCAGTATGCGAAAAAAATACGTCTTGATCAGGACAGATTTAGAAATTACAGCTTCATTCTATCAATATTCTCAGGTACATAACGATTTGATATCCGCTCACTTATCAAACTTACTTCGAGCTTCCACTACCATTACAGAGTGTTTGCATCCAATCAATTACCAATGACTATTTTTCAAAAAAAAAAAAAAAAAAAAAAAAAAAAGATGTACAAGACATCTAAATTATAAGAAAAGTAAGGCTGTAATGTTTTAAAACAAGTTTAATAATTAGATGAGAAGAAAGAGTACGTTTCGTGTGACAATTAATGGAAGGTATATGTAAGAAACTACATCTACATAATTGAAAGGACCGGCCCTGTGCAGATAGTCAAAGGGGGAGAATGTAACAAGTTGTGCTTAATGGCAAGGTTTCGCCGTAAAGTCATATAATAATATGAGAGGGCAAAATATTTCTAAAAAGTTGAATTATTTCTACTAAATGAAGTATGCAAAGATTAATTCAAAATCACTTCTACAGGTACTGATAGTCCACAGAGTACAGAGGCAATCTTATTATGAGATCAAATTACAATCAAATAAAATCTAATCAGATTGACGAATATGGTTGGAGATGGAGGCATGATACTGTGTGTCTAAACATTTATGATAAAGTGTATTTTGTTTAAAAACAAGGAATACACTTAGATTTTGTAATGCTGTGCAATTGCAAGCAGTTGTGATTTGTTCATTAGAAGTGTGGGGTCTGTAATGAGTTTCAATTGACATGTCCGTATGTTAGAATGTTCACGATTTGGAACACAAGTCTTATCGCATTATAATTACGTATTTTAAAGCTTGTTCCTTTGGAAATTTTGGTCCAAATTGCTCGGAAACGTGCAGTAATCATTGCCGAGAATATGCATGTAACCATGTTAATGGAATCTGTGACAACGGCTGTGACAATGGATATAAATTACCACTTTGTATAGAAAGTAAGTATTATCAAAAACTAATATGTGATTAACCATAATTACTTTCGTCATCATTATTTTATTAGCGTATCACTGAAGTACTAATTTCTATTTAGATTGTGATTATGGCTGGTATGGTTGGAACTGTTCTAAAGAGTGTAGTACAAACTGTATTAACAGAAAGTGTCATCATGTACAGGGCACTTGTGAAAGCGGTTGTCATCCTGGCTGGAAGGGACGAAATTGTACCAATAGTAGGTTACCAATTCAACCCTAAATCTTCCTACATAGGTATCATTATAAGATAAATATATTTAGATAGGTTTATTATGTAAATAATTTCACAGAAGCTACTAGCAAAATTTTATTTTCTATTCATTCCAACATTTCAGTATGTGAGAAGGGTTCATATGGATATAACTGTAATGGGACATGTAGTGATTTTTGCAAACAAAGTAATGTTTGTGAAAACATCGATGGAAATTGTACTGATGGGTGCCAAGTTGGGTACACCGGTCAAAAGTGCATCAAAGGTATATTCAAACCCATTGAAAATTACTAACTACACTAAGTTTGAACCATTTTTAAAACAAAAATATCGGTCAAATTCATGTTAAAATGAACGGTAAAAATGGATGCATCCGTTGATCCTATGTGCAATACAAGTATTGTAAATGGTTTGTTTATGAATATTCTAACCTACATAGGATATGTAATAGCTTTAATGGCATTAAGTAAATTTGATTTGATTATGATATAGATTCAAAGATTTAATAAATTATAGCTATACGAGCAAACTTCTTACTCCATAGGAAGATTATAATGATGATTACATGTGATGAAAACAATAACTCATTCATTTTTCTTTTACGTTTTATTTAAGTATGCGAAAAGGGCTGGTATGGTGACAACTGTTTCGAGCGATGTAGTGATAATTGTGTAAACAAGACATGCCATCACATGAATGGCAGCTGTACATATGGTTGTTATCCTGGTTGGATGAGCCATAATTGTTCCAAGAGTAATTAATTCTTTTTGGAATATTTCTCATACAATCATGTAATTTTGTAAATCTACGATAGAGGCTATTCACATTATTTAAGTATGAAGATATGTTATGCAACAAATCATGTGAGGAAAAAAGTTTCTTTTAGTATTAATGCAATTGTTTGCTATTTTAGTTTGCATTGATGGATTCTATGGACAAAACTGCTCACATACTTGTTTTCATTGTATTCATGATGAATGTTATCCTTTTGATGGAAAATGTTTTTTGGGTTGTGAGGATGGGTTTACGGGACATAAATGTGATCAAGGTATACGATTTTTTCATCTGTATTCTTCAATAAGTTGTTTATTATGATAGATGTGGTAACATAATTTTTTTAATATACTGTTAATGGTGATATGATATATATTGTACAGGATGTATTTTTCTTATGTTTTTCTTCCTTACTTCATTCAATGGTATTTTCTTGAATTCGTGGGTTTTCTCTAGAGGCAATCTTCACGATTATACATTAATAGTGAAATTACTTTTTTACAGAATGTGAGGAGGGTTTGTTTGGGCAAAACTGTTCAGAGGTGTGTAGTACAAACTGTAAAAGCAGGTTATGTAATAACGTAAATGGTAATTGCACACGAGGATGTGAGTCGGGATGGATTGGGTTAAACTGTTCAGAAGGTAATTTTTCTTGCTTAAATAAATTGATGTCACATATTCATGGAAAAACAGCCACAAAATATCTGCAGTTTTATTCTTTAGTAAGGATCCATGTACATTTTGATTTGACAAAATTTTAAATTAAGTGTTATTTTCAAATCTATATTCATTCTCCATGGCACTGATCTCACTTCTGGTGTTTTCAAGGATCCGTGTTTGCTCTGCCCTCAATTTGTAATGTAAAGTTGGATTTTGGGAATGAATACTGTTTGATATTTCATTAAGCAACTAAACATATATTTTGATGAAAATAATAATGATAATTGTTATAATATTTGTTATTTGTAAATAAACAATGCGAATTGATCGATTACGATTTTTCACCCTCCTTTTTGCTTTTGTTTGTATAAAACCTCTACAGAATGTAGACACGGTTCTTATGGAGAGAACTGTATGGAAGAATGTAGTGGCAACTGTGCTGCTAATGCAACATGTAACAGATTTAATGGTAGTTGTTCAAATGGGTGTGAAGAATCATTTGTAGGAGAAAATTGCGATAAAAGTATAGGAGGTATAATTTGAAATTTAATATTTGATTCCATTAAAAATGCGTGATTGTTTAATTTTTAAAAACTTTAAGATATTTTCATTGACGTGATCGTTTGCGTAGTTTTGAGTTGTTTTAGTCTGGTATTATAAAATGTTATGTCTATAGGTACTTATTTATTTTTATTTACAGGTATGAAATATGTAACATCAAATTCACAGACAGATGGCTCTGGCGTGTTGGGTGGATTACTATCTAGTTGTTTTGTTCTTCTAGGGATCATGATATTCACAGCAATATTCATTATACGGTATTCTTGCCTTTTCTTTACATATCTTTAATGAATTTTAATGAAAACTTCACTAGAAATAGGGTAAAGGATATCGGATTTTAGAGTAGTTTGTATTTTGATACTTAGGTGTGCAGTCTATTGTAATAATATATTGTATTATGCTTTGCATTTCTGATATATAATCATACTTTCGCAATGCAGTCGGAAAAGAAAAGCAAGGGAGGAAAATAGTGCAGTCCTAGAAAAAACTACCACTGATTTAAATTCTGTGTTTGAAGAACCGGCCTTCAGTGGTGAAGGTGTAAACTCAAACAGTAGTATATTTATCCATATACATACTTACTCAATGCATTAAAATGTACATATGTATATTCGAACCCGAGCATAAACTTTGTTGAGATAAATCATATGGATACCTAATGCTTTAAAATAAAACATAATTCTTTTTTACAAAGCCAAATTTTATCGCTTTGTGTTTCATAAGTATTTTTTTATATAAACATTGAAAAAAAAAACCCTTCAACTTTAATTATTCTAGCTCATAATATCCACGACGACATTGAAAAAGATATTGGCCGTGCCAGTATAGCTTTAACATCACAATGCAGTACAACATTTGATGCAGAACACCAGACAAAGAACACGATATCTGTTATGGACTTACAGCAGAAGATCAAAGCCATGAGTATGAATGGGAATGCATACTTTAAAGATGAATATTCGGTGTGTGAAATGGAATAGAAACAAGCATTTGTCCTAACCTTCACATATGTGTAGTTAAAGAAATATTAATGATTACAATGAAATCAGGAATTTGAACCAAAGTTTAATTTATATATAAATTATACAGAAAAATGTGTTCTAAAATCTTTAATTTAAATTTCCATATTATCTTTTGTCTTAACTAAGACTCAAAACACTGGTAGGACACTAGAATTTCAACCCTTTAAACATTTAAAATGATACCATAAATGATTTATGTATATATGGATTTATGGAGCGATGATTGATCATTATTAAAAAGTTATCTCAATATTTCCGAACACATAATGCGATTTTTGTTAAGAGAAAGGCATTCGTCTATATGCAAAAGCACTATTTCTTATAAGAGATTTCTTCACGATAACAGATTTCATTTATACGAATGTATAAATAACCAAACACGTTTCCCCAAATATGTACATATCACAAATGAATTTATATTCCTCAAAAGGTATGTTCTGCATTACATGGAAGACGAAATTTTAGCTAGTTAAAGTTAATTGAAAGTAAAAGTCACACAACCCATCCGTTGTTTATAATAGGGTGTAGCTGACAACTTCTCAGTTAATAAAACAGTCTATGCTATGCTATAATTATATATATATATATATATATATATATATATATATATATATATATATATATATATATATATATATATATATATATATACTTTTATATGTAGTCCAAGTCAGTGACGCATTAAACAAGACTTGCTGTGGTACTAAATATGTGTTCTGTTTGACATTTACATGCTTTGTGCGTTAAGTCGTTTTTTTTTCGGGGTTGAATTGGTACAATCCAAATTAACTTTCCTTACCGCAATCTTTTTCTTTTAGGCTTAAAATTTTAATTTAAAGGATTTGTGATTTCAGAAAATACAAAAGGGTGAGTTGCATCAATGTAATGAAGGGAAGAAAGCGCATAATGTTTCAAAAAACCGGTACATCACAACATTTCCATGTAAGAAATATTCAGAGGACATTAATTAATGCTATTAATGCTATTTATGCATTAATATAACAATATCCTTTTATTCCTGTGGCGGTGTTAATATTAAAAAAAAGAAAAACAATTAGCTCAATTTAATTTTATAAATTGCATTTAATTGTTTGGTCATTTTTTTTCAAATTCTATTAATGCTTCTTGTTATATAGTTATGCATAATTCACTATAAGAAGCTTAAGTGTGATACTTTTATCCATACAAATAATTTGAAATTTGCTTTTGTTGGACATTGGTTATGCAAGTTTTTATCGCATGAAAACTTACTGTTTCGTAATAATCCTTTTCACCATAACTAAATTATAATAAATGTATTATCTCTTTAATAGATGACCACTCGCGTGTTGTCCTGAATACATTGAATCCAAAAGAAAACGATTACATAAATGCAAACTTCATTGAGGTAAGACTTGTAGATGAGTGAACCTTAAAAACTGCTCCTCTCCTCCAATGCACTTGCTGATCATTACCCTACCTTATACTAAATGAATCTGGAGAAGGAATTTTTCAGTAAGATATTCCATTAATGTTAAGCTCTTGGAAAATTATAATTCGGTTTCTTATCAACTGGAACCACATGGTTCTGTTTTCTGTACTATTCCAGGATGTTCAAGGGAAAAGGACTTACATTGCCACACAAGGTAAATTCAAAATAATTCAAATTCTAACTAAACAACGACCAAAAAAACTTAAAAGAAGTATTAAAGCCACCAACTATAACTATTAGTAAAGAAAGGCCAAAGCTATTTTATATTTCATTTATTGAGTTTGTTCTTAGGACCAAAACCAAAGACGATAACAGATTTTTGGAGAATGGTTTGGCAGGAAAATGTCACTATCATTGTTTGTCTAACTAATTTAAAAGAAGGAAAAAAGGTAAGTTGAAATTAACGCCATTATATATTTGTTGTTCCTTCCTAAAGAATGTTGATTTGATTTTGTATCTTTTAAAAAAATGATTATACTTAATGTCACATCAAAAACTTATATCTGATTTTTTTAAGCATTTAACATTACAAAATAATTATGTTTTTCCTCTTTTACATAAACTAAACTGTTATTTGTCTCCAACAACGATCAAATGATTTAAACAGACGAAATGTGCCCAATATTGGCCAAAAGTCAATGATAAATTGCAAAATGGAGATCTTTTTGTGAGGAATCAGGAAGAGAAAATGTATGCAAACCATACTGTCAGAAAGTTAAGGATTCAAAACGTCTCAGTAGGTATAATATTACTGCGGTCAATGAATGTCAGAGGTAATTTACAGGTATCTAGGATTTGGTTTTTGAATCACTTCAGGTGGAGTAAACCATTAAAATTAGTCCTGTGTCTTCAAATGCTTTTTGCATTAAACGAGATCTTCATATACATGTAATTGTCCTCAAAAAAATATTCAGAGTCACTTGTAATACTATGTACTCAAGTTTCCTAAATGATTTTGTGTTATGTCGTTTCGAGTATACACTTTAATTGTTACTTCTACTGTCGTGTTCAGATAAAGGAATTTATTTTAAATTATCTGAAATGCACTGTATTAAACAAATTTAAACTTTTTTTTTAATTGTATTATATATAAGGCGAAATCCGAGCGTGACGTCTACATGTTCCACTATACACAATGGCCAGACCATGGTGTACCAGAACCATCAAACCTAGTAATGTTTCACCGTCACGTGATGAAAATGTCTAAGACATACAAAGGAAAATACACTCTCGTGCATTGTAGGTACGTGGCGTAAAATTAATTTTTTTTTTTTTATCTTTGGAAGTTTCTCAAAGGAATCGATTTTCTTTCAAGCTCATTGAAAACAAATACAGTTGAACTTCGTTATATCGAACATGGATATCTCGAATACCAGGGATATGTGTCCCGGAAGCTCCAATCACTTGTTCTTTATGTGTGTTTTTTTTTTATCTCAAATCCTCGGATATCTCAAATTTTAACACCTAAGGGGTTATTTTTTGTAATAGTGCAGGAATTGGTCGAACAGGGACATACATTGCTTTAGACGCCCTCTATCGGAGAGCTGAAGAAACGGGAAAAATTGACGTTCAGAGATATTTAGAAATTATGAGGAAAGACAGAATGAACATGATACAGGGAGAGGTTAGCTGTTCATATGATGTCTCAGTATCTTAGGACCTTAATAGTTCCTGATTCAGATATAGTAATGTCATATTCCGGATACACCTGACAGTAGTAGAATATTTATATAAATGATTGTAAAAACATGAGTTGTTAAATTCAATTTTCTTCAAATGGTATATGATAAATTTAAGAAAAAGGAAGTAAATAAAGAAAAAAAAAATTGCTTATTTCCATATTTCTATACATTCCCTAAGTTCAATCAAGCATGTATATTTCTCAGGAGCAATACAAAACAGTCTACTTGGCACTGCTTGATTCGTTCAAAGGAAAACCAAAGAGCATCTCATCAGAAACATTTCTACAAAAATTACAAGAACAGAGTTGTTACATGAATTTAGGGGAAGTTGCAAACAAATGTCCTTTTTACACTGAGTTTCAGGTGATTTTAATTGTTTTTTTTTTTTTTTGTTTTTTTTTTATTTCTCGATTTGAACATAAATGATGCCTTTAAGTAGCATCTACGTAGAAAGTAAATTGACTTGAAAATTATTGCTTTTATCCAGGAATTAATGTCTTTAAAAAGAGAATACACAGATGTGGATTATGAATTTGGTCGAAAGAATAGAGGAGCAAATCTAACCCCAAACGTCTTACCAGGTAATTAGTAAAACATATCGATAGCTATAAATTATGTAACTTTCTTGTAAATTCTAAATAATATAGCATTAATTTTCAAACTTTGCACTCTGTCTGTTTTTTTTTTTTTCTCTCAGAAAAAAATTGAGGGAAGGAAATTAATTTTTGTTTTGCCATTATAGTACATGTTTATTCCATTGCAGTTGATGAGTACATGTGTCATGTTCTTAATTCAAATGGAGAAAGAATATACTATAACGCAGTAGTGTTGCAGGTTAGGATATGTTCATGTCTATAAAACTAAACTATTTCTTTTTTATTTAAAGTTAAAACTGCACTTGAAATAAAACCTGAAATTTAGTACACTAATGAAAACTGACAAAATTTTACATATATATGAGTGGCACGTAATTATTTTTTTTCAGTCTTTCACAAGGAGTGATCGTCTCATATGTGCACAGTATCCTCTTCCAGATTTAACAGAAGACTTTCTAAGACTCGTAAAAGCGTTTTATGCTCCAATAATAGTGTCTTTATGTCCATTGCGAGAGTTTCCATCGGTAAATAACGCGCTTTGAACAGTTTACATTATTTTTTTTAAATAAAAATTCATTGTATCATAACATTTCTTTATATTTAATAAATCCTGAAGAATATAAACGGACATTTTTGTAATGAATCGTTTTTGGGGGAAAACTCTCTAGCTTTAAAAAAATATGTAAATAATTTCAAAACAAAATCCAAATTACTTAATTGAATGCAATTACATTACTGGATGCATTCACAAGTTTATGTTATAATAGAATTATAATCAAATATGTAAATATTTTCAGTCTGCTGTGTGGTTCCCAAGAAACGATGACAATAAAACAGTAGGAGAATTCACTACCAAATTTTCAGAATGCACACTTATGACAAACTTTGTCAAAACGAAAATTGTTCTGCATTCAAAGGTTAGCACAGATATATTTTCTCTGTTAAATATCGTTAAGTTTATCTATTCATCTCATCCCCGATTATGCTTTTTAAGGAAGGCAGTGATGTTCGATTAACAATACTAGAGTGCACAAAATGGAAGAGGGATAATGATACAATTGGTCGACGAGTCTTGATTGACCTAATTAAGGAGGCAAAAATTGAAGAAGACACCCACCCTAGTGCAAAGATTCTTGTCCTATCAAGGTATGAATGAAACATATCTTTCTAGATTAAAACAAGACAACATATTGAGTACATACCTGAACTTTCAAATTCGGAAAGCATTCTTTCTGCAGACAGATTAATAAAAAA
Source organism: Saccostrea echinata (assembly GCF_033153115.1). Taxonomy (NCBI): domain Eukaryota; kingdom Metazoa; phylum Mollusca; class Bivalvia; order Ostreida; family Ostreidae; genus Saccostrea; species Saccostrea echinata. The sequence continues at coordinate 7,486,909 of NW_026889801.1, read as the reverse complement.
GATTAAATCAAAACAAGGTAAATTGACCTAAGAATTAGTGCCTGAAATTACAGTGACGGGGCAAAGCGCTGTGGACAGTTCTGTGTTGTATACAATGCACTTGAACAAATGACCATGGATAGAGAAGTGGACATATTTACCATAACACGGCTGCTACAGATTCGTCGACCTGAGTTTATAGCTAATTTGGTAAGACATTAACAGATTCAAAATCTAGTACTGTCTGTAATAAGAAATTTTGGTAACATACATATATGCACTTTTTTGTATTTCAGGAGGATTATCAGTTTTGTTATGACGCCGTTGCCGATTACCTACAAAATGATACAGTATATGCCAACAGCTAAAGACCTACTGCCAACCGTTTTTAACAAATGTTTGATTACACGCACATCAACTCAAACTATATTTTGAAATGTTGCTCTCATATTTTATTTCTTTTAAAAGCTTGAAAATTTTTTATTGAATACGTGAAGCATACACAAGAACTGTAATTTCCTGTTATGATTTTTTTCTCTTAATTTCCTTTATATGTTTGTTCATGATTTAACGTTAGATTGTGGATGGATTTTTTTCTGTTTATAAGTTTATGATGCTTTAAAATTGATTATACCATTCGATCATCTAGAAGGAGTTACAGCTAAATGTCACGGAACAAGCACATATATGGACTTTGTATTATATCGTTGTATTTCAATTAACTTTGCATATATAAATATTTATACACAAGGGTAACGTAATACATTAATCTTTAAATTGGAAAAAAAAAAAACTTTTCCTTTGGTCAAAAATCACATGTTGAACACAATGTCATGTGCTGTGCCAACCTGTGCAAGCGGGTTATCATCTGATGTTATCATCAGAGAAGTATTCTGTAGTAGTAAGATACATCGGAAGTATAACTGCAAAAATTGGCCTAATGAACGTGCACATAAAAAGCAATATGTATTGCAAGCTATTCTTTTCTCCTGCAAAATTTATTTTCATAATTATTCTTATTTAATTATTCATTTTTAGAAAAAAAAAAATTATATTAGTTTCATTACATTGTTATGCTCTTTTATTCACATTATTGAAATAATATAAAGACATTGCAATAAAAATCCTGAGTGTCGATTTTCTCTTCGAAACTAACACGCTAACTACTTAGGCTATACCGTTAGTACTAAACATTGGTATTTAAACCATGTTGTGATATGATTCTTGACTAAATGGACTTGAAATATTTCTTGGAAATATGCAAAAGTTGTTCCATAAAAGTGTGTTTTTAAGGTATAGTGGGTCATTGTACCATGTTTAATTTACCAACTTTAATTATGTTCCCCAAACGAAGTTTGGGAACATATTGTTTTTACTCTGTTTCTTATTATTATTATTATTACTATTATTCTTTTTTTCTACTTTCTTCTCCGGTACTTTTTTGTCCGGGAGTGTTCTCATAGAACCACTCATCCGATTGACATGAAACCTTTTTAGGGTTAATAGGCATGTTGCGTAGGTGTTCGGAACGAAGGTCATTTTGCGCGCACATGCATGCACGTGCGCGCGCGTGCAATGAGTGAAATGACTGATATACTTGATGAAGCCGTAACTTTTAAATTTCTTGATGAATTGCTTTGAAACTCAAAATATAAAGATATATTAGTAGTCTAGACAAGATAACATGGTCAAATTAGCGTGAACTCACGCGCATGCACGTGCGCTCTTTTCTGATTGGCTGATACAAAAATTTCAATAATTTCCTTGTTTTTTGACAAAATACTTTGAAATTTAGAATATAAGTATATATTACAAGGTGCTACAACATGTTATATAGGAAATTTCTTGAAAACACGCGCATGCAGGTGTACTGCAATCTGATTGGTTGAAAATTTAAATGTCTATAACTCCCTTGGTTTTCAACAAAACAGGATGAAATTTACGACATGGATAGGCACATAGAGCTCCTACATTATGATACTATCAAAATTGAATGCAAGGCCATGCATGCGCGTATGCTGAATTCTGATTGGCTAATACTTAAAGGGTTACATCTCTCTTATTTTTTCAATGAGATTCTTTAATATTTAACACAAATGTATGTATTGTGAGACACTATAAGAAAATTGATGTGAAAAATGTAGAAAACATGTGCAAACACATGCGCTGAAATTTGATTGGCTAATACCCATATGGCTATATCGGATTAGTTTTCCAATGAAATACCCTTAAAAATAAAGTGTCCATCTGGGGCATCATAAGGGATCGGGGAGCCGTTTGGGGAACATCTGTAACGGTTCCCGTTACAATTAGCACTAGTTTACACATACTTTTGATTGTAATCTTTCAAAGAGGGGTAGCGAAGGCCCACTCATATGGAAACAATTGTGTTTTGGTATAAAGAATTGAATTTTTACTCTCTTTGCATGGTGTATGTATGCTATTTCATAGAAGAATAATTTCAATCTTTGTAAGATCGTTGCGATTTATGGAAATTTTAAATAAAGTATACGTGTTAAATATGTCATAATTAAAATTTATTTTTTCACGTTTTTATTTGTCGCTCAATAGGCTTTTCGCTCGCCTTGTTCGCCCATCTATCCTACTTGTAAAATTAGGAAGGACGCCAGCTTTGATTTTTTTTTTTTTTTTTTCAAAATATGAACTGAATGTTTTATTGGGGATTTTTTTTTTAAAGGTTTTATTATGCAAATGTATTGAAACACTACAGCGATTCATAAGAAATTTTGTGAACATATTTCACTCAATTAAGACACCACTTAGTCGGTTTTATGTTACGGAATAAAACATTTGGCAGGTCATACGATTGCGCCTAAGACATACTTACGACCCTACTTAACAGGGTTTAGGTCACGAGCCGCATGTATAACTTTTGCCTCGAGCAGTGAAAAGATAAACCCAATTGAGATTACATAATTAAATTGAGATGGTTATACAAAGAGGAACACATTTACCTTTTTTGGCCAAATCATTGTTTTTTATGAATATTTACATGTTGGTTTTTTTTTTAATATTTAAAATGTATAATGTTTATATTAAATGTTAGCTGCAATAGCTTCTCTCCTAATTTTGTTTATTTTTTTATTATTTATTTATTTTATTTATTTATTTATTTTCATTTTCTGATGACCCCCCCCCCCCCCGTCCCCATTATACGCAAAAGGGAGAGGGCTACATAGATTGAAAAAGTGGATTAGCTTTTTTTATTACTTATAAATAAGTGATTACAAAATATTCTTGGATTACCATGCCCTCTTTAATGTTTTGAAAAATCACTAAATTGGTTATTTTACTATGCACTAACAGGGAGCATTTAAACTACGTTTGAAAAGAAAAAAATATATATTATATCCTTATAAATGAGATATATAGTAACATAAACTTGAAGAAAAATAGACCACGATTTATTACCTAACACCAGGGTTATTTTTTCCTATTTGTGTCTTGATTCGCATGCAGTGTTTCTTTCCCAATGGGACACCGGATCATTTTTGTGCTGATACATGTTCTTTTATCGAAAGCATAAAGTAGGTATTTAAAAAAAGCTAAATATTGGCTCATGCATACCGCAATACTAACCATTAAATAACGATGATTCATATTATTAGTGTATGAATTATTGCCAGGTAAATGTTGATATTTTTATGTAAAATTCATTATGCATCTTCCTGGTCCATATGATCTATAATATATTAAAATAGAAAAATGCATTCATTGTGACAGAAATTCTAGCTATTGACATATTGTGCTCATCTTTTTACTGAAAAAGTGGGTAAAATGTGAATGATCTCGCTTTATAAAGTGTAAAAATACAGATGCTTGTACATATGGACCGAAGCCCCCCTCACCCAATGTACACCCCGGATCCAAGGATATTTGTAATTGTTTTCTTTCATAGATTATGATTCTAGCATACAATTATAATGTATTTCATATGGGAAATCCAAAAACTTATGAAGAATAAACGTTTTATTTAAAAAAAAATAATACCCGCGGTATTAGAAAAAAAAAATCACTTTTGTTTGCTTACGTTTGACCCCTCTTGGACATCAGGCCTAAAATATCATTAACCTACTTCATGTCACCAAAATTGTCATTATATCTTGTTCGGAAGATATTTTTTGTTTCTATGGAGGGTAATCGTGATCAAAAATCCAGACTTGTAAGTTTGTAAATCCAAACTTGAAAGTTTGTAAATCCAAACTTGTAATCGTATCAGTTTCATAGTCTACATATGTAAGTAGGTAATTCCGACATCCTAGCGTGAAGTTCCGAACATACAACTGTGTTGGCTTTGAGTTTATACTATGAATGTGTGTACTTTTGATGTTGTAAACTTTGTTTTCCGGAATTTATATTTCCGCGCTCTGAATAAAAACAAAGAAAATTGACAAGTCTAAAGTCTACACGTTTGTCGAATTTGAAAATAAGAACCTCTGGAGGGTCATCAGTGCCACAATTATTTTAATGACCTTATTTTCTTTTTTATTCTAACTTTTTGTTTTCCAAATTAAATTCTTCATTTTTTTAATTCTTACTTCTTGAAGGAGCGGATCTAGAAGGGGGTCCGGACTCCCCACCCCTCCCCCTGAAATTTGCAGACTTATTAAATGATTATACTAAACGAACTAAAAGTGACCTTGGATCCCCCTCGAAAACGCTGATCTGTATTAAGTTGACGACTGAATAAAACACAAAGACAATTGACAAGTCTACAAAATGTAAAGTCTTGATTATGAGAAACTATGGAGGGGCATCAGTGCTACATTTTTTCCCTTTTTTTATTCTAACTTCGTCTTTTTCCAACTGAAATAAATTATTTAATTTTTTTTCCCTTTTTTATTCTAACTACCAATTTTATATTAATATTTTCGTTTGAATTTGTTATTTAATTTTAATCCTAACTTTTTGTTTATATGTTCCAATTTTATTTTGTCTTCTTAATTTTATCTTATTTGACGATGTGACATGAATCATTACCCGCTTATTCACGGCTTGCGCGGATCTAGAGGGGCTTAGGCTTTTAAGGTCTCAACCGAAAAATAATTAAATTTGACTTTCAATGCCGAAGGAATAGTCATTACATGTACCAACACGTATGTTAAACGTCTTACATTTTGCCGGCCGGCACTAGAAAATTAGGACAAGCGAACTCTTACCCTCCAATGGCCTACGAAGCTAGCGCCCAATCACTAGGCTACTGTGATCAGTGCCCCAGTTTAGTAAGAACCAATGTAACTTAATAAGATATCATCTTTAAAAAAGAAAAAAAAAAAAAAAAAAAAAACAATAACCACTCAGTAGATGAAGATCCGTATCAATGTTGGGGGGGGGGGGGGGGCTCCAAAACAAATTGACGATGAAAAAAAAACTGCCCAAACTCTTCCTTCGTGGGAGGCGATGTTTAGGATATCTTTAACTTTTCAGTAACTTTTTTTTCAACGCAAGAATTCCCAGAGTTTAATGATACTGCAAAATAAAGCGGATGGGGGTGGGGATGGTTGGGCATACAACCTATAAATGAATTTTCATATTAAAACAGCTGCAAAAGATTATTCTCCACACAAAAAAGTTGGGAGCCCAACCTTTCGATCCCTCCTACTTCGGACCTGAGATTTGTTAGTGAAAAAAATTCTCTGTCCTACTTTAAAAAAACAATGTGATGACAATATCAATGTAAAGATACCTGATATTTATGTACCATAAGTGGGGAATCAAAAATGGCGGTCATATTTATCATATTTGAAACATCTTGCACCAGGGCCATAAAACTTAGTCGGGCTCATTTTTGATCACTGTCTTACATTTACCAAAGAAATTAATAGTATGTAGAAAAGGGAGAGTGTTATCAAAAGTGAGCTCATCTAAGTTTTATGGCCCCGAACCAGGTCCGTAGGTAGCAAGTGGGGTGAGGGTGCCAGTATATACTATACCAATAAAAAAAGCAATTTCTGATTGTGCCCCCTCAATAATTTTGTTGGTAAACACATAAGAAAAGATATAAGGCTAATTCATCGTTGTGCCCCCTCAACAGGAATGTTTCATTGGGGGGGGGGGGGGGGGGGGGGAGAGCTTATCAAGAAATTTTTGTTTTGTGCCCACTGCTTCACCCTCACCCCCACCCAATGAAAATGCTTTCTTCGGGCCTGAAAACGAGAGAAAACATGCAAGAATGATATCATACGATTTTTAAAATGAAAAAAAAAATGTTCCATGGAAATGTTTCTACGTTTCGTAGCTAGACTGTTCGCCAAGATCTCTGTGTACCTGTACATAAAAGACCGTAGCGCCCCTTTTCGTTTAAATTTTATTCGGATTTCTTATTTTAACTCTGTAAGTTCTGCTTTCTTAAACAAACTTTCGATTTTGCTTACATTTATTACCAAAAAAAAAAAATAATAAGTATTATGTTAGGTGAAGTTAAACTTCAAACTTTCAGTGAAATTTCAAACTTAAAATTGAAATTTTAAGATAGATTCAAAATACGAAAGGAATCAAATTTGCCTTTATAAAATAAATAAAATAAAATAAAACTGGAAAATATAAACAAGAACAGGCACGGATCGGGGAATGAGGGGGGGGGGGGGGAGGAGGGTCCATCCCAGTCCAAAAAAATCCAACCCAGAAATTTCTTGACAAGCAAAAAAAAAAAGTAAACTCCTTTCCCATGCATGAAAATCCTATTTCGCTCGCCCGCGTGTGTGTGTGTTGGGGCAAGGGGGGGGGGGGGGGGGGGCATAGTCGTCAACTTAATACAGATCAGCGTTTTCGAGGGGGATCCAAGGTCACTTTTAGTTCGTTTAGTATAATCATTTAATAAGTCTGCAAATTTCAGGGGGAGGGGTGGGGGGTCCGGACCCCCTTCTAGATCCGCTCCTTCAAGAAGTAAGAATTAAAATAAGAATTAAAAAAATGAATAATTTAATTTGGAAAACAAAAAGTTAGAATAAAAAAGAAAATAAGGTCATTAAAATAATTGTGGCACTGATGACCCTCCAGAGGTTCTTATTTTCAAATTCGACAAACGTGTAGACTTTAGACTTGTCAATTTTCTTTGTTTTTATTCAGAGCGCGGAAATATAAATTCCGGAAAACAAAGTTTACAACATCAAAAATACACACATTCATAGTATAAACTCAAAGTCAACACAGTTGTATGTTCGGAACTTCATGTTAGGATGTCGGAATTACCTTCTTACATATGTAGACTATGAAACTGATACGATCACAAGTTTGGATTTACAAACTTACAAGTCTGGATTTTTGAACACGATTACCCTCCATACGTTTCAGAGTCTGTATTTGATAGTCATCATGCTACTGATATTCAAGATTTAGGTGTCTATATATTTTAGGAAAGAACCGATTGAGATATTTTACACCAAGACCAAGAAAGTTCATAATTCCACAGTTGTAAGCCTCTTTTTGAATACAAAATTCAATTCATTTCAATACATAAGTGAGCGCTTATAATGTTAGCCCATATCTAGAGCAATAGGTTTGTATGTTTGCTTTTGATGAGAAATATCATAAAGTACATGTGTACAAAGAAAAACAACATTCTAGTCATTTCTGTCATCTCCCTCGTGAGATGACACATTAAGATTGAATGCCGGAAGTGAAGTCCTACCGTAAGATGTCATTTATTGGCTGATGGTCTAACAAACAAGCATATCTTTTAAAAAAGATAGGTGAACTAGCGCTGTAGTCATTATAAAACACAGAAGTAGATATCTGAACCTTAGGTTTAATTTGCTGAGTCGATTTATTATCAATTGGAAGACACTGTCGTGCACTGGGGGTGGTACTGGGGAAGGGAGGGGGGTCTCAATTCAGAAAGGTGAATTTAGAATATATGGACTTCAAGTCGAAAATGGTATAACTGTGATTTAAGCATTCTGTAGTTTACTGTAATTTCAATTTTGAGGTGAAGAATACAATATCATTTAAGAGATCAGTAGCACTAATGAGCACCTAGTTTAAAATATTTCAGTGCGGTACTGTTTTATAGCAATAGCATCTTTCGGGCCTTTCCACCCGGCTCCGAGAGCATATCTGAGGTTATCTTTCCGAGCTTGAGCGAGAAAGATAAGAAAGACTAGGTGCTGTATACACTCGCCTATAAGTCGGTATTTTGGGAGTTAAACTTTGGTTCAAAACTCTTTATACGGTTAATACGCGAGTTATAAAAAGATTGGTATTTTAGCAAGTCAATCCCTCTAATTAAAACTTAAAAAAATACAACCGACTTATAGGCGGACCGACTTGCATGTATAAGCGAGTTTATACGGTATAATTTTAGAAATAACTGACCTCTACAGTCTTGGTATTATAAGAACTTTAAGTTACTGTAACTTTTTGTACATTTATGTACAAATAAAAAACCAAAACAAGAAACTTCAGATCTTATGTATTTTCAGATGATTAAACGAAATTGACATGGTACAGTTTATCTTCAGTACATATACTACTCATAGAATGCAATGCCCTGAAGTCGAGCATGCGTATTCCAGTAAAAGTTTCTAGCGATCGAGAGCGCTAGCATATAGGGAAAAGAGTACCAATTATTTTCCCATAGAACTCTATACAAACCTTCTGCTATCTCAGTACTCTACTATTTCAATTTCAGACAAATCCTTGGCACCATTTGAAACTTTCATTTGAGTGCTTATAAAAAAGCCCGGAAAAAATATAGGGTCCCATGGCGTTTATAGGTCAAAATTGCAGTTGTTTACAACTTATAGCGATCGGCAGTAAATGACACTATGCCAAAAATATCAACCCCCCCCCCCCCACTCCTACAATCTCCCCTGGTATTTCTCTATTTTCTGTAATATTCCTACATTCCATCATTTATTTCAAACATTAATATTTTTACTTTAAAATGAAAATAATTATATACCTGAATTCAGCCAATCGGGTAACACTCACTATTCAGTGCTCTATACTACTTCGTGTAACAAACAAAACCACGTGTATATCCGGGGATTTGGTACTCTCATTCCTATACTTACATATTGACCATATTGACCTATCCCAGAAGTAGTCAATTTTATTATTTTTCCTCTAAAAGCTTAAAGTGTACATGTACGTAAGTGCTAGTATAGAATCATCAAATATACATTATCAATAATTCCCCAAATAAAATATACTGCTTAAGTTATAATATGTGATTTTTATCATCATGTTTTTAAAGATTGTTCTGTATATTTAATTCATTATCATATGCATGCATTGTTTTACATGATATCAATATGCTTCTTTGTATAGGTCAACATTTTCTCAGAAATATATTGTTTTTCAATATATTATTTTTAATAATATCTACAGTAAGGTTATATAACTTAAGCTTTTCATTGAAGCAAGTCATTCAATCAGGCATTCGCACGCATTTAAACGTAAAGCAGGTCAATCAGGGCATTAATAAATCAGGACATTATACCCTTTGTAAACTGCAAAAGTGAATTTGGACAAAATATGATACATATTTTCTCCCACACTTAATTAAACTACTTTCATATATAATCCTTAAAAAATGTTTAATCAAATTGTAATATGAAAATTATGCTGAATTGGGTTTATTAGCAGTTTTTATACAATCAGGTCATCAGGTCATTATACCCCAAACTCAGGACATTATACCCCTGTCAATTTTCTCTATCAAATAAAACATAATAAAAGTACTTTTATTTTGCATTTTCTTCATGATTCTTATAGAAAAATGATAATATTCATCGTTTCCAATAAAAATAATATTGTTTATGCACATAAAAACTCTTTATTTCATTATTTATAAGTAATCAGGTCAATCAGGGCATTATACTATCAGGGCATTATACCTTCCCACTCTATACTACTTTGTGTAACAAACAAAACCACGTGTACATCCGGGGATTTGGTACTCTCATTCCATAAAGCCTGGCGATGGTGAAGTTCTATATTCTGGTAGTCTGCCAATAAAGACTGGCGATTGTTAAGTTTTATATTCTGGTGGTAAGTCTAGCGAATATGGACTGATTGTTCTTCGGTAATTAAACGAAAACAGCTTTAATTTGCGACCAGATATGGACAAGGACTGAAAGAAAGCGATACACTAATGCATCTTTAGTCTAATTCTTGGCAGTTTATATAGCAATAAGTAAAAGATACAGAAGTTGTTTGTAAATGCTATTGTTGTCTCCAGAAATAAAAGATCTAGAAACGGTGGTCCACGCTTACATATCACCTATCGCTTCTCATTTGATAGCTTGCAGCCTTGCGTTAAGTCAAACAAAACTCAGCATTAAAATTATTTTTAAAAAAGCAAACATGTAATAAGTAAAAGATACAGAAGTTGTTTGTAAATACTAATGTTGTCTCTAGAAATAAAAGAGAAACGGTGGTCCACGCCTATATATCACCATTCGCTTCTCATTCGATAAATTGCGACCTTGTATGAAGTCAAACAAAATTCAGCATTTCATTATTTCAAAAAAGCATATATTAGAACTTAGAGGCACCAGTAACTGTTATATTTCCCAAGTGTTGTGATAACGAATCATAATGGGTCTTTTACACACGTACACACCCACCCACACACAAACACATCCTCACACACTCACACATACACACACACACACACACACACACACACACACACACATATATATATATATATATATATATATATATATATATATATATATATATATATAACCGACTCCAAACACTTAGCGGCAAATCGTTACTATAGGCACTTAGCGGCAACATCGGCTTTTTCAATTAAAAGAAGTAATTGTTTATGCTTTTATCAGTTGATATGATTAGGTATCTTGATTTCAAACAAATAAAAATCATTTGTGAGAAAATTAAGTGAAGGAATAAAAAAATATTCATCATATATACTTCGTGTTTGCCACTAAGTGCCAAGTGTTGTTTTCAAACTTAATGCCTCTAAATTCTTCCATCACTTAGCGGCATAGGGAAATTAGAAAGGGACAAAACTTCTCCAACCTTCTTGAAAACTCACTGTATATCTAATATTTTTTAGGGTTTTCTAATTATAATGTGAATTAATCATTTGTTTCTGTTGTTTTACCTTATATCTTTACTCGTGAAAATGTAAAAAAAAATCAATTATATTGCTCAACTCCAATAATATATCCTTTAAAAAAAAACAAAAACACAAAAAACAAAAAAAAAAAAAAATCATCTTGACATTTCTCTGCAGAGAGACGACAATGTAGACGCACGTTGTTTTAATTGTATAATTTTAAGCAAGGCCAACAAACTTTGATAGTTTTTTCAATTTTATAAATGCACCGGGTTTTTTTTTTATATCACCGTTATTTTTTGTTTGAAAAGTGTACAGGTTTACTAATGTATAACTCATATATTTTCTAAGAAAGATAAATAACACTTCCATTCATCTACTGTTAATCTCTGTACAAACAATCATTTATAACTACGCCGTTATAGTAATACATTTCATGAAAAAGTATTTTTCTTCGCTGGTATTTTACTTGTTTGCTTTGCTTTTTCAAAACGTTATTGTTCTAAAAATAAACCAAAACAAAACTGAGTTACGCCCCGTCTCGAAATTAGGTTAAGGAGCGGATTTACATAGGCGTATATGTACAGTAAAATTGTACTTGGTAACATATAAACCGCTGATTTAATATTTCATTTGTTCACAATTGCCTTGAACTTTGTATATTCTATTAGAAAACATTATTGAGGTCTTGTGAACTCTAAGGCTTATATACATTTTTTTTTTCATAGAAAATGAAAATTATAAAATGATATTAATTTAAATTTAGTTTAAACTTTCTTATTATAGGAAAAATAAAAGAGTTTGGAAGCATATTATTTTTATCTTGATCGAAATATCCTTTTTTTATGTTGTCTATTCTTATCGAACATATAGTGTTCAGCGGTCGTCAATTAATCTACCATGTGTTTTTGGTTTTCGATTTCTTTAAAATTATCATATTTTTAACTTCTTCTCCGAAATCTTAACAAATTTTACTATAAAGATTATTGATAAATATGTGATAAAACATTTTCAGTAATTAACGTTCACAATGTTTATTCAGGTACTTTTCAGAATCATACATTTTAAAGATTTATTATATCAGGATCCAGATTATTACAGAACTTTGAAATCTTTGTTTATATGGGCGATATAATGTCTTTGAAAACAAATTCAAGTATAACCTATAATTTTGTCGTTTTATGTTAGACGTGTATCATACAAATTGTAAGGTCTTCGATTGATATTTTAATTTTGAGTACGGAATATTCTTTCTATTAGTACTGATCAATGCATAGAACTCATAGCAGGTGTATCTTGTCCACTCCCTTAGAGCTGCGAAAATTCTGAGGCATCAAGTTTGAAAACACCACTTGGCACTTAGTGGAAAACAAACGATATATATGATGAATAAATTTTAAATTCTTTCAGTAAATTATCTTATAAATGTTCTTTATTTATTTGAAGTTAAGATACCTTAACATAACAAGTGATAAAAGTATGAAAGAGCCATAGCTGCCTTACCGACGACACGGCCGACTCAAGAATTTAAAAGGAAATCACCTGTTTCTATTTATAGATATACTGTTCCTTTTCAATTCATGAGCAAACTATTTAATATGATTTGAGGACGAGTGTTGCAAGTATGTCAAATGACAATCATTTTACTTGTTCAATACTCTAATTCTGAGACAAAAGATTTACGCAGAAAATCAATAAAAATAAACAAGTTGCTATGAATTTGCAAACTTTAATTAAAGTTAAGGACTGTCTTTTCCCGAGATACTTTCAAAGTGTAATGTGTATATTATATCTTTCTGAAATTTTGTATGTTATAAAACATAATAAAGAAAAACGTAGAAAACGTAGAAAAGATACACAAAGAAAAAAAATTAAAAAAAAAAAAAACATGAAAAAATGTGGGGCTCGAACTGGCGATCACCATATTTACATTCCAGCAATCATACCGCTGCGCCAACGAAATCAATGATGACTAGTTGATAAATTTAAGACAGATTACTAAATCTTACGATTATATGAAAAATTTAATACATATTTTCATCATTTTCAATATGAAGACCACCTTTAACCAAAATTATCTAAAGGGAATGAAGTGCAGACATATCCAAATAAAATTATTCAAAAGTTGTTTTTCTGGTTAAGGGTGGTCTTTGGCAACAGTTTGTCATCGTTAGGTGGATACCTCAATATTTACTATATATTCTATACAAACTGGATAATTTTCAAATTTATCATATGAGGGAACTATTAACATCTAAATATCATTATTGTGTGATTTGGTTTTACGCATGTATAAACTAAGACTGTATGACAAAATTTTGGTTAAAAAATGTATTTAAGAAATCACTAGTAGAGTAGGCGAAAATGCCTATCAAATGCGCTATGGCTCTTTTACTAAAATTAATACATTTTGACATTTTCTCTGCAGAAAGACGACAATAAAGACGTTGTTTAATTTGTATAATTTTAAGCAAGGCCAACAATTTTTGATACTTTTTTTAGTGTTATAAATGAACCGACCTATTAACAGCATTTTTTTTATAAGCGTACTGATTTACTCATTTATTTTCTAAATGAACTCTTCAATTCATTTTTCTTAATTTCTGTAGAAAAAAAATCTTTTATTACTTCGCATTTATAGTAAAGAGATTCATAAAAAAAGATCTTCGTTGATATACTACTTATTTACATGGATTTTCGAAAACATTATGATTGTTTTTGATTATCAAGTTGAGTTATTAATTTAATTGAAAGAGCTGATGTTGCCGCCAAGTGCAAATACAGACGATATGCCACTAAGTGCTTGGATTCGATTGCATGAATATGTATACGTATAAATTCTCGCACTTTTCGGATTATAATGAGAATCAATCATCGTGAGTGTTGTCTTAGCTTTCACTTTTAAATACTGAATCAAGTGATGAACTCAGTTATCCTTCATCTTATTATGTAACATATTCTTTTTATTTGAAGACATCTGGACATTTCCTCAGTAGAGAAACGACAATAAAGACGTTATTTTGATTTGTATAATTTTAAGCGAGGTCAGCAATTTATGATACTTTTCAATTTTATAAATGCACCGTTTTCTTATCAACATTATTTTCCTTGAAAATCCTGCAGAATTACTCATTTACTTTCTAACAAAACTCTTCCATTCATTTTTTGCTTTTTTTAAGAAACATTTTTTTATTACATCGCCGTTACAGTGATGCTATTAATTAAAAAAGGTATTGTTCTTCGCTGATATACAACTTGTTTATATGCCTTTTCAAAATTAAAGATGGTTTTAATTATTAAGTTAGGTTATTAATTTAATTATAAAAGGCGATTTAGCCGCAAAGTGCCTATATAGATGATATGCCGCTAAGTGCTTGGTTTCGGTGAAATAAAAATATATACTTCTAAATTCTCGCACTTTTCGGATTATAATGAAAATCAATCATTCTTGAAAGTTGTCTTACCTTTTACATTTACTTACTAAATTATATGAAAAAAATCAATTATCCTTCAACTCAATTTATCATGTAACATATTCTTTTTATATGAAGAAATATTGACATTTTCTCCGTACAGGGACGACAATAAAGACGTCCTTTAATTTGTATGATTTTAAGCAAGGCCAGCAATTTATGATACTTTTCAATTTTATAAATACACCGTTTTCTTATCAACATTATTTTCCTTGAAAAATCCTACAGAATTACTCATTTATTTTTTAACTCTTCCATTCATATTTTGTTAATTTTTTTTTTCAATTATTTATAACATCGCCGTTATAGTAATGCTATTCATAAAAAAGTATTGTTCTTGGCTGATATACAACTTGTTTACATGGATTTTTCAAAACATTATAGTTGGTTTTGATTATCAAGTTATAAATTTAATTGAAAAGCCGATGTTGCCGCCAAGTGCCTATACAGACGAAATGCCGCTAAGTGCTTGGTTTCGGTGAAATAAAAATATATACTTCTAAATTCTCGCACTTTTCGGATTATAATGAGAATCAATCATCGTGAGTGTTGTCTTAGCTTTCCCCTTTAAATACTGAATCAAGCGATGAACTCAGTTATCCTTCAACTCATCTTATTATGTAACATATTCTTTTTATATGAAGACATCTTGACATTTTCTCCGTAGAGGGACGACAATAAAGACGTCCTTTAATTTGTATGATTTTAAGCAAGGCCAGCAATTTATGATACTTTTCAATTTTATAAATGCACCGTTTTCTTATCAGCATTATTTTCCTTGGAAATCCTACAGAATTACTCATTTATTTTCTAACTAAACTCTTCCATTCATATTTTCTTTTTCTTTTTTTTCAATTATTTATAACATCGCCGTTATAGTGATGCTATTCATAAAAAAAGTATTGTTCTTGGCTGATATACAACTTGTTTACATGGATTTTTCAAAACATTATAGTTGGTTTTGATTATCAAGTTATAAATTTAATTGAAAAGCCGATGTTGCCGCCAAGTGTCTATACAGACGATATCCCGCTAAGTGCTTGGTTTCGGTGAAATAAAAATATATACTTCTAAATTCTCGCACTTTTCGGATTATAATAAAAATCAATCATTCTTGAAAGTTGTCTTACCTTTTACATTTACTTACTAAATTATATTAAAAAATCAATTATCCTTCAACTCAATTTATCATGTAACATATTCTTTTTTATATGAAGACATATTGACATTTTCTCCGTAGAGGGACGACAATAAAGACGTCCTTTAATTTGTATGATTTTAAGCAAGGCCAGCAATTTATGATACTTTTCAATTTTACAAATGCACCGTTTTCTTATCAGCATTATTTCCCTTGAAAATCCTACAGAATTACTCATTTATTTTCTAAACTCTTCCATTCATTTTTTGCTTATTTTTTTTTTCAATTATTTATAACATCGCCGTTATAGTGATCCTATTCATAAAAAAAGCATTGTTCTTGGCTGATATACAACTTGTTTACATGGATTTTTCAAAACATTATAGTTGGTTTTGATTATCAAGTTATAAATTTAATTGAAAAGCCGATGTTGCCGCCAAGTGCCTATACAGACGAAATGCCGCTAAGTGCTTGGTTTCGGTGAAATAAAAATATATACTTCTAAATTCTCGCACTTTTCGGATTATAATGAGAATCAATCATCGTGAGTGTTGTCTTAGCTTTCCCCTTTAAATACTGTATCAAGTTATGAACTCAGTTATCCTTCAACTCAATTTATCATGTAACATATTCTTTTTTATATGAAGACATATTGACATTTTCTCCGTAGAGGGACGACAATAAAGACGTCCTTTAATTTGTATGATTTTAAGCAAGTCCAGCAATTTATGATACTTTTCAATTTTATAAATGCACCGTTTTCTTATCAGCATTATTTTCCTTGAAAATCCTACAGAATTACTCATTGATTTTCTAACTAAACTCTTCCATTTATTTTTTGTTAATTTTTTTTTTCAATTTGTTTATAACATCGCCGTTATAGTGATGCTATTCATAAAAAAAAGTATTGTTCTTGGCTGATATACAACTTGTTTACATGGATTTTTCAAAACATTATAGTTGGTTTTGAATATCAAGTTATAAATTTAATTGAAAAGCCGATGTTGCCGCCAAGTGTCTATACAGACGAAATGCCGCTAAGTGCTTGGTTTCGGTGAAATAAAAATATATACTTCTAAATTCTCGCACTTTTCGGATTATAATGAGAATCAATCATCGTGAGTGTTGTCTTAGCTTTCCCCTTTAAATACTGAATCAAGCGATGAACTCAGTTATCCTTCAACTCATCTTATTATGTAACATATTCTTTTTATATGAAGACATCTTGACATTTTCTCCGTAGAGGGACGACAATAAAGACGTCCTTTAATTTGTATGATTTTAAGCAAGGCCAGCAATTTATGATACTTTTCAATTTTATAAATGCACCGTTTTCTTATCAGCATTATTTTCCTTGGAAATCCTACAGAATTACTCATTTATTTTCTAACTAAACTCTTCCATTCATATTTTCTTTTTCTTTTTTTTCAATTATTTATAACATCGCCGTTATAGTGATGCTATTCATAAAAAAAAGTATTGTTCTTGGCTGATATACAACTTGTTTACATGGATTTTTCAAAACATTATAGTTGGTTTTGATTATCAAGTTATAAATTTAATTGAAAAGCCGATGTTGCCGCCAAGTGTCTATACAGACGATATGCCGCTAAGTGCTTGGTTTCGGTGAAATAAAAATATATACTTCTAAATTCTCGCACTTTTCGGATTATAATAAAAATCAATCATTCTTGAAAGTTGTCTTACCTTTTACATTTACTTACTAAATTATATTAAAAAATCAATTATCCTTCAACTCAATTTATCATGTAACATATTCTTTTTTATATGAAGACATATTGACATTTTCTCCGTAGAGGGACGACAATAAAGACGTCCTTTAATTTGTATGATTTTAAGCAAGGCCAGCAATTTATGATACTTTTCAATTTTATAAATGCACCGTTTTCTTATCAGCATTATTTTCCTTGAAAATCCTACAGAATTACTCATTGATTTTCTAACTAAACTCTTCCATTTATTTTTTGTTAATTTTTTTTTTCAATTTGTTTATAACATCGCCGTTATAGTGATGCTATTCATAAAAAAAAGTATTGTTCTTGGCTGATATACAACTTGTTTACATGGATTTTTCAAAACATTATAGTTGGTTTTGAATATCAAGTTATAAATTTAATTGAAAAGCCGATGTTGCCGCCAAGTGTCTATACAGACGAAATGCCGCTAAGTGCTTGGTTTCGGTGAAATAAAAATATATACTTCTAAATTCTCGCACTTTTCGGATTATAATGAGAATCAATCATCGTGAGTGTTGTCTTAGCTTTCCCCTTTAAATACTGAATCAAGCGATGAACTCAGTTATCCTTCAACTCATCTTATTATGTAACATATTCTTTTTATATGAAGACATCTTGACATTTTCTCCGTAGAGGGACGACAATAAAGACGTCCTTTGATTTGTATGATTTTAAGCAAGGCCAGCAATTTATGATACTTTTCAATTTTATAAATGCACCGTTTTCTTATCAGCATTATTTTCCTTGGAAATCCTACAGAATTACTCATTTATTTTCTAACTAAACTCTTCCATTCATATTTTGTTTTTCTTTTTTTTCAATTATTTATAACATCGCCGTTATAGTGATGCTATTCATAAAAAAAAGTATTGTTCTTGGCTGATATACAACTTGTTTACATGGATTTTTCAAAACATTATAGTTGGTTTTGATTATCAAGTTATAAATTTAATTGAAAAGCCGATGTTGCCGCCAAGTGTCTATACAGACGATATGCCGCTAAGTGCTTGGTTTCGGTGAAATAAAAATATATACTTCTAAATTCTCGCACTTTTCGGATTATAATGAGAATCAATCATCGTGAGTGTTGTCTTAGCTTTCCCCTTTGAATACTGAATCAAGTTATGAACTCAGTTATCCTTCAACTCATCTTATTATGTAACATATTCTTTTTATATATGAAGACATATTGACATTTTCTCCGTAGAGGGACGACAATAAAGACGTCCTTTGATTTGTATGATTTTAAGCAAGGCCAGCAATTTATGATACTTTTCAATTTTATAAATGCACCGTTTTCTTATCAGCATTATTTTCCTTGAAAATCCTACAGAATTACTCATTGATTTTCTAACTAAACTCTTCCATTTATTTTTTGTTAATTTTTTTTTTTTCCAATTTGTTTATAACATCGCCGTTATAGTGATGCTATTCATAAAAAAGTATTGTTCTTGGCTGATATACAACTTGTTTACATGGATTTTTCAAAACATTATAGTTGGTTTTGAATATCAAGTTATAAATTTAATTGAAAAGCCGATGTTGCCGCCAAGTGTCTATACAGACGAAATGCCGCTAAGTGCTTGGTTTCGGTGAAATAAAAATATATACTTCTAAATTCTCGCACTTTTCGGATTATAATGAGAATCAATCATCGTGAGTGTTGTCTTAGCTTTCACTTTTAAATACTGAATCAAGTGATGAACTCAGTTATCCTTCTTCTTATTATGTAACATATTCTTTTTATTTGAAGACATCTGGACATTTCCTCAGTAGAGAAACGACAATAAAGACGTTATTTTGATTTGTATAATTTTAAGCGAGGTCAGCAATTTATGATACTTTTCAAATTTATAAATGCACCGTTTTCTTATCAACATTATTTTCCTTGGAAATCCTGCAGAATTACTCATTTACTTTCTAACAAAACTCTTCCATTCATTTTTTGCTTTTTTTAAGAAACATTTTTTTATTACATCGCCGTTACAGTGATGCTATTAATTAAAAAAGGTATTGTTCTTCGCTGATATACAACTTGTTTATATGTCTTTTCAAAATTAAAGATGGTTTTAATTATTAAGTTAGGTTATTAATTTAATTATAAAAGGCGATTTAGCCGCAAAGTGCCTATATAGATGATATGCCGCTAAGTGCTTGGTTTCGGTGAAATAAAAATATATACTTCTAAATTCTCGCACTTTTCGGATCATAATGAAAATCAATCATTCTTGAAAGTTGTCTTACCTTTTACATTTACTTACTGAATTATATGAAAAAAAATCAATTATCCTTCAACTCAATTTATCATGTAACATATTCTTTTTATACAGACGTCTATACAGACGAAATGCCGCTAAGTGCTTGGTTTCGGTGAAATAAAAATATATACTTCTAAATTCTCGCACTTTTCGGATTATAATGAGAATCAATCATCGTGAGTGTTGTCTTAGCTTTCACTTTTAAATACTGAATCAAGTGATGAACTCAGTTATCCTTCATCTTATTATGTAACATATTCTTTTTATTTGAAGACATCTGGACATTTCCTCAATAGAGAAACGACAATAAAGACGTTATTTTGATTTGTATAATTTGTATAATGTATGAAAAAAATCAATTATCCTTCAACTCAATTTATCATGTAACATATTCTTTTTATATGAAGACATCTTGACATTTTCTCCGTAGAGGGACGACAATAAAGACGTCCTTTAATTTGTATGATTTTAAGCAAGGCCAGCAATTTATGATACTTTTCAATTTTATAAATGCACCGTTTTCTTATCAGCATTATTTTCCTTGGAAATCCTACAGAATTACTCATTTATTTTCTAACTAAACTCTTCCATTCATATTTTGTTTGTTTTTTTTTTCAATTATTTATAACATCGCCGTTATAGTGATGCTATTCATAAAAAAAAGTATTGTTCTTGGCTGATATACAACTTGTTTACATGGATTTTTCAAAACATTATAGTTGGTTTTGATTATCAAGTTATAAATTTAATTGAAAAGCCGATGTTGCCGCCAAGTGTCTATACAGACGATATGCCGCTAAGTGCTTGGTTTCGGTGAAATAAAAATATATACTTCTAAATTCTCGCACTTTTCGGATTATAATGAGAATCAATCATCGTGAGTGTTGTCTTAGCTTTCCCCTTTAAATACTGAATCAAGTTATGAACTCAGTTATCCTTCAACTCATCTTATTATGTAACATATTCTTTTTATATGAAGACATCTTGACATTTTCTCCGTAGAGGGACGACAATAAAGACGTCCTTTAATTTGTATGATTTTAAGCAAGGCCAGCAATTTATGATACTTTTCAATTTTATAAATGCACCGTTTTCTTATCAGCATTATTTTCCTTGGAAATCCTACAGAATTACTCATTTATTTTCTAACTAAACTCTTCCATTCAGATTTTGTTATTTTTTTTTTTTCAATTATTTATAACATCGCCGTTATAGTGATGCTATTCATAAAAAAAAGTATTGTTCTTTGCTGATATACAACTTGTTTACATGGATTTTTCAAAACATTATAGTTGGTTTTGATTATCAAGTTATAAATTTAATTGAAAAGCCGATGTTGCCGCCAAGTGTCTATACAGACGATATGCCGCTAAGTGCTTGGTTTCGGTGAAATAAAAATATATACTTCTAAATTCTCGCACTTTTCGGATTATAATAAAAATCAATCATTCTTGAAAGTTGTCTTACCTTTTACATTTACTTACTAAATTATATGAAAAAAATCAATTATCCTTCAACTCAATTGATCATGTAACATATTCTTTTTTATATGAAGACATATTGACATTTTCTCCGTAGAGGGACGACAATAAAGACGTCCTTTAATTTGTATGATTTTAAACAAAGGCCAGCAATTTATGATACTTTTCAATTTTATAAATGCACCGTTTTCTTATCAGCATTATTTTCCTTGAAAATCCTACAGAATTACTCATTTATTTTCTAGCTAAACTCTTCCATTTATTTTTTGTTAATTTTTTTTTTTCAATTTGTTTATAACATCGCCGTTATAGTGATGCTATTCATAAAAAAGTATTGTTCTTGGCTGATATACAACTTGTTTACATGGATTTTTCAAAACATTATAGTTAGTTTTGATTATCAAATTATAAATTTAATTGAAAAGCCGATGTTGCCGCCAAGTGCCTATACAGACGAAATGCCGCTAAGTGCTTGGTTTCGGTGAAATAAAAATATATACTTCTAAATTCTCGCACTTTTCGGATTATAATAAAAATCAATCATTCTTGAAAGTTGTCTTACCTTTTACATTTACTTACTAAATTATATTAAAAAATCAATTATCCTTCAACTCAATTTATCATGTAACATATTCTTTTTTATATGAAGACATATTGACATTTTCTCCGTAGAGGGACGACAATAAAGACGTCCTTTAATTTGTATGATTTTAAGCAAGGCCAGCAATTTATGATACTTTTCAATTTTATAAATGCACCGTTTTCTTATCAGCATTATTTTCCTTGAAAATCCTACAGAATTACTCATTTATTTTCTAAACTCTTCCATTCATTTTTTGCTTATTTTTTTTTCAATTATTTATAACATCGCCGTTATAGTGATCCTATTCATAAAAAAAGCATTGTTCTTGGCTGATATACAACTTGTTTACATGGATTTTTCAAAACATTATAGTTGGTTTTGATTATCAAGTTATAAATTTAATTGAAAAGCCGATGTTGCCGCCAAGTGCCTATACAGACGAAATGCCGCTAAGTGCTTGGTTTCGGTGAAATAAAAATATATACTTCTAAATTCTCGCACTTTTCGGATTATAATGAGAATCAATCATCGTGAGTGTTGTCTTAGCTTTCCCCTTTAAATACTGAATCAAGCGATAAACTCAGTTATCCTTCAACTCATCTTATTATGTAACATATTCTTTTTATATGAAGACATCTTGACATTTTCTCCGTAGAGGGACGACAATAAAGACGTCCTTTAATTTGTATGATTTTAAGCAAGGCCAGCAATTTATGATACTTTTCAATTTTATAAATGCACCGTTTTCTTATCAGCATTATTTCCCTTGAAAATCCTACAGAATTACTTATTTATTTTCTAACTAAACTCTTCCATTCATATTTTGTTTATTTTCCTTTTCAATTATTTATAACATCGCCGTTATAGTGATGCTATTCATAAAAAAATATTGTTTTTGGCTGATATACAACTTGTTTACATGGATTTTTCAAAACATTATAGTTGGTTTTGTTTATCAAGTTATAAATTTAATTGAAAAGTCGATGTTGCCGCCAAGTGCCTATACAGACGAAATGCCGCTAAGTGCTTGGTTTCGGTGAAATAAAAATATATACTTCTAAATTCTCGCACTTTTCGGATTATAATGAGAATCAATCATCGTGAGTGTTGTCTTAGCTTTCCCCTTTAAATACTGAATCAAGTGATGAACTCAGTTATCCTTCAACTCATCTTATTATGTAACATATTCTTTTTATATGAAGACATCTTGACATTTTCTCCGTAGAGGGACGACAATAAAGACGTCCTTTAATTTGTATGATTTTAAGCAAGGCCAGCAATTTATGATACTTTTCAATTTTATAAATGCACCGTTTTCTTATCAGCATTATTTTCCTTGAAAATCCTACAGAATTACTCATTGATTTTCTAACTAAACTCTTCCATTCATATTTTGTTATTTTTTTTTTCAATTATTTATAACATCGCCGTTATAGTGATGCTATTCATAAAAAAAGTATTGTTCTTGGCTGATATACAACTTGTTTACATGGATTTTTCAAAACATTATAGTTGGTTTTGATTATCAAGTTATAAATTTAATTGAAAAGCCGATGTTGCCGCCAAGTGTCTATACAGACGATATGCCGCTAAGTGCTTGGTTTCGGTGAAATAAAAATATATACTTCTAAATTCTCGCACTTTTCGGATTATAATGAGAATCAATCATCGTGAGTGTTGTCTTAGCTTTCCCCTTTGAATACTGAATCAAGTTATGAACTCAGTTATCCTTCAACTCATCTTATTATGTAACATATTCTTTTTATATGAAGACATCTTGACATTTTCTCCGTAGAGGGACGACAATAAAGACGTCCTTTAATTTGTATGATTTTAAGCAAGGCCAGCAATTTATGATACTTTTCAATTTTATAAATGCACCGTTTTCTTATCAGCATTATTTTCCTTGGAAATCCTACAGAATTACTCATTAATTTTCTAACTAAACTCTTCCATTCATATTTTGTTTTTGTTTTTTTTCAATTATTTATAACATCGCCGTTATAGTGATGCTATTCATAAAAAAAAGTATTGTTCTTGGCTGATATACAACTTGTTTACATGGATTTTTCAAAACATTATAGTTGGTTTTGATTATCAAGTTATAAATTTAATTGAAAAGCCGATGTTGCCGCCAAGTGTCTATACAGACGATATGCCGCTAAGTGCTTGGTTTCGGTGAAATAAAAATATATACTTCTAAATTCTCGCACTTTTCGCATTATAATAAAAATCAATCATTCTTGAAAGTTGTCTTACCTTTTACATTTACTTACTAAATTATATTAAAAAATCAATTATCCTTCAACTCAATTTATCATGTAACATATTCTTTTTTATATGAAGACAAATTGACATTTTCTCCGTAGAGGGACGACAATAAAGACGTCCTTTAATTTGTATGATTTTAAGCAAGGCTAGCAATTTATGATACTTTTCAATTTTATAAATGCACCGTTTTCTTATCAGCATTATTTTCCTTGAAAATCCTACAGAATTACTCATTGATTTTCTAACTAAACTCTTCCATTTATTTTTTGTTAATTTTTTTTTTCAATTTGTTTATAACATCGCCGTTATAGTGATGCTATTCATAAAAAAAGTATTGTTCTTGGCTGATATACAACTTGTTTACATGGATTTTTCAAAACATCATAGTTGGTTTTGAATAGCAAGTTATAAATTTAATTGAAAAGCCGATGTTGCCGCCAAGTGTCTATACAGACGATATGCCGCTAAGTGCTTGGTTTCGGTGAAATAAAAATATATACTTCTAAATTCTTGCACTTTTCGGATTATAATGAGAATCAATCATCGTGAGTGTTGTCTTAGCTTTCCCCTTTAAATACTGAATCAAGCGATGAACTCAGTTATCCTTCAACTCATCTTATTATGTAACATATTCTTTTTATATGAAGACATATTGACATTTTCTCCGTAGAGGGACGACAATAAAGACGTCCTTTAATCTGTATGATTTTAAGCAAGGCCAGCAATTTATGATACTTTTCAATTTTATAAATGCACCGTTTTCTTATCAGCATTATTTTCCTTGAAAATCCTATAGAATTACTCATTGATTTTCTAACTAAACTCTTCCATTCATATTTTGTTATTTTTTTTTTCAATTATTTATAACATCGCCGTTATAGTGATGCTATTCATAAAAAAAAGTATTGTTCTTGGCTGATATACAACTTGTTTACATGGATTTTTCAAAACATTATAGTTGGTTTTGATTATCAAGTTATAAATTTAATTGAAAAGCCGATGTTGCCGCCAAGTGTCTATACAGACGATATGCCGCTAAGTGCTTGGTTTCGGTGAAATAAAAATATATACTTCTAAATTCTCGCACTTTTCGGATTATAATAAAAATCAATCATTCTTGAAAGTTGTCTTACCTTTTACATTTACTTACTAAATTATATTAAAAAATCAATTATCCTTCAACTCAATTTATCATGTAACATATTCTTTTTTATATGAAGACATATTGACATTTTCTCCGTAGAGGGACGACAATAAAGACGTCCTTTAATTTGTATGATTTTAAGCAAGGCCAGCAATTTATGATACTTTTCAATTTGATAAATGCACCGTTTTCTTATCAGCATTATTTCCCTTGAAAATCCTACAGAATTACTTATTTATTTTCTAACTAAACTCTTCCATTCATATTTTGTTTATTTTCCTTTTCAATTATTTATAACATCGCCGTTATAGTGATGCTATTCATAAAAAAGTATTGTTCTTGGCTGATATACAACTTGTTTACATGGATTTTTCAAAACATTATAGTTGGTTTTGATTATCAAGTTATAAATTTAATTGAAAAGCCGATGTTGCCGCCAAGTGTCTATACAGACGATATGCCGCTAAGTGCTTGGTTTCGGTGAAATAAAAATATATACTTCTTAATTCTCGCACTTTTCGGATCAAAATGAAAATCAATCATTCTTGAAAGTTGTCTTACCTTTTACATTTACTTACTAAATTATATTAAAAAATCAATTATCCTTCAACTCAATTTATCATGTAACATATTCTTTTTTATATGAAGACATATTGACATTTTCTCCGTAGAGGGACGACAATAAAGACGTCCTTTAATTTGTATGATTTTTAGCCAGGCCAGCAATTTATGATACTTTTCAATTTTATAAATGCACCGTTTTCTTATCAGCATTATTTTCCTTGAAAATCCTACAGAATTACTCATTTATTTTCTAACTAAACTCTTCCATTTATTTTTTGTTAATTTTTTTTTTTCAATTTGTTTATAACATCGCCGTTATAGTGATGCTATTCATAAAAAAGTATTGTTCTTGGCTGATATACAACTTGTTTACATGGATTTTTCAAAACATTATAGTTAGTTTTGATTATCAAGTTATAAATTTAATTGAAAAGCCGATGTTGCCGCCAAGTGCCTATACAGACGATATGCCGCTAAGTGCTTGGTTTCGGTGAAATAAAAATATATACTTCTAAATTCTCGCATTTTTCGGATTATAATGAGAATCAACCATCGTGAGTGTTGTTTTAGCTTTCACCTTTACATACTGAATCAAGTGATGAACTCAGTTATCCTTCAACTCATCCTGTTATGTAACATATTCTTTTTATTTGAAGACATCTTGACATTTTCTCAGTAGAGAAACGGCAATAAAAACGTTTTTTTTAATTTGTATAATTTTAAGCAAGTCCAGCAATTTATGATACTTTTCAATTTTAAAAATGCACCGTTTTCTTATCAACATTATTTTCCTTGAAAATCCTACAGAATTACTCATTTATTTTCTAACTAAACTCTTCAATTCTTATTTTGTTAATTTTTCTTTAGAAACAATTATTTATTACATCGCCGTAAAAGTGATGCTATTCATAAAAAAGTACTGTTCTGCGCTGATATACCACTTGTTTACATGCCTCTTTTAAATCATTATAGCTGTTCTTGATTATTAAGTTGAGTTATTAATTTCATTGCAAAAGGCGATGTTGCCGCCAAGTGCCTATACAACCGATATGCTGTTAAGTGTTTTGTTTCGGTTAAATAAAAATATATACTTCTAAATTCTCGAACTTTTCAGATTATAAAGAGAATCTATCATTCGTGAGTGTTCTTTTAGCTTTCACCTTTAATTACTGAATTATGTGAAAAAATCAATTAACCTTCAACTCAACTTATTTTGTAACATATTCTTTTTATTTGAAGACATATTGACATTTTCTCTGTAGAGAGAAGACAATAAAGACCTTGTTTCATTTGAATAATTTTAAGCAAAGCCAGCAATTTATGATTTTTTTCAATTTTATAAACGCACCGTTTTCTTATCAGCATTATTTTCCTTGAAAATCCTACAGAATTACTCATTTATTTTCTAACTAAACTCTTCAATTCTTTTTTTGTTAATTTTGTTTTACATGTAGAAACAATTATTTATTATATTGCCGTTAAAGTGATGCTATTCATAAAAAAGTACTGTTCTGCGCAGATATATCACTTGTTTACATGCCTCTTTTAAAACAGTATAGTTGTTTTTTATTATTAAGTTGAGTTATTAATTTAATTGTAAAAGGCGATGTTGCCGCTAAGTGCCTATACAGAGGATATGCCGCTAAGTGCTTGGTTTCTGTTAAATTAAAATAATTATATCTTCTAAATTTTCGAACTTTTCATATTAAATGAGAATCAATCATTCGTGAGTGTTGTCTTATCTTTCAACTTTAATTACTGAACAAAGTGAAAAAATCAATTATCCTTCGACTCAACTTATTATGTAACATATTCTTTTAATTTGAAGACATCCTGACATTTTCTCTATAGAGAGACGACAATAAAGACGTTGTTTAATTTGTATGATTTTAAGCAAGGCCAGCAATTTATGATACTTTTTCAATTTTATAAATGCACTGTTTTCTTATCAACATTATTTTCCTTGAAATCGTACAGATTTACTCATTTATTTTTTAACTAAACTCTTCAATTCATTTTCTTTCTTTTTTTTAAAGAAACAATTATTTATTACATCGCCGTAATAGTGATGCTATTCATAAAAAAGTATTGTTCTTGGCTGATATACAACTTGTTTACATGCCTTTTTAAAATTATAGTTGGTTTTGATTATTAAGTTGAGTTATTAATTTAATTGTAAAAGGTGATATTGCCACCGAGTGCCTGTGCAGAAGATATGCCGCTAAGTGCTTGGTTTCGGTTAAATAAAAATATATACTTCTATATTCTCTCATTTTTCGGATTATAATGAGGATCAATCATTCGTGAGTATTGTCTTAGCTTTTACCTTTACTTATTAAAAAAAGTGAGAAAAAAATCAGTTATCCTTCAACTCAACTTATTATGTAACATATTCTTTTAATTTGAAGACTTCTTGACATTTTCTCCGTAGAGAGACGACAATAAAATCGAAGTTTTAATTGTATCAATTTAGCAAGGCCAATCATTTTTTATGCTCTTTTAATATTATAAATGCACCGTTCTATCATCAACATTATTATTGTTTTTTTTTTTGTTTTTTTTTGAAAAGTGTGAAGGTTTCCTTATTTATTTTCGAATTAAACTCTTCCATTCATTTTTTTTTTAATTTCTGTAGAAAAAAATCTTTTTTACTTCATCGTTATAGTAATGTAGTTCATAAAAAAGTATTGTTGTTCGCTGATATACAACTTGTTTACATGCCTTTTATAAAATTATAGTTGGTTTTGATTATTACGTTGAGTTATTAATTTTATTGAAAAAGGCGATGTTACCGCCAAGTGCTTATACAGACGAAATGCCGCTAAGTGCTAGGTTTCGGTTAAGTAAATATATATACATCTAATTTCTCGCACGTTTCTGATTATAATGAGGATCAATCATTCGTGAGTGTTGTCTGAGATTTTACTTTTAGTAGTAAAAAAGTGAGAAAAAGAAATTAATTATCTCTTTCTTCCATTTATTATGTAACATATTATTTTTATTTATGACATCTTGTCATATTTTTCCGCAAAGAGACGACAATAAAGACGAAGTTTAAATTATATAATTTTAAGAAAGGTTAACAATTTTTTATACTTTTTCAGTGTTATAAATGCACCGGTCTCTTATCTACATCATTTTTTTTTATTAAAAGGATGAAGGTTAACTCACTTATTTTCTAACTAAACACTACCATTCATTTTTGTTAATTTCTTTAGAAACAATTATTTTTTACTTCGCCGTTATAGTAATGCTTTTCATAAAAAAGTATTGTTTTTCGCCGATAAACTACTTGTTTACATGGTTTTTTAAAAAAACATTATAGTTGTTTTAGATTATTAAGTTAAGTTATTAATTTAATTTAAAAAGCCGATGATGCAGCTAAGTGCCCGTACAAACGATATGCTGCTAAGTTCTTGGTTTCGCTTGAAATAAATATATATATATATATACTTCTAAATTCTCGCACTTTTCTGATTATATAATGAAAATCAGTAATTCCAAGTGTTGCCTTTACTCATAGGAAAAAGTGAAAGAAAACTAATTATCCTTTAACTCCATTTATTATATATATTCTTTTTATATGAAGACATCTTGATATTTTTTCCGTAGAGAGACTACAATAAAGACGATGTTTAATTTGTATAATTTTAAGCAAGGCCAACAATTTTTGATACTTTTTCAATTTCAAAATGCACCGTTTTCTTATCAACAATACTTTTCTTGTAAAGCGTACAGTTTTCTACGAAAGCGTAAAGGTCTCTGCACTTGTTATTTTATAACTTGTATATTGTCTTATATTTTATTGGCTTATCAACATATAAGGTGTTATATCTCCTTATTTATACACATATTTTGAATTGTATTTAGATGTTTTAACATAATTTAAGGCACTTTTTTATACCCTCGCTTTCTAAAGAAAGTTCGGGTATATTGTTGTTACTCATGTCCGTCCGTCCATCTTACACACTTTCTTCTTCCTCAAACTCCTCTTACATTTTACACAGTAGCCTAATCATCTTCTGGGAGATGGTTGGTGGTGTCCTGTAGATGTGCAATAAAGTTTCAGAATTTTCATTTTCACTCTGGGGGTCAAAAAATGAATTTTTTTAATGCAAAAAGCCCCTGGTTCCCTGAACTCCTCTTACATTTTACACAGTAGCCTAATCATCTTTTGGGAGATGGTTTGGTTGATGGTGTCCAGTAAATGTGCAATAATGTTTTTTGAATTTTTATTCTAATAGGTGTTTCCTGTGACATTTGTAACAAATCATAAAAAAAATTCTGGCTGTGTCTTTTTGTAATAAGATTTTCATCAAAGCCATGATTGTACACTTATTTTTTCACATATCTGGGAGAGATGTCATTCTAGCTGCAATATGAATTACACAGTATAAAATCCTAAAGAGGTTGATCAATTAATCTAGAAATATGTCCATAGGACTTGAATGCCCCACCGAGTGTTATTAGGAATGCAACACAAAAAATTATATTAGTGTATGAAATTTGATGAAAATATCTTGAATAGTTTCTTTGAAATTAAGATTGAGATCTAAAATATTGGATATAGATGAAAAATTCTCATCAACTAATGTATAAGTACATAAGCTTACATAAAAATATCTTAAAATGGTTTCTTTAAATGTAAGCAATATGAAAATTAAAGAAAAATGAGGCCAAGGTCACAGGAAAGTGCAAGGTCAAATTTTCTTATGCAGTAGAATAGCTCTCACTAATACGTACCAGCATATTAAGTTTGATAAAAATTTCTTGAATGATTTATTTAAAACTGAGCGAAACACTAATTTAAGAATAGTGAGGTCAAGGTCAAAGGAAAAGTCAAATTCCAAACATGCTGATGCAGTTGATAGCTTTCATCAATATGTATCAGAATATGAAGTTTGTCAAAATATCTTGAATAGTGTCTTTGACACTGAGCTTTAAACTGAGCTAAATGCAAAGCACGACGAAAGGACAGACGGAAGGACGGAAGACGGACATGACAAACTCTATATGCCCCGGCCCTATTCATGGCGGGGCATAACAAAAAAAAAATTTCTAATATTATTCCATTTAATTTTTTGGCCCACGTAGATGTCTGAAAGAGAGAAAATACCCCTCAATTGCCTCATCTAACCCCCCTGGGAGGGATTCAAGATGTCAACAAAATTTAATCTATATACACTACCTGAGGATGCTTTCATATT
This sequence comes from Saccostrea echinata, assembly GCF_033153115.1. Lineage (NCBI taxonomy): Eukaryota > Metazoa > Mollusca > Bivalvia > Ostreida > Ostreidae > Saccostrea > Saccostrea echinata. The sequence goes on along the minus strand of NW_026889801.1, from coordinate 7,456,001 downwards.
AATATGACTAATCACGACTTTGCTGTTCTTGTCAATAAGAAGATTTTTGCCTTTATATATAATCCTATGTAAAGCTTTGATCCCACAAAGTGGCCCCACCCTACCATGGGGTCATGATTTGTACAAACTTGAGTCTACACTACTTGAGAAGTTTTCATATTAATATGACTAATTATGGTCTTGTTGTTCTTAAAAAGAATTTTGAAGATTTTTTGCCCTTTATTTCTATGTAAAACTTTGATCCCTTATTATGGCCCCACCCTACCTCTGGGGATCATGATTTGAAAAAAAACTTGAATCTACACTATCTGAGGATTTTTCCTTATCAATATGACTAATAATGCCCTTGCTGTTCTTGAGAAGAAGATTTATGAAATTTTTTCCCTGCATATTTCTACGTAAAACTTTGGATCCCCCAATGTTGTCCCACCCTACCCCAGGGGTTCTTGATCTGTACAAACTTATATTTACATTATGTAAAGAACGTTACATATAAGTTTTAACGTTTTTGGCCCAGTGGTTCTGATACCAACAATTTTTCACCAATTCTTAATTATTTCTCCTTGAAAGAGGGTGTGGCCCTTCATTTGAACAAACTTGAATCCCCTTTACTCAAAGGATGCTTTATGGCAAGGTTGGTTGAAATTAGCCCTGTGGTTTTAGAGAAGAAATAAAAAATGTGAAAAAGTCTACAGACGGACAGACGGACGACAGACAAAATGTGATCAGAAAAGCTAAAGTGAGCCGAAAACTTATGTTAGATCACAAGTCCTAAAAAAAAGAGCTATAATATTTGAAAAGCAGTGTTTTTTCATGCATTTTCATGCATTGCTTTCAGAATAGTTCAAAGCTGAAAATGTATTCCATGTCACCATAGTATGACTTTTATCCACGTTGAAAAAAGAACTGCACATTTCAGAAAATAGTATGATAAATTTATATAAATAGCTAATCAAGGTGTTTTGAGTATCAAAATAAAGCTAAACTAGTATAGCTAATTCAACCACAATTTTAAGATGCAAGACCTTAATCAATCTTAAAATGTTTATATCAACATTCCTGATTCAAGGGAGATCTAGACATATGACCAAAAGTCTATACCTGTTGACTAATAAACATGTACATGTTCATGTATGTTGTGAGAAGAGTAAATAATGATGACAAGTCAGAAGTGGGGTTAATATCCCCCCCCCCGTTTCCCCTTCCCATTCCCCACCCCAGTTTGTTCATGTACGCAAACCAGTACTTGGTTTTGACATTTTAAAAAAATGTGAATATACACAAATAGTTTAACAGTGCATCTCTCGATCTGAATAATTTTCATTCCTAATTGTAAAAGAGTGGGTTGATCCAAAATCATGAAAAAAGTTCACGGTAGCTCAGTCGGTAGAGCGCTCGCTCCGTGATCGGGAGATCGTGAGTTAGAATCTCGGCCGCGACTGACCCAAGTCGATAAAACATATGTAATCAGAGATTACAGAGCTCACCTCAACGAATGTTGTCTTTAAGTAAGGCAAATGCCCACACTAAACTAACAATCTAGGGGTGTGCATCTCTAGATCCAACATTTAGGCAATTTTGGTCTGATAGGACTTGCAGTTACTTGGGAATAGACTTATCTGAAAGCTTAAAACTAGTCACTCGTTCAAAAAATGTAAGTTAAATCCAGCATCCGAAGCAAGTTTGAGATTGTTCGTCCCTTGATGCATCATCCATGCAAGTTTGGTTCAGATAGGCCTTATAGTTACTTGGAAATGAGATCTGCTCCAAAAACTTTAACCTGGTCACTCATCCGGAAAATGTAAGTCAAATCCAGCATCCGAAGCAAGTCCAGTAGTGTGCATCCTTAGATGTATCATCCATGCAATTTTAGTCAAGAGGGCTTATAGTTACTTGGAAATGACATCTGCTCCAAAAATTTTAACCTGGTCACTCATCCGGAAAATATAGGTCAGATCCAGCATCCGAAGCATGTCCAGTAGTGTGCACTCTTAGATATATCATCCATGCAAGTTTGGTCAATATAGGGCTTATAGTTACTTGGAAATGAGATCTACTCCAAAAACTTTAACCTAGTCACTCATCCGGAAAATGTAGGTCAGATCCAGCATCCGAAGCAAGTTCAGTAGTGTGCATCCTTAGATGTATCATCCATGCAAGTTTGGTCAATATAGGGCTTATAGTTGCTTGGAAATGAGACCTGCTCCAAAAACTTTAACCTGCTCCAAAAACTTTAACCTGCTCCAAAAACATTAACCAGGTCATTCTTTAGCTGAAATTGCAGCATCTGAAACCTTAACTTGTACAATAAAACACACTCGAAGCATCCTCCATGCATCTCTGACTAATATAGGCCATAGGAGTACTTGAAAAGAAAACTGCTCCAAAAACCTTAACCTGGGACGCCGACGCCGACACCGACACCGACTTCGTTGAGGTGAGCTAAAAATGGGTAGCAACTGTTTCTTCACCATGCGCAGTTTGAAGTGAAAGTTGCGGGTCCTTCGGATGAGACCTTAAAAACTGAGGCCCCGTGTCAAGGTAGGCGTTGGCATGATAAAGATCCCTCACTGCTCAATGGCCCTGAGTGCCGAGTAAAGGTCAAAATTTGAAACCCTTCACCGGTATATGGTGATGTCTCTATGAGTGAAAAATTCTCGAATGGGACGTAATACAACATACAATCAATCAATCAATCAAATTTATGAATGAAATGTCAAGCAAACTTATTATTGATGCACTTTTGAATACCATTAGAGACATAATAACACAAGAAACAAAATTATGTATAGTCAAATGGAAAAGTTTGTTAACCATTTTTAAGTTACATGATCTTTTGTCATTTCAGGGACAGGGAATGGGCGGGGAAACTGGGGGAGAGTGTTCCATTTAATCTGTCATAATACAAAGACGGCTTTGAGGTTTCCAAATTTATTTATAGCTATCTGATTCAGATTGTTTTAGTATCAAGGAAAGGGAATGCAGACCCCCCCAGGGAAGACTTTCACATTTACTAAAGTTATTTCCCTTTGCGAGTCAATCTGGGGTCAGTCTGCGTAAGGCTACACCGTTACAAAATCTTAGAAATGAAATTTATATGAATATGTTTGTAATGTTTTTTCATGTTGCCCCATAGGAAATAAATGAAAGGATCAAAATTGCCCGATAGGTTTGAAGTTTGGAAATATTTACAGGCTAACTTACAAAGGACTAAAGTGAGAAAAATAAGCGTTACGTCGACAAGGGGAGACAACTCTTCAGAATGTGAAATTCCTCTATTATGGCATCCGATGATCTTTGATCTTTTTAAATTATAACCTAACCATTTGCATTTCAGATTATTTTATCCCAATCTATACCTAAACTTGTACTTACAGACCGTCATAGGTTCTGTCAACTTAATGAAATATAATCCAATTAATAAAACACACAATGAATTAATTCCCCCCCCCCCCCCCCTTAAAATTGTCAAAGTTAGCATAAATAATAGTTTCATCGAGAAAATGCAAAAATGTCTTCTCGGTAGACTTCATTTATACCCTACAAAATCTCTAGAACCCAGAAGCTTCTTGGGGCTTCGCTCCCTGGGCCCCTACCAGGGCTTCGCCCTGGACCCACTGGAAGCCTCAGGGCGGTCCCCAGACCCCCAGCCTACTTTATGCGCCCCCTTAACTTCAATTCTACTTTTGGAGAATCAAGTCAGTACATGTATGTATAATTTTCATATAATACGAGTCTTAGAATCATCAAACTTTGTTGTTTGACCTATATTGGGTCTTCAGATTGTGCTACAAAAAAAGTAAGTAACTGTAATAATTATTTTCAATATTTTTTGGTCATATCTTAATATTTCAAATAATAAAAGGCTTAGAATCATCAGAATTTGGCAGTTGACACACCTTTGGTCTTCAAAGCTTGTTAACCAAAACAATGAACTTTTAATATAACCATGATATACTAAATGTTGGTCATTGTGCCCATTTCTTTGGTTGATACACTTCACGGCCTTCGCATTTATCAACTGACAATAATGGATTGTCCTAGCTTTCACATTGTCAAAAATACGAAATTTATACAAAATGAAAGCGAATGTCAGGAAATTCAAGAAGAAAGTCAGACTGCCTGACATTTTCAAAAAAAAGTTTCAAGGTCCCATGATGCACCAACTTAGAAGGGTTGATGACTCTAAACCTCTCAGTATCAGAAATAATAAACTAGATCGTTTTAAAATGATTAGCCATAAAGTTAACACAGTAGGTAACGGTGACATAACTTTTGGTTGACACTCTTTATCGCCCCCATGATGCATATACTGACAAGTTTTGATGATCATAGTCTTGTATAAGGTATGTATAAAATCAATTTGAAAATAAATACCTTCTCAATTAAAAAATTACATCACCATGACTTACGTTTGAGTCAGAATGACACGAGTACATATGATGCATCAACTTACAAGATTTGATTATCCTAGTCATAATATGGCCAAAATATTAAAGTTTTCACAAAATATTAATTTAGGTCACATTTTAAGTTACCTTGAGGCCGTGACTTTATCAGGGTGATATCTTGTACAAATATTTATCTACAACACCTCTTCACCCTGTGTAAGTTCGGTGATATTCTGCCCAGTGGTTCTTGAAAGAATATGTTTGCATCAACTTTTATTTTCCTAATTATCTTCCTTTGTTAAAGGGTTATATCCAAATTTTAGGTACAAATGAAAGTCCTTTGGCCAAGGATACTCTGTAACAAATTTGACAAATAGGGATTCTACAGATATAGCCACTATTCAAAGAAGTTTAATGTGATGAGCAATTTGGTCCATTTTCAAAGCTTTCTTAAAGTAAAATTTCTCTAGGTCCTTCCCTTTAAAGTATTCATAAGCATTTTTGTTTCAAAGAGAGTTATCTATGAATATAACTCCAAATAAGATAATTTTTTTCTGAACAATAAGAACTTTATTTTGTATTGTATAATGAGTAATCAAGTCAATATTCACAGCTTTACGAAAAATAACAACAATTTGGTGACTAGTTCTTCCCCATGCGGTATTTAGAGGCAATTACGGATTGTTTTAGCTTGAACTCCTGATGCTCTTGTCTGTGAATGAACAGCAATGCCGATTGCAAGCAGCATCTTATCCTGGTCGCATGAAATGTCCCCATATTTTGGTCAGGTTCTTTGGTAATCCAAGCCGAAATCAAACTGCAAAAGATGATTTAAAAAAAAACTGAAAAAAGATATATCAAACATTCCGATAAAAATGACTCAATTTAACAACTGTGATTTCCCCCATTAAATGATGAATTAAAATCATATTTCAATGAACATCTTTGATGTATGTACAGTTGATCTGCATGACAAAAACGTATTATCTTGAAAACTGTTGCAGAAGTTATCAGAAAATGCAATTTTTTGCATAAAAATGAGTTCTTAAAAAGTTTACCAACTAAATTTAAAAAATGCGATTTCTTTTTTAAATGATGAAAAACCAAAATCCAAGTTCCATGTTCATCTCTATTGTATAGTGATTTCAATTTAAAAAAAAATAAAAACTTAAATCCCCTTTAATGGAAAACTCTTCAAAGAGAAAAACCGAAGGAGAAATTACCCTAAATGCAATATTATGCATCAAATTGACAACGTTCAACAGCTTGTATTTTTCTAAATGACCAAAAACCCAAATCAAGGTGCAATAAAAATCACTGACGTACACATAATTATTTGAAAAAATAAGTTCCCAATTTCATAAAATATGAAAGCTATCTAAACAAATGATGAAACTTACAAGCAATATTTGAATTAGAAATGAATAAGATCAATTGGTACCTTTCAAATAGACAGTCAAAATCAAGCATCATGCTTCTCTCTGATGTATATCATATACTGAATCTGCAATATTAAAAAAAATATCATAAAACTGTTGAAGCAGTTATCTAGAACAATAGGCCCAAGGGCCTTGAAATGCGCTTGTGATAAATTGTACAACCTATCACTTCTATTCGAAGCCTCTAAGTATCCTATATATTTAGATAAAGCCCTTAAATTCAAAAAGTAGGTCATTTTATATAAAACACTCTGAGAACCCAAGATGATTCTAAGTCAATTAGCACCTGATATAGGTCATGGTGACCTATTTATCATTTGTCATTTTCTGAGGACCCAAGATGCAGCAACTATCTAAAATTGATGATTCTAAGCCAAACTGTACCTGAAATATTTATATAAAGCCATAAAATTTCAAAAGTAGGTCAAAATGACATACTTTTCAGTTGACATACTCTGAGGACTCAAGATGCAACAACTGACAAAGTTTGATGATTCTAAGCCAATTGATACCTAAAAATATTTAATTATAACCATAAATTTCAACAGTACGTCACAGTGACCTACTTTTCAGTTGACATACTTTGAGGACCCAAGATGCATCAACTGACAAAGTTTTTTGATTCTAAGCCCATTGATACCTAACAATATTTAATCAAGTCACAGTGACCTACTTCTTAGTCGACGTACTCCTAACATCCAAGATACATTAACCAACAATTTTTGATGACTCTAAGTAAGTAAGTACACGAAATTATTCAAATATAGCCTTAAAATTCCAAGAGTAGGTCTGAGTGATCTACATATTCGACATACTCCAAGGACAAAAGATGCACCCACTTACAAAATTTGATAATTCTAAATCAATTACTACCTGACATATTTAAATAAAGCCATAAAATTTCAAAAATAGGTCACAGCGACCTACTTTTTAGTTGACTAACTCTGCGGACCGATGATGCATCAACTGACAAAGTTTGATGATTCAAAACCAAATAGTACCTGCAATTTAAATAAAGCCATACAATTTCAAAAGTAGATCACGGTGACCTTTTTTTCAGTTAACTTACTCCAAAGACCCAAGATGCATCAACTGAAAAAGTTTGATAATTCCAAACCAAATAGTACTCAAAATATTTAAATATAACAAAAAAATTTCTAAAGTAGGTCATGGTGACCTACTTTTCAGTTGACGTTTTTCGAGGACCAAAGATGAATCAACTTACAAAGTTTTATGATCATAGGCCTTGAAATGTCCAAAATATGCCTCTAAAACGCTTTGAAATTGAATGCCTGCAAAGTTCAAAAAGTAGGTCAAGGTGACCTACTTTTTCATAAATTTGTTTCATGGCGCCAAGCTGCATCATCTTACAAGATTAAGTGATTTTAAACCTCTCAGCATTCGAATTAATGAAATTCAATGTTTTTAAAAGATTACCCATAAAATTCAAAAAGTAGGTCAAGGTGACCTTCTTTTAGTTGACGTACTCCGATGACCCAAGATGCAACAACTTATAAAGATTAATCATCGTAGACCTTGCAGTAAGCAAAATATTAACATTTTAATAAAATGTAATTTTTGGTCAACTTTGAAGTGACCATGAGACCACGCCTTTGCCCCAGGGCGATTCCCCTTGCAAATTTTAATCTACAGCATACCCTAAACCTAATGTGTAAGTTTGGTGATAATCTGCCCAGTGGTTTTTTGAGAAGATTTTTAGCAACCAGTACTTTTGGTTTTATTAACCAAATTATCTCTCTTTGTTTAAGGGTCACAACCCTAGAATTAATAAAACCGGGAGTCTTTCGGTCATGGATACCTGTGACAAATTTGACAATAATTGGCAAAGGGGTTCTTGAGTTATGGCCCATATTCTAGAAAGTTTACGCACACCGCACAAATGGATATAGCATTAGCTCTTTGAGCCTTTGGCTCAGAAGTACAAATGTAAGCAATATAACACATCAAATGGATATATTTATCAACAGGTATTTTCTTATGATATCAATGATCAAAAATCAAAATCCAAGTACAATGTTCATATCTTATGTAAGCTCATTTGACTTTAATGTATGTTCATTAGACTTTAACAATAAAAACATATTATCCCTTTCATAGATTTCTTTTAGCAGTAAACAGAAAAAGGACAAATCTGCAGAAATGTTGTACCCTAAAAGTAATATTTTGCATCAAGTTGACTATGTTCAACAGCTTGTATCTTTTTCACAAATGACCAAAAATCAAACCAAGGTGCCATGCACATGTATCATGTAAAAATATTTGGGAAAATAAGTTCTTAGATTAAGAAGTGTTGGGCTGTCAGAACAAAAATATTGAACCCTATATACAAGAGGTGGCATAAAAATCAAGAATACCAACAACTCGTATTTTTGTCATAGAAGATTAAAAGCTATATCCAAACACTTTTCTTCCAAATGTACAACTGCTTTGCACAATAAAAAATTCCTATTTTTCTCTCCTAAATAATCAAAAATCTAGAATATAGGTACCATGTTAATTTATGACGGATAGATAATTGATCAACAATTGTAGGAGTACTCTGGAAAAAAGAATGTATATGTACAAGCAGGATGTACCCAAACCAATGTTGTATTCTCTTTTATTTTTCACAAAAATGACTGAAGTTCAATAATTGCTATCTGAACCATAATGATTAGAAGTCTAAATCCAAGTACTAAGCAAATACTAAATGTACGAACAAATTGATCTCCAAACCAAAACATCTTATTATGAAAACTATTGAGAAGTTATCCGAGTAAACAATGAACCCAGTATGCAATATTTTGCATCAAAATGACTGATTTTAAAAATCGGTACCTTTACAGATGATCAAAAATCGAAGTTGAAGCGTCATATTAATATCTGATGTATGTTTTTTTTTATTTTTAAAAAAAAATGATATCTTTAAAACTGTTGAAGGAGTTATTTAGAAAAATCATGTACACTTGTATGCAAAAAATAAAAAAAAAAAAAAAAAAAAAAAAAAAAAAAAATTAAATAAATAATTAAAAAAAAAAAAAAATTAAATGGTCAAATTTATCAACTGGTAGTTTTTTGTCAATGACCAAAATCAAAATCAAAGTACCATGTTCATCTCTATTGTATGTTCCTTAGACTTGAACAATTAGAAACCTATATTCCCTTTCATGGGATTTCTTTTAGCAGAAAATTGAAGGAGAAATTATCTGCAGAATTGTTGGACCCTAGAAATAATATTTTGCATCAATTTGACATGTTCAACAGTTTGTATCTTTTACATATGTGACCTAAAACCAAACCAAGGTGCCATGGGGGGATGTGCATATCACTGATATAAAAACATTCAGGAAAAAGTTCTTAGGTTTAGATATGTAGGAGCTATCTAGACAAACAGGAGGCCCAAGGGCCTTGAATCGCTCTACTAATAAACTGTACAACCTACGGTATCACTTCTATTTGATAATTCAAATCCGTATAGTACACCAAAAATATTAAATACAGCCATAAAATTTCAAAAGTAGGTCAGGGTGACCTACTTTTCAGTTGTCGTACTCCAAGGACCCAATATGCATCAACTGACAAAGTTTGATGATTCTAAGCAAATTGGTTTCTGAAATATATTATTAAAGCCATAAATTTTCAAAAGTAGGTAATGGTGACCTACTTTTCAGTCGACTTACTCGAAGACCCAAGATGCATCAACTGACAAAGTTTGATGATTCTAAGTCAATTAGTACCCGAAATATTTAATTAAAGCCATAAATTTTCAAAAGTAGGTCATGGTGACCTACTTTTCAGTTGACCTACTCCAAAGATCTAAGATGCATCAACTGACAAAGTTTGATGATTCTAAGCCAATTAGTACCTGAAATATTTAATTATAGTCATATAAATTGAAATGTAGATCACGGTGACCTACTTTTCAGTCGACCTACTGCGATGACCCAAGATACATCAACTTACAAAGTTTTATGATCATAGGCGTAAAAATGTCCAAATTATGCCTCTAAACCGCTTTGAAATCGCATACCTGCAAAGTTCAAAAAGTAGGTCACTGTGACCTACGTTTTAATACATATGTTTTATGGCCCCAAGATGCATCATCTTGCAAGATTTCATGATTCTGAACCTCTCAGTGATCAAATTATTGACCTGAATTGTTCTGTAAAAGATTAGCCATCAATTTCAAAAAGTAGGTCAAGGTGACCTACTTTTTAGTTGACGTACTTCGATGAACCAATATACATCAACTGACAGTTTGATGATCATAGGCCTTAAATTGTTCAAAATATGTCTCTAAATCATTTTGATAAAGAATGGCCGCAAAATTTAAAAAGTAGGCAACTGTGACTTACTTTTAAGTCAACATGAAATGAGGTCCTTAGATGCATCAACTGACAAGATTTGATGATCCTAGTCCTTATAGTAAGCAAAAATATCAACATTTTAATAAAATGTAATTTTTGGTCAACTTTGAAGTGACCTTGAGACCACGCCCTTTGCCCCAGGGTGATGCCTTGAACAACTTTTAATCTAAAACATATCCTCATCCTTTTGTGTAAGTTTGGTGAAAATCTGCCCAGTGGTTCTTGAGAAGAAGATTTCTTAGCAACCAGTATTTTTGTTTCTATTTTCCTAATTATCTCCCCTTGCTTAAGGGTCACAACCCTAGTTTTAGTATAATAGGGAGCCCTTGGGCCAAGGATACCCTGTGACAAATTGCACAATAATTGGCCAAGGGGTTCTTGAGTTATGGCCCATATTCTAAAAAGTTTACGCACACCGAACAAATGGCTATAGCATTAACTCTTTGAGCCTTTGGCTAAGAAGAGCTAATAAAGAGAACCCTGTATGCAATAGTTGGCATAAAAAATAGAATACCAACAACTAATATTCTTGTCATAAATGATCCAAAACAAAGTCCAAACACTCATCAACTCTCTTCCAAATGTACAACTGATTTGCACAATAGAAAAATCCTATCCCAAAAACTGTAGGATGCAATACCCTATAAGAAATATTTTGCACAAACATCTGGTATTTTCCCAGTCACTAATCAAAAATCAAAATCAATGTACTAAATATAGGATCTCCCATGATTTGTAGTTGGATATGACTTTTATCCAACGAGTTGTGTGTTTTTTATCCCAGAGCCTTGGCGAGGGGATAAAAACACACAACGAGTTGGATAAAAGTCATATCCAACTACAAATCATGGGAGATTCTTTTTATCCCATGTTTAATACTTCACAACCAATTTTTTTACACTGTTATATATAGGACTCCACTTTATTTTACTTCATCACTCTAACGCAAAAACCATTGTGACGTCACAACTGCACTTAACTGTGGGTTATGAAAAAAATATCCAATGAGTCATATCTACGGGATAAACATGGGATAAACATATCTCTTATATAAATATGTACAACTTCTCTGCACAACAAACTCCTTACTTTCAAAACTGTTGATGGGATTATCCAGACATATGATATGCCAAAATAAGCAATATTTGGCACCGAAACTGATGAAGTTCAACAACCGTTCATTTCCCAAAAATGATCTAAATTCAAAATCAGAGCACCATGCACATCTTTAATGAAAGTTTATAACCTCATCTGCAAAACAAACATCTTCTGATTTTGAAAACTGTTAGAGTGCTTATCCTAAAAAAACGATGTAAAAGCTACATTATACATACAAATGACTAAGTTCAACAACTGCTATTTTCCCTATAAATGATCTGAAATCAAAACTCAACTATCTTGTACATCATTAGTGTATGTACAATTGATCTGTATAAAAATACCTCTTATCCTTAACACTATAAGAGAAGAGAACTGGATAAATGATGAGCACTGTAATCAATATTTTGCATAAAATTCACCCAGTTCATCTGCTAATATCCCTCTCCTAAATGATCAAAACTCAAAATTTAGGTACCAAGTTCACTTTTCAGGGGATAGATAATTGATCCCCAATTGTAGGAGTACTCTGGAAAAATGAGCATGTTCAACCACTGCTATTTTCCCCCATCACACATTAAAATTCAAAATTAAAGTAACCAGTAGATCCTTAATACATGTAATGTACAAATTACCTGCAAAATATTAATTTCTTATTTTCAACAATTTAGCAAGATGTATCCAATCAAATGTTGTACTCTCTTATACTCTGTAGCACAAAAATGACTGAAGTTCAATAACTGCTATTTGAAGCATAAATGATCAGTAGTCTAAATCCAAGTACTACGCAAATACTTAATGTATGTACTTTTGATCTGCAAACCAAAAACTTCTTATTGTAAAAACTGGTGCAGAAGTCATCCGAACAAATTTTGAACCCCGTATGCAATATTTTGCAGAAAAATGAGGTGACTAATTTTAACAACTGGTACCTTTATAGATGATCAAAAATCAAAGTCGAAGCATCATATTCATTTCCGATGTACGTTTCTTTGATCTGCAAAATAAAAATAAATGATATCTTTAAAACTGTTGAAGGAGTTGTCTAGAAAAATCATGTACACTTGTAAGCAATATAACACAGTAAATGGCTAAATTTATCACATGGTATTTTCTTATCAATGACCAAAAATCAAACTCCAAGCATATTGGCATCTCTGCTGTATGTAAATTAGACTTGATCAATTAGAAACCCATTATCCCTTTCATGGGATTTCTTTTAGCAGAAAACTGAAGAAGGTATTGTCTACAGAACTGTTGTACCCTTAAAGTAATATTTTGCATCAAATTGACATGTTAACAGTTTGTATCTTTTTCATAAATGACCAAAAATCAAACCAAGGTGCCATGAATATCAATGATGTAAAAACATTCAGGAAAAAAGTCCTTAGGTTTAGATATGTAGGAGCTTTCTGGACAAATAAAATGAACCCTTTATGCAAGAGTTGACATAAAAATCAAAAATACCAACAACTAGTATATTTGGGTACAGCCCACTAATTGTTTTCCCATAGGTGGCAATGTTAATGTTTATTCACATAGCAATGTCCCTAATTTTTGTTCAGCATTGAGTGACCCCTCAAATCAAAGCACATCAAGTTGTCTTTCCTTGGTTAAAATCTCGAGGTGGCATGTCAGATTCGTTTTGCGGCAAAATGCGTCTGTCTGCGTTAACCTCTGAAAATGAAAGTGAAAGTAGGGGATTTCAAGACTTCTCACTGGTGTTACAATACATAAAATAATTCTGCTGATCTTGATAAATTACATCTGCCAAGCTTTTTTGCAAGGGAACATACTCCTTATCAACAAGTATGAGGCTCAGTTTAATACCTTATCACAGTTTTTTTTATTCAGGTCTGCAAATTAAAGAACTTGTAATTTTTTCTGCACTTCTTTCTTCTCCTACCGATTCTAAAAATAATTAGAGGTATGTATCCAATATGAAAAAGTATTTTCTGGATTTTACAACATTTAACATCATAAGTCATACTACAGACTATGTAGTGACATTATGCCAAATTTCAGGAAAATTCAATCATTAATAAAGATTTTACAGCATGCACAGTTCTATATGCAAAATTCTTTTAAAATGCTTCCATCTAGCCACAACTGCACCCAAATTTTAAGTCATCAGTTAGCCTATTAATGTACTTATACCATTTTTATTCTCTTTCATAACTTTAAATACATCAAGCAAAATCATGATCAAGCACTCATATGGGTCCATTTCTCTTATTTCAAAAAATCAATGCATTTTTGCACAAAATTTTATCATCCCTCACCATTGAATTCATTGTTTCTCCATGATTGACAAAAAAATTAAGTTTACAAATACCCCGAAAGTAGTAAAAATAGGAAGTACTGATTATTTCCTGTCCATTGATGTATCATTCAGGAAAATTGGTGTAGGAATAAAGAATTTATAAGCCTTTATATTCTTGTGTACATTCATCTGTTTCAAAGCAATTTTTACACCAATGCAAGTTCACTCATCTATGACGTCATAATGACATCATAATAATGGATTGCTTATTACACATGTAGTGTTACTTTTTCCGTGCTTTTAATAAAAGTTGAAATTAGAACTAAAATATTCATTATAACTATAAAATAATAAAAATACTTGCATGAGCAGATCAAATAAATAGTCAACAGAAAATGTTTTGTTTCCATGGTAATCAATTTGTAATTTGTAGGAAAATGAAAGAGAACTTTGAAAATTTTGAATTTCCTTACAAGTCGCTCATTCTGACTGACAAATATTTTAGGAATGACTCTAATTCTTGGCCAAATTATTCGAGTATAACCTGGTTTGGGTCAGTTTATGCTTTATAATCCGCTAAGCGGATTATAAAACAGGTTTGGGTCAGTTTACGCTTTATAATCCGCTAAGCGGATTATAAAACAGCGTAAACTGACCCAAACCAGCTTATACTCGAATAATTTGGCCAAGAATTAGAGTCATTCCTTATAATTTAATTTTAAAATCATTAAATAACTATGGGTGTAAAATTTCGTTACTTTTTATTAGTTCAAATTTGCCGCTCAATAATACAACCATAGTAATGGAAGTAACGGAAGTGATGGGAATTGAGGGGAGGAAAAAATTGATACATAGGCCTAGCAGCCATGTTGTTTGGTTACATGTGGTAAGATCAAATTATTGTTTGAAATTAAAGGTACATTTATTAAATCTGGAATTTTCCATGAATCCCGAGGACTGGGTATGAGAGGATTGTATGGATACAGATGATTCAGCTGGTTGTCAAGGGGGTGTGTCCCCATACCAAACCAGGTTATACAGAAATAATTTGTGTTCCTTTTTGGATATTAACCAATCAGAGGCTAGAATACAAACAAAATTAAATTATTAAAGAAATTTCAACTCTTATATATTTTTTAGTCTTAATATTTTATCATACACAACACTTTGAATGTAATTGTTTTGAAATTCTCTTTAAAATATATTACCTGTAAAATATATAGCATACATGTACAGATTAGTTTGATGGTCACTTTCGTAGCTCAAATATTCATTTAAAATCTACATTTACTAAGCTTTAATACCCCCCCCCCCCCCCCCACACACACACACACACATACACACACAAAGAAGCTTTAGAAAATTCAACTTACATATTAAAAGTACTGCCATCATTTTACATGTGAAAACTCAAGATGTGTTCAAATGAGTTTGTTTTTCCTGACTGATAGTTTTAAACACCATCTGCATGAACCTCGAAGTTGTCCTGTATCACCATGAACCTAAAAAAAAAAATCAATTTAAAAAATGGTGCAATAATTAATCAGCATCAAAAAGCACCTTAAATATTCACAGACAGACATCAAACACACACAATCCTACAACATTCCCTTATGCCCTTAATTTGATATCAATTGAAAATTATGAATTGGCACTGATTAGTAACAGCATTGTTAAATTACATGTAAATTAATAATACAGGTAAAAAGCATGTAACTGACAATAATTATACATTAGACAAATACATGTAATCCAGTTAATAAAATATATATTAAAAAAAAAATGTTAATGTGCATGTTCATGCACACACTGCTTAACTTCTACACAACTGTAGCCTGACCGACTTCTTTGAAAGAATGCACATGTATGTCCTCGTTCATCTATTTCTATTCCATGAAAATAAAAGTTTTCATTTACAAACATTGTAATAAGGCATTGAAACCTCTTTTTTCTTTACCTCTTTCATAAAATGACAAATGCATATCACCTACATACTGCAAGACTCTGCATTAGGTAGCACTAAGCAGTTTTGATAACTTACTGTTATTCTACTTTCACTTTGACCTTGAAGTTCACTAAATACCGATTCCGACCTCATTTCTGAATTTTTGTGTATTGATGATAAACAATAGTGGTGGATTTACTTCTAAAATAATTGTTCCTTTTCTAAATTTCTATTCATGGCTCTGATTTACTAAATTGTATAAAATTGATACATTTAATTTACATGCTACATGTGTACACAATGGGAGATATGAGCATAAGCTGCATGTTCCTAAAGGGGGGGGGGGGGGGGGGGGGGAGGGAGTGGGTATTAACAAATCGATTTGTTTCAAAATATGTATAAACAAATTAAAATTTGCTTCTTTCATAAATATAAACAATTGGAAGTGATAGTAAACAAAACAAAGTAAAGATCTATGAGAATTTTCTCTTACCAATAGGCTTCACATATTGGGTACAGCCCACTAATTGTTTTCCCATAGGTGGCAATGTTAATGCTTATTCACATAGCAATGTCCCTAATTTTCGTTCAGCATTGAGTGACCCCTCAAATCAAAGCACATCAAGTTGTCTTTCCTTGGTTAAAATCTCGAGGTGGCATGTCAGATTTGTTTTCCGGCAAAATGCGTCTGTCTGCGTTAACCTCTGAAAATGAAAGGGGATTTCAAGACTTCTCACTGGTGTTATAATACACAAAAATAATTCTGCTGATCTTCTTGATAAATTACATCTGCCAAGCTTTTTTGCAAGGGAACATACTCCTTATCAACAAGTATGAGGCTCAGTTTAATACCTTATCACAGTTTTTTTTATTCAGGTCTGCAAATTAAAGAACTTGTAATTTTTTCTGCACTACTTTCTTCTCCTACCGATTCTAAAAATAATTAGAGGTATGTACCCATTTGTCATAAGTGATCCAAAACAAAGTCCAAACACTCATCAACTCTCTTCCAAATGTACAACTGATTTGCACATTAAAAAAATCCTATCCCAAAAACTGTAGGATGCAATACCCTATAAGAAATATTTTGCACAAACATCTGGTATTTTCCCAGTCACTAATCAAAAATCAATATCAATGTACTAAACATATCTCTTACATAAACATGTACAACTTCTCTGCACAACAAACTCCGTACTTTCAAAACTGTTGATGGGATTATCCAGACATATGATATGCCAAAATAAGCAATATTTGGCACCGAAACTGATGAAGTTCAACAACCGTTCATTTCCCAAAAATGATCTAAATTCAAAATCAGAGCACCATGCATACTTTAATGAAAGTTTATAACCTCATCTGCAAAACAAACATCTTCTGATTTTGAAAACTGTTAGAGTGCTTATCCTGAAAAAAGATGTAAAAGCTACATTATACATACAAATGACTAAGTTCAACAACTGCTATTTTCCCTATAGATGATCTGAAATCAAAACTCAACTATCTTGTACATCATTAGTGTATGTACTATTGATCTGTAAAAAAAAAAAAACCCTTATCCTGAACACAAAAAGAGAAGAGAACTGGATAAATGATGAGCACTGTAATCAATATTTTGCATAAAATTCACCCAGTTCATCTGCTAATATCCCTCTCCTAAATGATCAAAACTCAAAATTTAGATACCAAGTTCATTTTTCAGGGATAGATAATTGATCCCCAATTGTAAGAGTACTCTGGAAAAATGAACATGTTCAACCACTGCTATTTTCCCCCATCACACATTAAAATTCAAAATTAAAGTATTCAGTACATCCTTAATACATGTAATGTACAAATTACCTGCAAAATATTAATTTCTTATTTTCAACAATTTAGCAAGATGTATCCAAACAAATGTTGTACTCTCTTATATTCTGCTGCACAAAAATGACTGAAGTTCAATAACTGCTAATTGAACCATAAATGATCAGTAGTCTAAATCCAAGTACTGCGCAAATACTTAATGTTTGTACTTTTGATCTGCAAACCAAAAACTTCTTATTGTAAAAACTGGTGCAGAAGTTATCCGAGCAAATGATAAACCCAGTATGCAATATTTTGCATAAAAATGACGTGACTAATTTTAACAACTGGTACCTTTATAGATGATCAAAAATCAAAGTCGAAGCATCATATTCATTTCCGATGTACGTTTCTTTGATCTGCAAAATAAAAATAAATGATATCTTTAAAACTGTTGAAGGAGTTGTCTGGAAAAATCATGTACACTTGTAAGCAATATAACACATTCAATGGCTAAATTTATCAACTGGTATTTTCCTATCAATGACCAAAAATCAAACTCCAGGTATATTGGCATCTCTATTGTATGTTCATTAGACTTGATCAATTAGAAACCTATATCCCCTTTCATGGATTTCTTTTAGCAGAAAACTGAAGAAGGTATTGTCTGCAGAAATGTTGTACCCTTAAAGTAATATTTTACATCAAACTGACATGTTCAACAGTTTGTATCTTTTTCATAAATGACCAAAAACCACACCAAGGTGCCATGAATATCAATGATGTAAAAACATTCAGGAAGAAAGTCCTTAGGTTTAGATATGTAGGAGCTTCCTGGACAAATAAAATGAACCCTTTATGCAAGAGTTGACATAAAAATCAAGAATACCAACAACTAGTATATTTGTCATAAATGATCCAAAACAAAGTCCAAACACTTATCAACTCTCTTCCAAATGTACAACTGATTTGCACAATAGAAAAATCCTATCCCAAAAACTGAAGGATGCAATACCCTATAAGAAATATTCTGCACAAACATCTGGTATTTTCCCAGTCACTAATCAAAAATCAAAATCAATGTACTAAACATATCTCTTATATAAATATGTACAATTTCTCTGCACAACAAACTCCTTACTTTGAAAACTGTTGATGGGATTATCCAGACATATGATATGCCAAAATAAGCAATATTTGGCACCGAAACTGATGAAGTTCAACAACTGTTCATTTCCCAAAAATGATCTAAATTCAAAATCAGAGCACCATGCACATATTTAATGAAAGTTAATAACCTCATCTACAAAACAAAAAACATCTTCTGATTTTGAAAACTGTTAGAGTGCTTATCCTGAAAAACGATGTAAAAGCTACATTATACATACAAAGGATTAAGTTCAACAACTGCTATTTTCCCTATAAATGATCTGAAATCAAAACTCAACTATCTTGTACATCATTAGTGTATGTACTATTGATCTGTAAAAAAAAACCCCCTCTTATCCTGAACACAGTAAGAGAAGAGAACTGGATAAATGATGAGCACTGTAATCAATACTTTGCATAAAATTCACCCAGTTCATCTGCTAATATCCCTCTCCTAAATAATCAAAACTCAAAATTTAGGTACCAAGTTCGTTTTTCAGGGATAAATAATTGATCCCCAATTGTAGGAGTACTCTGGAAAAATGAACATGTTCAACCACTGCTATTTTACCCCATCACACATCAAAATTCAAAATTAAAGTACTCAGTACATCCTTAATACATGTAATGTACAAATTACCTGCAAAATATTAATTTCTTATTTTCAACAATTTAGCAAGATGTATCCAAACAAATGTTGTACTCTCTTATATTCTGCAGCACAAAAATGACTGAAGTTCAATAACTGCTAATTGAACCATAAATGATCAGTAGTCTAAATCCAAGTACTACGCAAATACTTAATGTATGTACTTTTGATCTGCAAACCAAAAACTTCTTATTGTAAAAACTGGTGCAGAAGTTATCCGAACAAATGTTGAACCCCGTATGCAATATTTTGCATAAAAATGATGTGACTAATTTTAACAACTGGTACCTTTATAGATGATCAAAAATCAAAGTCGAAGCATCATATTCATTTCCGATGTACGTTTCTTTGATCTGCAAAATAAAAATAAATGATATCTTTAAAACTGTTGAAGGAGTTGTCTGGAAAAATCATGTACACTTGTAAGCAATATAACACATTCAATGGCTAAATTTATCAACTGGTATTTTCCTATCAATGACCAAAAATCAAACTCCAGGTATATTGGCATCTCTATTGTATGTTCATTAGACTTGATCAATTAGAAACCTATATCCCCTTTCATGGATTTCTTTTAGCAGAAAACTGAAGAAGGTATTGTCTGCAGAAATGTTGTACCCTTAAAGTAATATTTTACATCAAACTGACATGTTCAACAGTTTGTATCTTTTTCATAAATGACCAAAAACCACACCAAGGTGCCATGAATATCAATGATGTAAAAACATTCAGGAAGAAAGTCCTTAGGTTTAGATATGTAGGAGCTTCCTGGACAAATAAAATGAACCCTTTATGCAAGAATTGACATAAAAATCAAGAATACCAACAACTAGTATATTTGTCATAAATGATCCAAAACAAAGTCCAAACACTTATCAACTCTCTTCCAAATGTACAACTGATTTGCACAATAGAAAAATCCTATCCCAAAAACTGTAGGATGCAATACCCTATAAGAAATATTCTGCACAAACATCTGGTATTTTCCCAGCCACTAATCAAAAATCAAAATCAATGTACTAAACATATCTCTTATATAAATATGTACAATTTCTCTGCACAACAAACTCCTTACTTTCAAAACTGTTGATGGGATTATCCAGACATATGATATGCCAAAATAAGCAATATTTGGCACCGAAACTGATGAAGTTCAACAACTGTTCATTTCCCAAAAATGATCTAAATTCAAAATCAGAGCAGAGCACCATGTACAAATTACCTGCAAAATATTAATTTCTTATTTTCAACAATTTAGCAAGATGTATCCAAACAAATGTTGTACTCTCTTATATTCTGCAGCACAAAAATGACTGAAGTTCAATAACTGCTAATTGAACCATAAATGATCAGTAGTCTAAATCCAAGTACTACGCAAATACTTAATGTATGTACTTTTGATCTGCAAACCAAAAACTTCTTATTGTAAAAACTGGTGCAGAAGTTATCCGAACAAATGTTGAACCCAGTATGCAATATTTTGCATAAAAATGATGTGACTAATTTTAACAACTGGTACCTTTATAGATGATCAAAAATCAAAGTCGAAGCATCATATTCATTTCCGATGTACGTTTCTTTGATCTGCAAAATAAAAATAAATGATATCTTTAAAACTGTTGAAGGAGTTGTCTGGAAAAATCATGTACACTTGTAAGCAATATAACACATTCAATGGCTAAATTTATCAACTGGTATTTTCCTATCAATGACCAAAAAACAAACTCCAGGTATATTGGCATCTCTATTGTATGTTCATTAGACTTGATCAATTAGAAACTTATATTCCCTTTGATGGGATTTCTTTTAGCAGAAAACCGAAGAAGGTATTGTCTGCAGAAATGTTGTACCCTTAAGGTAATATTTTGCATCAAATTGACATGTTCAACCAGTGATTGGGAAGGCCATCAAGTCAATGGGACTATGGCACAACTGTCAAAGTATTTAATGGGCCATTTTGAAAATGAATGGGCCATCTCTATATTCTAAGAACAAGAAGCCCAAGGGCCTTAACGGTCACCTGCGTATAATACAACAATTTAGAGGATCCCTAGAGTATAAAATGAACTGAAAGGTGAAACTTTGTTGCCCAAAAGCAAGAAAAATAGGGTGATCGGGATCAACAAAATAATTAGTTTAGTATTCATAAACAGTTCATAAATTAGGTTCAAATCTGTTCCCAATTTATCACTATCACCATACAGTATATTAACAAACTATCAGTACTACTGTACTACTTTAATTCCTTGTGGAGATCTCTTACATTGGCCTCTCTTGGTCTTTGATGAACATTTAATAAAACAAGTTATTTTTGTCCCATTTTTATTTATCTATTACTTACAAGTCTACTGATCATTTAAACTATAAAAGTACTTTTTGTATTATACAATAAAAAATCTTGCATAATTCTCTTATTCTATTAACCTTTCAAATACTTTATTTACAGTGATTAATCATCAAAAGTAAATGGCAAAGGAAAATAACTCCTCTCAGTAGAATACAAATTAAAAGAGCCCAGGCAAGGACCAGAACACTTGACCAAATAGTCCAGATGTTCAAAAATCTGGTAAAAATACCCTTGCTTATTAAAACTTTTACTCTTTTTGCCTCTGATATGCCCAGGTGCAGAGAAGATTTTTGAAGAAATAATGCATTTTTACTACAGATTCACTTAATTATCAATAGAGCCCCCCCCCACCCCCACCAAGAAATGCCAGAGCCCCTGACCATGGGACCAGAAGTTTGCTCATCATAAGTTATCACTTTCTTTATCTGCTTCACACTAAGGAGCAGACAGGATTATTTAATAGAATTAATGCATTTTCACTATATTATCAAGAGCCCCACCCTTAAACCAGCACATCTGACCCAGGGGTCATGCAATTCACTACTCTGGAAAAAGCACTCTTGCTCATCATAACTATACACTTAGCTTCTTTGCTTTTTAACCAGAAGCAGAAAAGAATATTTTAAAAGAAATTTTGCTTTTTCACTACATAATCAATAGAGCCCCCCCCCCCCTCTTTTCACCAGAACCCTTGACCCTGGGGCAATGAAATTCACAATTTTGGAAGAGGTATCCTTGCGTATCATAACAATGTACATAGTTTGTTTAAAAAATACCCAGGGGCAGAGAAGAAGATTTTAAAAGAAATAATTCACCTTTACTATAGGATCTATATAGCCCCGCCCTAGCACCAGAATCCCTGTCCCTGGGGCCTTGAATTTCACTATTTTGGAAGAGGCATCCTTGCTTATCATAACTATATACTTAGTTTGTTTAAATAATACCCAGGAGCAGAAAAAGAAGAATTAATGTATTTTCACTATATAATAAATAGAGCCCCGACCTAGCAACAGAACCCCTGACCCTGGGGCCATGAATTTCACAGTTTTGGTAGAATCACTCTTGCTTATCATAACTATGTATTTAATTTGTTTCAATAATACCCAGGAGTAGAGAAGAAGATTTTCAAAGAAATAATGCACTTTCACTATATGATCTATATAGCCTGGCCCTAGCAACAGAACCCCTGACCTTGGGGCCTTGAATTTCACAATTTTGGTAGAGTCACCCTTGCTTATCATAACTATGTATTCAATTTGTTTCAATAATACCCAGGAGTAGAGAAGAAGATTTTCAAAGAAATAATGCTTTTTCACTATATGATCTATATAGCCCAAACCCTAGCACCAGAACCCCTGACCCTGGGGCCTTGAATTTCATAATTTTGGTAGAATCACCCTTGCATATCATAACTATGTATTCAATTTGTCTCAATAATACCCAGGAGCAGAGAAGAAGATTTTCAAAGAAATAATCCACTTTCACATTATGATCTATATATCCCCACCCTAGCACTAGAACCCCTGACCCTGGGGCCATGAATTTCATAATTTTGGTAGTCACCCTTGCTTATCATGACTATGTATTCAATTTGTTTCAATAATACCCAGGAGTAGAGAAGAAGATTTTCAAAGAAATAATGCACTTTCACTATATGATCTATATATCCCCACCCTAGCACTAGAACCCCTGACCCTGGGGCCATGAATTTCAAAATTTTGGTAGAGTCACCCTTGCATATCATAACTATGTATTCAATTTGTTTCAATAATATCCAGGAGTAGAGAAGAAGATTTTCAAAGAAATAATGCACTTTCACTATATGATCTATATAGCCCCACCCTAGCACTAGAACCCCTGACCCTGGGGCCTTGAATTTCACAATTTTGGTAGAGTCACCCTTGCTTATCATAACTATGTATTCAATTTGTTTCAATAATACCCAGGAGTAGAGAAGAAGATTTTCAAAGAAATAATGCACTTTCACTATATGATATATATAGCCCCGCCCTAGCACCAGAACCCCTGACCCTGGGGCCATGAATTTCACAATTTTGGTAGAGGGCTTAATGCTTATTACAATCATGCCAACAGTTTGACTGCTTGATGTCCAGGAGTAAAGAAGAAGATTTTTAAAGATTGCATTAATTTTGGTGGTTTTAGCCCCACCCCTCAGGTTCCAGGGGGGCAGGGACCATGAAATTCATAATTTTTGTTCCCCTTTACCCATAGATGCTATATGCTAAAATTGGTTGAAATTGGTTGAGCGGTTTCAGAGAAGAAGCTGAAAATGTTCAAATGTCAACGCACGACGCACGATGGACGACGGACGACGCACGCCGACGGACAAAAACGGATAGCAATAGGTCACCTGAGTGACTCAGGTGACCTAAAAAAAACAAAATGACAAACGTCAAATACGAAAATGAACACGTTTCTTCCTTAACCAAATTTTACTTTTCAGGTATACTGTGTAGCACATTTAACATTGTTTAAAGGAACCCGCAAACAATATATTTTTCTTGTATTTTGGATCAATAACGTCGAAATTTCAATTGAACATTGGAAATGAGTGAGGTAATGTACTTTGTTGTCCTATATAAGCGCTTCATGTAACAGGAAGCAGTTTTTGCTGGGTTTTAACCAATGAGATTTGTTGTACAGTATTAAAATGACTGTATTTAAAACGGAAGTAAAACAAACCAGAAAGTCGTATGCGAAATATTTCCAACTAACATCGCTAAAATTTGAATGCGCACCTTGGCGCCACCAATGGTTTACTTAATGTGCAAATTTTCACTTCAATGTGACTATGGCACGTGGCGCAAGCCTTTCCCAATCACTGTTCAACAGTTTGTATCTTTTTCATAAATGACCAAAAACCAAAGCAAGGTGCCATGAATATCAATGATGTAAAAACATTCAGGAAAAAAGTCCTTAGGTTTAGATATGTAGGAGCTTCCTGGACAAATAAAATGAACCCTTTATGCAAGAGTTAACATAAAAATCAAAAATACCAACAACTAGTATATTTGTCATAAGTGATCCAAAACAAAGTCCAAACACTTATCAACTCTCTTCCAAATGTACAACTGATTTGCACCATAAAAAAATCCTATCTCAGAAACTGTAGGATGCAATACCCTATAAGAAATATTTTGCACAAACATCTGGTATTTTCCCAGCCACTAATCAAAAATCAAAATCAATGTACTAAACATATCTCTTATATAAATATGTACAATTTCTCTGCACAACAAACTCCTTACTTTGAAAACTGTTGATGGGATTATCCAGACATATGATATGCCAAATTAAGCAATATTTGGCATCGAAACTGATAAAGTTCAACAACCGTTCATTTCCCAAAAATGATCTATATTCAAAATCAGAGCACCATGCACATCTTTAATGAAAGTTTATAACCTCATCTGCAAAACAAACATCTTCTGATTTTGAAAACTGTTAGAGTGCTTATCCTGAAAAATGATGTAAACCTACATTATACATACAAGTGACTAAGTTCAACAACTGCTATATTCCCTATAAATGATCTGAAATCAAAACTCAACTATCTTGTACATCATTGGTGTATGTACAATCAATCTGCAAAAAAACTAGAAATATGTCCATAGGACATGAATGCCCTGCTGAGGGTATATTAGTAATGCAACTTGAAAATTTGTATTAGTGTATGAAATCTGATGAGAATATCTTGAAGTTTCTTTAAAATTGAAATCTTCTAAAAGTTGGATATAGATAACAAATTATCAACAAATTATGTATAAGTCATAAGCGTACATAAATATATTTTAAATGGTTTCTTTAAAATTAAGCAAAATGCAAATTTAAGAAAAGTGAGGTCAAGGTAAAACAAATTTGATGCAGTTGAATAGCTCTCATCAGTATGTATCAGCATACGAAGTTTGATAATACTATCCTGAATGGTTTCTTTAAAACTGAGCTAAACACTAATTTGAGAAAAGTAAGGTCAAAGTGAAAGGAAAGGTCAAGGTCAAAAAATGATGATGCAGTTGAATAGCTCTCATTACTATGTATTAGGATATGAAGTTTGAAATATCTTGAATGGTTTCTTTAAAACTGAGCTAAACACTTATTTAAGAAAAAATGATGTCAAGGTCAAAAGAAAGGTCAAGGTAAAAAAATGTGGATGCAGTTGAATAGCTCTCATCAGTATGTTTCAGCATATGAAGTTTGATAACACTATCCTGAATGGTTTCTTTAAAACTGAGCTAAACACTAATTTAAGAAAAGTGAGGTCAAGGTGGTCAAAGGAAAGGTAAAAAAAAACCAGAAATCTCTGATGAGACTGTAGCTCTACTGGTCTGTTTGTATAACAAAAGAAAAGTAGCACTTGGATTTGAAACATTGCAACATGCAACAATAAATATAATTATGTATCTTAATGTAGTCTACTTTTGTGACAAGTTATATTGAAATCAAATGAAAACTAGGAGTAGTAGCGTTTTGAAAGTATTTCACGGAAATTTCTATTTTTAGTAACCATGACAACACCATTCACCCAAATAAAAAAAAACAGAAATACATATTATGTATCGTAGTGTATTCTAACTGTGTGCCAAATTAGATTGAAATCAGACCAAAATTGTAGGAGGAGTAACGTTTTAAAGGAATTTCAAAGAAATTTCTATTTTTAGTAACCATGGCAACACCGTCCATCGAAATCAAAAACCGATGCACTAAATTATGTACCTTAGTGTAGTCTACTTGTGTGCCAAGTTATATTGAAATCGGACCAAAACTGTAGGAGGAGTAGCGTTTTAAAGGAATTTCACAGAAATTTCTATTTTTAGTAACCATGGCAACACCGTTCATCGAAATCAAAAACCGATGCAATATATTATGTATCTTAGTGTAGTCTACTTGTGTGCCAAGTTATATTGAAATCGGACCAAAACTGTAGGAGGAGTAACGTTTTAAAGGAATTTCACAGAAATTTCTATTTTTAGTAACCATGGCAACACCGTCCATCGAAATCAAAAACCGATGCACTAAATTATGTATCTTAGTGTAGTCTACTTGTGTGCCAAGTTATATTGAAATCGGACCAAAACTGTAGGAGGAGTAGCGTTTTAAAGGAATTTCACAGAAATTTCTATTTTTAGTAACCAAGGCAACACCGTCCATCGAAATCAAAAACCGATGCACTAAATTATGTATCTTAGTGTAGTCTACTTGTGTGCCAAGTTATATTGAAATCGGACCAAAACTGTAGGAGGAGTAGTGTTTTAAAGGAATTTCACAGAAATTTCTATTTTTAGTAACCATGGCAACACCGTCCATCGAAATCAAAAACCGATGCACTAAATTATGTATCTTAGTGTAGTCTACTTGTGTGCCAAGTTATATTGAAATCGGACCAAAACTGTAGGAGGAGTAGCGTTTTGAAAAATTGTTTACAGACAGACGGACAGACAGACAGACAGACAGACAGACGGACGGACGACGGACACCTTACTATCGCATAAGCTCTTCTGGTCTCTGACCAGTAGAGCTAAAAATGTTGATGCAGTTGAATATCTCCTATCAGGATATATCAGCATAAGAAGTTTGAAAACACTGTCCTGAATGGTTTCTTTAAAACTACTTCACACTAATTTAAGAAAAGTGAGGTCAAGGTCAAAGGAAAGGTCAAGGTCAAAAAATGTTGATGCAGTTGAACAGCTTTCATCAGTATGTATCAGATATAAAATACCTTCAATGGTATCTTTAAAAATAAGCTAAACACTACTTTAGGAAAAGTGAGGTCAAGGTCAAAGGAAAGGTCAAGGTCAAAAAAATGTTGATGCAGTTCCATAGCATTCATCAATATCCATCAGCATATGAAGTTTGATTAAAATATCTTAGATAATTTCTTTGAAATTGAGCTTTGAACTGACCTAAATGCAAAGCACGATGGAAGGACAAACAGAAGGACAGGAGGATGGAAGGACAGAAGATGAACATGACAAACACTAGGAGTACTCTGGAAGATAGAACATGTTCAACCTCTGCTATTTTCCCCCATCAAACATCAAAATTCAAAATCAGAGTACTCAGTAGATCCTTAATACATGTATATATATAATTTACCTGCAAAATATTAATTTCTTATTTTCAACAATTTACATGTAGCAAGATGTATCCAAACAATGTTGTACTCTCTTATATTCTGCAGCACAAAAATGACTGAAGTTCAATAACTTAACAATAACAATAACCATAATTGATCAAAGTCTAAATCCAAGTACCAAGTATCAAACTACATGCTTCCATGTCAATATAACAAATGGCTTTGTTGTACTTGAGATTTTTTTTTTTTAATTTTCCCATATATTCCTTTGTAAAAATTTGATCTCCCATTGTGGCTCCTCCCTATCCCATGGGTCATCATTTGAACAAACTTAAATCTACACTACCTGAGGATGCTTCCATATCAATATGACTAAACATAGCTTTTCTGTTCTTGAGAAGCATTTCTTTTTTCTATATGTTCTTATGTAACTTTCAATCCCCCACTGTGGCTCCACCCTCCCCCAGGGGGTCATCATTTGAACAAAATTGAATCTACACTACCTGAGGATGCTTCCATATCAAAATGCTAAACATGATTTTCTGTTCTTGAGAAGAAGATATTCTCCTATATGTTCTATGTAAAATTTTCGATCCCCCATTGTGGCCCAACCCTATCCCCGGGGGGTTATCATTTTAACAAACTTGAATTTACACTACCTGAGGATGATTCCGTATCACAATGAATAATCATAGCTTTGCAGTTCTTCTTCAGAAGATATTTTCCCATATATTTCTATGTAAGACTTTGACCCTCCATTGTGGGCCCCACCCTTCCCCCGGGGTTCATTTTTTGAACAAAATAGAATCTACACAATAAGGATGCTTCCACATAAATATGACCAATCAGGGCTTTGTTGTTCCTGACAAGATTTTTAAAATTTTTCCTATATATTTCTATGTAAAACTTTAATCCTCCATTGTGGACCCACCCCACTCCGAGGGGTCATGATGTGAACAAACTTGAATCTTCACTGCCTAAGGATGCTTCCATATAAATATGACCAATAAGGGCTTTGCTGTTCTTGAGAAAATTTTTAAAGATTTTTCCTATATATTTCTATGTAACTTTGATCCTCCATTGTGGCCCCATCCTACCCCCGGGGGTCATGATTTGAACAAATTTGAATCTACACTACCTGAGGATGCTTCCATATAAATATGACTCATTTTGGCTTTGCTGTTCTAGAGAAGAAGATTTTTAAAGATTTTTCCTATATATATATATATATATATATATATATATGAAACTTGGATCCTTCATTGTTGTGGTCCCGCCCTACCCTGGGGGTCATGATTTGAACAAACTTGAATCTTCACTACCTGAGGATGTTTCCACATGAGTTTTTTCTTTCCTGGCCCT
Source organism: Saccostrea echinata (assembly GCF_033153115.1). Classification (NCBI taxonomy): domain Eukaryota; kingdom Metazoa; phylum Mollusca; class Bivalvia; order Ostreida; family Ostreidae; genus Saccostrea; species Saccostrea echinata. Next base: position 7,427,112 of record NW_026889801.1, on the reverse strand, counting down.
GTGGTTCTTGAGAAGAAGATTTTTAAAAGGTGCTATTTATTTTTCACTAATTCTTAATTATCTCCCCTTGAAAGAGGGCATGGCCTTTCATTTGGACAAACTTTAACCCCCTTCACCCAAGGATGCTTTGTAGCAAGTTTGGTTGAAATTGGCCCAGTGGTTCTAGAGAAGAAGTCGAAAATGTGAAAGTTTACAGACAGAGGGAGGGATGGACAGACGGGCTACATACAAAATGTGATCAGAAAAGCTCACTTGAATTTTGAGCTCAGGTGAGCTAAAAACGATGTAAAAGCTACATTATACATACAAATGACTAAGTTCAACAACTGCTATTTTCCCTATAAATGATCTGAAATCAAAACTCAACTATCTTGTATATCATTGTATGTACAATTAACCTGCAAAAAAAGTCTTTATCCTGAATACTACAAGAGAGGAGAACTGGATAAATGATGAGAACTGTAATCAATACTTTGCATAAAATTCACCCAGTTCATCTGCTAATATACCTCTCCTAAATGATCAAAACTCAAAATTTAAGTACCAAGTTCATTTTTCAGGGATAGATAATTGATCCCCAATTGTAGGAGTACTCTGGAAGATAGAACATGTTCAACCTCTGCTATTTTCCCCCATCAAACATCAGAATTCAAAATTATTCAGTGGACCCTTAATATATGTAATGTACAATTTACCTGCAAAATGTTAATTTCTTATTTTCAATAATTTAGCAAGATGTATCCAAACAAATGTTGTACTCTCTCATATTTTGCATAAAAATGACCGAAGTTTAATAACTGCTATTTGAACCATAGATGACCAGAAATCTAAAGCCAAGTACTACACAAATACTTAATGTATGTTCTATTGAACTGCAAACCAAAAACTTCTCATTGTAAAAACTGTTGGAGAAGTTAGCCAAATAAATGAAGAACCCAGTATGCAATATTTTGCATAATAATGATGTGATAATTTTAACAACTGGTACCTTTATAGATGATCAAAAATCAAAGTCGAAGCATCATATTCATCTCTGATGAACATTTCTTTGATCTACAAAATAAAAAAAATTAAGTGCCCCGCCACAGCATGATACGCCCGTCAAATATTGTTCAATTCTCATAAACAGTTTAGAGTGCAAGAAAATCATGTCAACCTTGATGCAAGGATTTCAATGATTTTTCCATTCCTTTTAATAATTGTTTATACATCTCCTGTGGTGTAGGCTATTAATTATAACAAATATTACATTGATATAGATCCTCAACTGGTTGTGTTAGAGCTTGACAAATGTCCATCTGCACCCCCCCCCCCCCAGCTTTCAGATTTGTGAGACATGATGCTCTGAATTAGTTGATATTTTCAAAATATTAAATAACAAGATGTGTTTGTGAAACACTGATGCCCCCGTATGGCAGCTTATGGCGAAGGTTAAAGTTTCTTCAAATGCAAGTCAAAATCCAGGCCAAAAGATAAGAAAAAATGTTGATACCCTAAGAAAGATCTTGTCTCGAGGAATACACCTGTGAAATTTGAAAGACCTAGAAACAACTGTTCAAAAGTTATGGCTTAGGTTAAAGTTTTTTAGATAAAAGTCAAACGTCAAGGTCAAGGTCAAAGTGGTTAGTATCCAAAGGAAGATCTTTTCACAAGGATTACATATGTGAAGTATGAAAGCCCTAGCACCAACCATTCAAAAGTTAAGGCCAAGGTTAAAGTTTTTCAAAAGTAGGTCAAAGTCCTAGGTCAAGGTCAAAGGGTCAAAGTGGTTGGTATCCAAAGAAGGTCTTGTCACAAGGATTACATATGTGATGTATGAAAGCCCTAGCACCAACCATTCAAAAGTATAATGGCCAAGGTTAAAGTTTTTCAAAAGTAGGTCAAAGTCCTAGGTCAAGGTCAAAGGTTCAAAGTGGTTGGTATCCAAAGAAGGTCTTGTCACAAGGATTACATATGTGAAGTATGAAAGCCCTAGCATCAACCATTCAAAAGTTACGGCCCAGGTTAAAGTTTTTCAAAAGTAGGTCAAACTCCTAGGTCAAGGTCAAAGGGTCAAAGTGGTTGATATCCAAAGGAAGGTCTTGTCACAAGGAATACACATGTGAAGTTTGAAACCCTAAGCACCAACTGTTCAAAAGTTATGGCCAAGGTTAAAGTTTTTCAAAAGTAGGTCAAACTCCAAGGTCAAGGTCAAAAGGTCAAATTTGTTGGTATCCAAAGGAAGGCCTTGTCACAAAGAATACACCTGTGAAGTTTGCATAAAAATATCATATTAAACAATATCAATTTAGTCTTAACAACTTAATCTATATCAAATTCATATTAAAATAAAAGGCTGGCCATCAAATGACATATGCTATAAACTGACCAGCAGTTCTTCTGTCTAATTCCCAAAGGATACAGATAACAGCTGCTTGATCAGAGATCATCTAACAGAAATGATTGAGACAGCTAGCCTCCCTACACTGAACTCATTAATTAATCTTTAACTGTATGGATGCATGTCCACTCATTAATCCCAATGGATGAATGAATCTATACACACTATCTGAAAATGCATATTTATGTCATTCTGAAATTAAATTTGAAAACAAAGTTTTTCTTTTAAATTTGTTACAGAGATTTATAAAAAGAAACAAAAAACTTGTGTAATCTTGATGCAACATTCTTAATAAGGTTCCTGCAATTTACTCTTAGATTTGTAGGGACTATCTACCATAATTAAAAACATCTTTTTTTAAATACTTGATTTTTTTTTTAGATTTAATGTCAGACTGGTTTTAAGCTGCAATCCCGAGTATAATTAGTTTTAATTATATTATATAATAATTATATTAATTATATTATTTAAATTATAATTTGTTATACAATATCAAATAAGTTTTAATTACTTTTCACCAAATTCATTTTAAAAGTTTGGCTAGCCAACTATTTAATCCAACACAGCTGATTCTTTTTGCCCAGTTCCCAAGAGATATAGATAACACCTGCTTGATCAGAGATACTGCAACACTCTTGCATTTTTTGGGATTGTGTAATCTAATAGAAAAAAAACATTTTTTTTTAAAAATTTCACTTAAATTAAAGGTCACAGTGACCTTGAAATAGGTCGCGACACACCTTCTCCCTAAGATGCATAAATTGACCAAGTTTGATGATTCTAAGTCTTATAGTTTTCTAGTTATGAGCCGGACAGGATTTTTCCATATTTGGCCATACATGTAGCATCTTAATCAAAGGTCAGAGCGACCTACTTTCAATGTGCGACACACCTTGTACCCAAGAAGTATCATCTGACAAAATTTGATAATCCTAAGCCTAATAGTATTAAAGTTATGAGCCGGACACGATAAAAGCTAACAGACGGACGGACAGACAGATGGACGGACGGACGGACATGAACGCCATAACATAATACGTCCCGTCTAAAGACGGGCGTATAATGATATCTTTAAAACTGTTGAAGGAGTTATCTGGAAAAATCAACTTGAAGTACACTTGTTAGTAATATAAGACATTAAATGGCTAAATTAATCAACTGGTACTTTCTTATCAATGACCAAAAATCAAACTCCAAGTGCAATGTGCATCTCTATTGTATGTTTATTAGACTTGAACAATTCGAAACCTATATTCCCTTTCATGGGATTTCTTTTAGCAGAAAACTGAAGGAGGTATTATCTGCAGAAATGTTGTACCCTAAAAGTAATATTTTGCATCAAATTGACATGTTCAACAGTTTGTATCTTTTTCATAAATGACCAAATACCAAACAAAGGTGCCACGAATATCAATGATGTAAAAACATTCAGGAAAAATGTCCTTAGGTTTAGATATGTAGGAGCTATCTGGACAAATAAAATGAACCCTTTATGCAGGAGTTGACAAATCAAGAATACCAACAAGTATTTTTGTCATAAATGATCCAAAACAAAGTCCAAACACTTATCGACTCTCTTCCAAATGTACAACTAATTTGCATACCCAATAAGCAATACTTTGCACAAACATCTGGTATTTTCCCAGTCACTGATCAAAAATCAAAACCAATGTACTAAACATATCTCTTATATAAATATGTACAATTTCTCTGCACAACAAACTCCTTACTTTGAAAACTGTTGATGGGATTATCCAGACATTTGACATACCAAAACCAGCAATATTTGGTATCAAAAATGATGAAGTTCAACAACCGCTCATTTTCCAGAAATGGTCTAAATTCAAAATCAGAGCACCATGCACATCCTTAATGAAAGTTTATAACCTCATCTGCAAAACAAACAAGACCTTCTGATTTTGAAAACTGTTACAGTGGTTATCCTGAGAAACGATGTAAAGCTACATTATACATAAAAATGACTAAGTTGAACAACTGCTATTTCCCCTATAAATGACTATAAACCATGCAACAACTTTCCAACAATTGTATTTGGTTTGTGTTTTATACCAGAGGCCATGAAAATCACAATTTTGAAAGAGGCATCATTGCTAATCATAACTTAATAATACACTTAGCATGCTTACTTTGATTTCTTAATACTCAGAGGCAGATCAGAGGAACAAAGAAAATCAAAGGCCTGAAGGCCTGAGAGAAGCATCACATTGAAGACAGAAAAACTCAAAAAAAAATTCTCAGAAAAATTCAACAAACATGTTGAGGGAAAATCAGGAATAAAAATAAAAATTAAAATATCCTTTCTTTGAGGTTGAAAAATGTTGTTTGTTTTATTCTTTCATTATTATCATAGTAGAAAGATGAAATAATGAATGATAATTTAGAAAGGAATGATTATTGGATAATTCTATATAATTTAATATCTGAATTTTTTTTTAGTTTCTTTCATTTTGTGAACTTTTTAAAATATCAATACTTTGTCTTAGACTAGTTTTCTCAATCAAAAATGGCATAATACGTAAACCATAGTGCAATACATGAAATGTTCATATAAATAATACGGAACTAAAAAAAAAAAAAAACAATCGGGTGTGGTATACCGTATACTATGAAACCCATCAATGGCGGCCAATTTCCTCCGATATATTTTCGATAAAATTGGTTATAAAACCTTGGCGGTAAGGATTGAACTCAAAACTTATATGTTTATAAGGTATCAGTAATCCTATAAATTGATATCCACAGTTATTGCAATTTTTATCAGTCATTTAATCATATTCAACCAACATTTCACCAAAAACCGATCATTTCACCATTTCATGTCACCTTCGTGAAATGTTTTACCCTAAAGGTGGCGCTTGTTGCAAAATTTTTTTCAGTTGGACATCTTACTATTCGTTTCATCGAGTGAAAAAATAATATCCCTTCTATTTCTATAAAAAACAACCATCTTGTTCCAATTGCTAGTGATGTTTAATAAAACAAGAGGCCCAAGGGCCTTAACGGTCACCTGAGTATAATACAACAATTTAGAAGTTAAATACACTGATAGTTGAAGCTTTGTTGCCCTAAAGCAAGAGAAGTAGGAAGATCAACAAAATAATTAGTCTAGTATTCAGTATCAACTCATAAATTAAGTTCTAATCTGTCCCCACTTAACTCTATGCAGACTATTAACAAACTATTAGTGCTTCTGTACTTTTTATAAACCCATATTAAGACCTCTAGCATTGACCTCTCTTATGGACTTTGAAGAACTTTTAATAACTTAAAGATAAGTTATTTTTGTCTCATTTTTATTTATCTATTACTTACAGGTCTACCTGTTTATTAAAATTAAGAAAGTACTTTTTTAATTATACGATAAACATTCTTGCATAATTATCTTATTCTATTAACCTTTCAAATACATATTTACAGTGATTAATTATCAAAGGTGAATGGAAAAGGGGAATAACTTCTCTCAGTAGAATACAAATTAATAGAGCCCTGCCCAGGACCAGAATGCTTAGACCAATGGTCCAGATGTTTAAAAATCTGGTAGAAATACGCTTACTCATATCATTTAAACTTTTACTCAGTTTGCTTCCAATATGCCCAGAAGCAGAGAAGAATTTCACAGGTACAATGCATTTTCACTACAGATTCAACAAAGTCTTACCCTAACACCAGAACCCAAGACCAAGGGTCAAGAAATTTACGAATTTGGAAGAGTTACCCTCATCATCATAACTATGGACTTCAAAGAATTAACACTTTTCCACTATATTATCAAAAGCCCCCCCCCCCCCCCTTCCCCTCGTTATGCCAGAACCCCTGACCCTAGGACCACAAGATTTAAAAATTCTGTTCAAAGCTCCCATTTTCATCATAGCTAAGCAATTTATTTATCAGCTCAACACTAAGGAGCAGACAGGATTAATTAATGATTAATAGAATTAATGCTTTTTCACTATGTAATCAATAGAGCCCCCCCCCCCTCCTCAAGAACCCAAAAAACAGAGGCCATATATTTAAAAATTTTGGAAGAGGCATCCTTGTCTATCATAATCATGCACTTAGTTTGTTTATATAATCTCCAGTAGCAGAGAAGAAGATTTTCAAAGAATCAATACATTTTCATTACATAATCTATAGAGCCCCGCCCTAACACCAGAACCCCTGACCCTGGGGCCATGAAATTCACAATTTTTGAAAAGGCATCCTTATGCATCATAACCATGCACTTAGTTTGTTTAAATAATCTCCAGTAGCAGAGAAGAAGATTTTCAAAGAATCAATGCATTTTCACTACTGTTGATTCCTAAATATATGCGAGGAATTAATTATCGCGTAATTACGCGAGAAGCACCACTCGCGAAATAGAATTACTTGCTTTTATTTTTATGGTGCTGAAATCAATGTAAAATCCCTTGATCAACCGTCCACTCGCTAATTATTGTTCTCGCGATTTGACGTTAAAAAGCCATTTCGCGATAAGTACTCGCATAAAATAATGAATCTACAGTATATAATCAATAGAGCCCCGCCCCAACACCAGAACCCCTGACCCTTGGGCCATGAAATTCACAATTTTTGAAAAGGCATCCTTATGCATCATAACCATGTACTTAGTTTGTTTAAATAATACCCAGGAGCAGAGAAGAAGATTTTCAAAGAATTAAAGCATTTTCACTATATAATCAATAGAGCCCCGCCCGAACACCAGAACCCCTGTCCCAGGGGCAATGGCTTTCACAATTCTGGAAGAGGCCCACCTCCTCATCATAACTATGTACTTAGTTTATCACCTTAATGCCCAGGAGCAGAGGAGAAGATTTTCAAAGAATTAATGCATTTTCACCATATAGTCGATAGAGCCCCGCCCTAACACCAGAACCCCAGACCCTGGGGCCATGAAATTCACAATTTTGGAAGAGGTACTCTTGCTCATCATAACTATGTACTTAGTTACTTTATTTAATATCCAGAAGCAGAGAAGAAGATTTTCAAAGAATTAATGCATTTTCACTATATAATCTATAGGACCCCGCCCTAACACCTGACCCTGGGGCCATGAAATTCACAATTTTTGAAAAGGCACTTTTGCTCATCATAACTATGTACTTAGTTACTTTATTTAATACCCAGGAGCAAAGAAGAAGATTTTCAAAGAATTAATGCTTTTTCACTATATAATCTATAGAGCCCCGCCCTAACACCAGAACCCCTGACCCTGGGGCCATGAATTTCACAATTTTGGAAGAGGCACTCTTGCTCATCATAACTATATACTTAGTTCCTTTATATAATACCCAGGAGCAGAGAAGAAGATTTTCAAAGAAATAATGCATTTTCACTATATAATCAATAGAGCCCCACCCTTACACCAGAACCCCTGACCCTGCGGCCATGAATTTCACAATTTTGGAAGAGGCACTCTTGCTCATCATAACTAGAACTGTCCAAAAGGGACAAATACCCCCCGCTGGGTTTTTCAGAGAAAGTACCAAATCACTAATGTTTTCTAGATGTGAGAGGTGTTCACAATTTCCTTAAACATTTACAGTGAAAATTTAATTACTCATTATATATTTTTATACGTCCGTCTTACGACGGGACGTATTATGTTATAGCGTTCATGTTTGTCCATCCGTTAGCTTTTTCATGTCCGGCTCATAACTTTAATACTATTAGGCCTAGAATTATCGAACTTTGTCAGTTGATACATCTAGGGTAGAAGGTGTGTCGCACATTAAAACCAGGTTGCTCTGACCTTTAATAAAGACGCTATGGCCAGATATGGAAAAATCATAACTAGAAAACCATTAGACTTAGAATCAAAAAACTATGTCTTTTAACTTTTAAATTACACAGTCCCAAAAAGATGTCAGAGTATTGCAGTATCTTTATTAAAAAAGTGTTAAATCAAGAAAATACTAGTCTTATTTTTTTCATTATGTTCTTTACAGCAATCTGTAACAACAAAAATTCCACCTCTCCCATGGGTGTAATGATCAGGCACTAGTCAAGGAAAATTTTGATAGCAGAAAATTGCATGTCAAATTAGAGAGAAATCAATGAGTTTAGTGTGAGGAGATAACTGGTAGAGCATCTCTGATCAAGCAGGTGTTATCTACATCTCTTGGGAATTGGGCAAAAGGAATCAGTCTCTTAATTAATTGCTTGTGTTGTATTGAATTGTTCTTGTTGGCTAGTCTTACTTTCAAGATAAATTTGATGTAATTAAAACTAATTTGATATTGTATATAATAATTAAAAGTTATATGATATTGTATAATATAATTTAAACTAATTATTTATTGTACATTTTTTATTTGAATTTTTATATCTTTACAACAAATTGCAGACTGCCTTGTCTCGCTAAGATGTCATTCAAACAATTGAATCTAAACTGTTTATGATAATTTAACAATATTTGATGGGCGTATCATGCTGTGGTGGGGCACTTTATTTAATGAATGAAACTAAGGTGCAGCCTAATAAAACATAAACACTAATAATTACAGTGTTTTTTATTACATTGAAAAAATAGTTTGCAACTATCTGCCATCTTTGTGAGACATGACACTCTGCAAATTGATTGTTAAAAAAAAAGAATATCACAATTAATTATAGAAAATCAAACTGATTTTAATACCTTTATATCAAACTCATTTTAAAAATAAAAAGCTGGTTTTAGTTACTATGTATTTTGACAGACATAAATTACAATTAAGAGACTTCGACAACAGAGATCTTTATTTCTTTCTGCCCAATTCCCCTGAGATATAGATAAGACCTGCTTGATCAGAGATGCCCTAACAGCTTCCCACACTGAACTCATTAATTAATCTTTAAATGGATGCATGTCCACTTATTACTCCCAAGGGACAAATGGATTTACACTATCTGCTGTGTAATGTAAAAACTGTTTTTAATACTTTGTGGGGTTTTTTAAGTTCTAATGAGTAGTTTTAAGCTGTAGTTCACATTTTGTACAGATGTTCTAGATTCTATGTCTCAAACCTTAGACATGAACCCAAAATGACTAAGTCAATAAATTAAATTAAAAAAAAAACACCTGTAAAATGCAAAAAATTATCAAATAATGTTGAAAATACCAGGTGCACATCTTCATATGGTAAATAATAAGTGTACAAATTTTCATACAAATCTATGCAATAGTCTCTGGGAACAGATCCAGACAAAACCACATAATAAAAATGAAAAAAAACTCCTGTAAAATGCAAAATAATTATCCAATCATAATGAAAATACCAGGTGCACACCTTCATATGGTGAATAATACGTGTACAAATTTTCAGACAAATCCTTCCAACAGTTTCCAAGAAATGGTCCGGACAAAATCTCGTCTACAGACAGACGGACAGACAGACGGACATGCTGATTCCAATATACCCCCCCTAAACTTCGTTTGCGGGGGGTATAACTATGTACTTAGTAACTTTATTTACACTACTAAGTCAGAAACGTACTGACATTCCCATTTTTTACTGACAAACTTAGACAATTACTGACAATGTGCTGCTTTTACTGCAAAACTTAGACAATTACTGACCTTTTTACTGCCGGTGCTGATAAACTTGGAAAAGTGCTGACAATCTTAGTAGGTGCTGATAAACTTAGACAATTACTGACCCGGTTTACTATCCCTGCTGAAAAACTTAGACAAGTGCTGACATTTACTGATAAGTACTGTCCCTATTGTTCTCGCTCTCAGGGAGGCTGCATTGGTATGAAAATGTTTGTGTGTTATTAAACTTTTAATTTAATTTAATATTTTTTTTTAATAAAGTTTCAGTTCCAAGACAGTTAAAATATTTTAACTAAGAATTTTATTATTGATATCTTTAAAATAATTCATAACAAATACGATGTACGATTTACTATGTGTGAATCACCTTAAAATAAATGTGTTGAATAATTGCACTTTGTTCCTATCCCTCTTCAATCTAAAGAAATGAATTGATTAATCAACAATTAGTTTTCATCAATTTATTCCTTCGCAGACGGATGATAAATATACCCGTCTTTAAATGTATAGTTTGAATTATTTTCTGTTTTCATCGATCGGAAATGCATGTTCGTATTTTTTTAATCAACAGGACAGACACCTTTTGTTAACAAAAATCTATATCTAATAAGCCTTGAATAATTACTGATCGGTAATTTCATTTCTAAATGTTCTTGGACATCTGTAAAAGTCATATACATGTATACCGCTGTTTGGGATTTCCGGTTTCAATCGATCATAAGCGAATTTCCTACGGAACGAGAGAAGTGTGGTAAATTTCTAAAGCTTCAAAATATAAACTGTGCCTTGTTAATTTTGTCACTAAAAACATTATGTCTTAGAAACCGGTTTATTGCTTTAAAATTTTAGCACACATGTATATTCTCCAAGATACATGTACCTGAAAAAACCAATATCTAGACATGAAAAGGATTTAGTGCTATTTTGCATGGTGCAAATTTTTTTTGATCACTTGGTGCAATGTACAATCGTAATCATTATTATAAGTATTTATTTATTTATTTGTTCACTTGTTTCAGTTTTGATTAATATTTTATCAACTTCTTTTTTATAAGATTAAGATTATACACAGTAGGTCCCCCCCATCTCCCATGCCGAGTTTCCGTTCATCTCTCTCTCTCTCTCCAAAAAAAAAAAATCAATATTGACTCAGGCGAAGTGAATGTAAATAATTTTAGATATACATGTAGTATAACTCCGGCTGAAAATAATTTTTTATTGTTATGATCAGGTTGATTGTAAATTGTTTTCGAATAATTATTCTTATGTTAATTTTTTAATAAGTGTTTAGAAAATATACCTGGAATTATTTTTCAGTTTTTTTTTTAATTTCATACACAAACTTTATGTACATGCATGCATGCATGCGACAACACATTCATTATTGTTCTCTCATTTTACCGTCCCTTGAAACACTGTGAAATGTACATTGCATACTAACCCGACTTAACAGAAAGCATTAGGAAGAAACCTGTAAAAACTATATTTGTGCAAGGCTTTAGTAGTGATTTCCCCCTTTTCATTTATCTATTTTTGTTTGTTAGAAATTGCAGCTAAATCTAAAAAGTTTGTGTCTTTCCCAAATTGGATTTTCACATTTTATTTTAGATTATTCATTCATTTAATTTATCTAATATACGAGGGGTTATCAAAAAGTTCGTGGACTAGCGTCATAAAATTAAAACCGCTTAAGATACATCAATGAATTTTTAAACATTAAATAAGCATCTTCTTTTCCATCCGTAAAATAAACTATAAATCATAAGTTTTATTTTTGAGTGAATCGTAAATGTTTTTGTAAGCAATGGTACGTCAAGGCGGCGCAACCTCGGACATGACGTATTTTCTACCTGAGTGTAACTGAGAAAAACTCTTCTTATATGAGCATTTGTCATCCGAAATTCTCATTAATTCACTCATGTGATATGACATAATTTTTCCGTAAAAGTTGCAATTTTTACCTGATTCTAAATATTCTATGAAATTTTATCGTAAATTTAATAGGGAATGTCCAAACAATATAGGGGTTAAAAATGACGTCGAAAGGGGGTAGGGTGTCATTTTACAACTTTCTATAAAGTTTCAGCCCCTGGAAAACCTGACATAGACCTAGAAAATGTTTAAACAGGCTACAGAGAAATAAAATACATCCAGAGTACTTGTGTTTAAATACCAAGACAGATTCAGCAAGAAAAGAGACACACGGTTAATGTCGATTTGTAGTCAGGGTGTCCAAAGTCAGACACGTCGAAAAGTGACGTTGATCATTGGTTGACATTGAACACCGGCAAGAAAATTATGCAGGCAAATCAAGCGAGGATCTTTTCCAATGTATAGATTTAATATTTACAATATTAATGCATTGAAATCATGTGTTCATAACATTGTAAAGTCATATAAACAAGACGGGTTTAGGTCTTTACTTTACTCTAGAGAATCTCATCATGAAAAGTGTATTGAGGCAGAGGGAGCGGGCATGGAGAAATAATGACGTCGGACGTCATAAAAATAAACGGCGACAGTGCCGAGTGATCATATAATGCTCTTTTTATTTAATGATAATTTGGCAAATTATCAACATATCAAGCTGAAATTTTAAACACTTCTTAAACTTTTGTTGTTTTATGTTCCCTACAAATTTTGTAATCATCAACTGCATAGTATTAATTTTATCGCATCAGTCCACGAACTTTTTGATAACCCCTCGTAAATCTACGAAATTTTTTTTTTAAGGAATAACTTATTTATTCTAAAAAGAGGGAGAGAGATTGTAAATTTCATTTTAATATTTATGTGTTGAATTGCTCACAATTGTGTTGAAGAACAGAGAGGTCTACCTGTCGCCATAATGTTGCGTAACTAACTTCCTGTGATATTCGGCGAGAGTGCCCTTCTGTATAATGCAGCAGTGACACCTATTGTCTTATTTTCTCGCTACTGTACACACTCGGATCACCTCATGCGATCACAGGCACTTGGGGTATGGACCCCCCCCCCTTTTCCAATTTTTTCTTATTAAACCTGGGGTCGAGTCACCTTTTTACTATTTTTGTATTCTAATATGCATTATATGTTATCAATAATGTAACTCTTTTGTCTCTATAAGCTGTTTTTAAATATATCGTTTTCGACTGATACATAAAAAGAGAGAAGGCTTGCAACTCTGTTCTCATTGTCTACCACACCTTGCTGAAACTTCGCCTGATTATTTATCGAAAGCATAAGAAAACATGGACTATGCATACATCAATAAATTCGTTATATATTCTTCTTCCTTTCGTATTTCCATTTATTTTTTATGTGCCCCAGATTTGTAAATATTTCGATTAAATCACCCGCATCTAGGGTAAATTTTGTTGATGTGCACCAGCTGGGACGGAAGTGCCCGGTATTTTCGGGTATCATCATTAAGCGTAATGTCATTCGGAACATTAAATGCGAGAGGGAATAAATCCCGAATTTTCTCTTCATATTACATGTAACGGTAAGCTCTGTGAATAACAAGATAACTGTATCTAGCAGATTCTGATGGACGAAGATTAACTTTTAACAGACGACCTAGACAACCAAATTTCATAATATTGTTATTACAAAGCCTGGAATTTTTTTTAATGCAGAACATTTATAAAGTTAGAGTTACCGTTATTGCACTTCCATCCCAGCTGGAATTTAATTTTAAATAAATAATTCTTCTGTAAATTGATCATAGGAGCTTTTTAAAAACATCATTGGGGCATAGTTATAATTTTTTTTAAATCAAATAAACCTTCTTTAGAATTAATAAAAAAATCAATTTCACACTTCTGCTGTCTCCCCGACAGCGAGAACAATAGGGACAGTACTTATCAGTAAATGTCAGCACTTGTCTAAGTTTTTTCAGCAGAGACAGTAAACCAGGTCAGTAATTGTCTAAGTTTATCAGCACCGACTAAGATTGTCAGCACTTTTCTAAGTTTATCAGCACCGGCAGTAAAAAGGTCAGTAATTGTCTAAGTTTTGCAGTAAAGGCAGCACATTGTCAGTAATTGTCCAAGTTTGTCAGTAAAAAATGGGAATGTCAGTACGTTTCTGACTTAGTTGTGTTAATACCCAGGAGCAGAGAAGAAGATTTTCAAAGAAATAATGCACTTTCACTACATGATCTATATAGCCCCACCCTGGGGCCAGAACCCCTGACCCTGGGGCCATGAATTTCACAATTTTGGTAGAGGGCTTAATGCTTATTACAATGATGCCAACAGTTTGTCTGCTTGATGTCCAGGAGTAAAGAAGATTTTTAAAGATTGCATTATTTTTGGTGGTTTTAGCCCCACCCCTCAGGCCCCAGGGGGGCAGGGACCATGAAATTCACAATTTTTGTTCCCCTTCACCCATAGATGCTATATACCAAATTTGGTTGAAATTGGTTGAGCGGTTCCAGAGAAGAAGCTAAAAATGTTCAAAAGTTTACGACCGACGTACGACGACAGACAAAAACGGATAGCAATAGGTCACCTGAGTTTACTCAGGTGACCTAATAAAATTATTATATATTTTTCTCAGATATTCGTACAAGCAATGTCGCCTTACAAGGCCTAATAATTTATAGTACGAGTTGTTGTGATGCAAAGAGATCTTACTTCGCGTAGCGCACATGTTTGTTTGTTGTTTTCTTTCATTTTGATTTTGTTTTTGTTTCTTTTTTTGTTATCTTTGTTGCTTTCAAAGTACAAACAACAAATATATGTGAGATTTTATGTTATTTGATATTTAAAAATAGACAATGAATATCACCAACTCGTCAATAAACATTTGCACTATTTTCAATGGCGTATTTAGAATCAATATTGTGGAGTCCTTTATCTCCGCAATAATTGAAAGAAAGAATTGGGGGTCGTCAGCAATGAGGCTACATCGCTGATAGCGATGCACCTCAAAAATGCATTTCCACAATAAAATCAGTAGTACCCCACCCCACAGGAACCACTGACCCTGGGGCCACATATTTCACAATTTTGGAAAAGGCACCTTTGCTCATCACAAATGGTTGATTTATACCAAAGAGCAGATTAAAAGGCATAAATTCATTTTCATGATCATTTGAACTTTCTCTCTCTCCCCCCCCCCATGATAACCCTGACCCAGAGGCCATGAAATTCATCATTTTGGAAGAGGCATCCTTCCTTATCATAACTATGTACATGGTTTATTGGTTTAATACCAAGGAGGAGAGGAGAAGATTTTCAAAGAAATAATGCATTTTCACTATACAATGTATAAATCATTAGAGCCCCGCCTAACACCAGAACACCTGACCCAGGGATTTATGCTTAAAGAAGTACCCTTGCTCATCATAACTATGTAATTAGATCATTGGCAAAATACCATGGACCAGATGAGAAGATTTTCAAAGAATTAATGCATTTTCACTGTATAATCAATGGAGCCCAATCCTTACACCAGAATTAACCCCTGACCCAGGGGCCTTGAAAATCACAATTTTGGAACAGGCACCCTTCCTCATCATAACTATGTACATAGTTTATTGGCTTAATACCCAGGAGCAAAGGAGAAAATTTTCAAAGAACTAATGTATTTTCACTATATAATCATTAGAGCCCCGCCATGTTAAACACCAGAACCCCTGACCCAGGGCCTTGAAAATCACAATTTTGGAAGAAGTACCCTTCCTCATCACAACTACATTGTATGTACATAGTTCATTGGTTTAATATCCAGGAGAGAGGAGGAGATAATTTCAAATAATCAATGCATTTTCACTATCTAATCATTAGAGCCCCGCCCTAACACCAGAACCCCTGACCTAGGGGCCTTGAAAATCACAATTTTGGAAGAGGCACAATTCCTTTACTTTTTTCATTTCATTTGCCTAGCAAAGAATAAAAAACAAAGTGTTACACTTGATGCATTTAAGACTTTAAATTTTTTGCCAAGCTTATAATATTTGTTTTTCAAGTAATGATACATGCTGGAAAAAATGTAAATGCATATTTTGGAGCTGAGCAGAATACCAAAGTCAATATTCAAATATCAGTTTCAAAAGCACCAGCCCGTCAGACAAAACAGGTAAAATCTAATTGGTTCAATGCACTAACTGGTAAAATCAGTCCGTTTGTCCGAGGTTTGATTTGGTTGGGTTTTAAAATTTAAATTTTCTATTTGATATTTTAGACGCTTTAACTAATACCAAAACACTTTAATAAAAACCATTTAAGTTAATCATGATTATTTTAAAACATACTTCCACCATGATGGGTCTGAAATATTTCGATGAGGCGGTACCAGGGAAGAAAAAGTGTGTTATTTGTTAATTAATCCATATGATATAAATTAACATCCTTATAATCATTATATGATAAAAGTTTTGGACTGGTGTAAATTTGTTTAATCCCATGAAACGTTTTAAATTGTCTGTCCGAATGTCCTGTGATGATTTTTTTTTCACGAAGACTGCAATACATGTATTTGCAACTTCTATTATATTGTTATTCAAATATTTTTTGATGTTATATTTTACCGTACAGTGCAGGGAACTAATTTTGTTACAGCATCAATGCTGATTTGAATGCTTCCTTTGCTTGCTGATTTGAATGCTTCCTTTGCTTGCTGATTTAATGCTAGTAATCCTTATCCTGATGCTGTTTTATAATTAGGTCAATGCTACCGGAAGCAGCATCATGCTACCGGAAGTAGATTAATTTTATGAATTTCAGCATTGCCGTTTAAAGCAATAAAAGTGCCTTTTACAATTATTTGATCATAATATCTCAGTATGTATCAATAATGTGAATACTTTAACCAATATTCTTTCTTTCTTTTTTAATTTTTTACTGAATTAAAACTCACTGATTTTCTGATGCTAGTAGGATAATGCTGGTTTTATGTAGGTCAATGCTGGTTTTATCCTATGCTTGCTGATGCTGATCCTGGTAATGCTGTTTTTTAAATGCTAATGCTGATGTTAGCTCGATCCTGATGCTACTAATGCTTATGCTGATGCTGGTTTATGTAACAAAATTAGTTCCCTGCACTGTATTTCTTTCAAAAATTTATAATTCCAATTATTTGCAGATTTTGGTAATTTTGTAAACATAACACTAAATTAATTTAATGATATAATTTACTTGAAACAAGAAGCCCAAGGGCCTTGAATCACTCTTCTGATAAATTGTACAACCTATCACTTCTATTTGATGCATCTAAGTATCCTGTATATTAAGAAAAAGCCTTGAAATTCCAAAAGTAGGTCGTCATGACCTACATTTTGGTTAAAACATTCTGAGAACCCAAGATGAATCAACTGATGAAGTGTGATGATTCGAAGCCCCTTATTATCTTAAATCTTCAGATAAAGCCATGAGATTATGAGATTCCAAACTTTTTGGTACACATACTCCTTGTCCCAAAAATGCCTCAACTGACAAAGTTTAATGATTTTAAGACTCTTATTATTTGAAATACTTAGATGTTGCCTTGCAATTCCAAAAGTAGGTCACTGTGACCTACTTTTTAGTTGACACACTCTGAGGTCCCAAAATGCATCAACTGACAAAGCTTAATGATTCTTAGCCAATAAGGACCTGAGATATTTAAATATAGCCACAAAATTTCATAAGTAGTTTACAGTGACCTACTTTCTGGTTGGCGTTCTCCAAGGATCCAAGATGCATCAATT
This sequence comes from Saccostrea echinata, assembly GCF_033153115.1. NCBI lineage: Eukaryota > Metazoa > Mollusca > Bivalvia > Ostreida > Ostreidae > Saccostrea > Saccostrea echinata. The sequence goes on along the minus strand of NW_026889801.1, from coordinate 7,409,502 downwards.
GACAAAATTTGATGATTCAAATCCAATTAGTTCTTGAGTTTAATAAATATAGCCATAAAATTTCAAAAGTAGGTCAGGGTGACCAACTTTTAGTTGGTGTTCTCCCATGACCCAAGATGCATCAATTGACAAAGTTTGATGATTCTAAGCCAATAAGTACCAGATATACTTAGATTTATCCATAAAGTTTCACCATGACCTTCTGTTTGGTTGGCATTCTAATGAGGACCTAATATGCATCAATTGACAAAGTTTGATGATTCTTAGCCAATTAGGACCTGAAATTATTTAATATAGCCATAAAATTTCAAAGGTTGGTCATGGTGACCTACAGCAGACGTACTCCAAGGACCCAAGATGCATCAATTGACAAAGTTTGATGATTCTTAGCCAAATAGTACCTGAAAATATTTAAATAGTACCATAAAATTTCAAAAGTAGGTCATGGTCACGGTACAACAACTGGAAAGTAGGTCACGGTGATCTACTTTCCAGTTGTTGTACTTTGAGGACCCAAGATGTATCAACTGACAAAGTTTGATGATTCTCAGCCAATTAGTACAGTCCCTGAAACGTCTACTTTCCCACTTGAATGGTGAGCGAACGCTGAACGAATTCAATGGTGAATGAATGCTGAATGAACACAGAGCGACCAGTGAATGAACGATACGTGAACGCTGAATGAAACTTGGTGAACGGTTGGTATACGATGAGCAAATGCAGAACGTGAACAGAGTGCAAACGCGAGCACAAAGTGAATGGTGAAAGAACGGTGAATGCAAGATGAATGATTTATTCGGAATGCCTCTGATCTTTTCCTTGCATTGAAAATATTCAACTGCATTCTAATGTCAGGTGCCAAAAAACAAATAAATAAACAAATCCATGAATAAAAAAATAAATAATAACATAAATGTTCCAAAATTGGCCTAAGAAAGACGATACATATACATGCATTAAGTAAAACTAATGAGTTTCTTACAATATTTTCTGCACATCATGTTTAAACATTTTTAATTACATGATTTTTATCGCGGAAAAACATTGCAATTGTTACTGAACCCTGTAGTTTAAAAAGATAAAATTATTCTAGTTGTAATATAAATATGTTTATTCTTATTTGATATATAAAATCATAACAAATAATGTGGAACTACTGACTTATAGAATGAACTACAACTTTTGTAACATCCCTACATGCATTTCTGTACCAAGGCTATTCTAAAATAATGAGAAACTAGAAATATGTCCATAGGACATGAATGCCCCGCCAAGGCTATATTAGTAATGCAGCATGAAAATTTGTATTAATGTATGAAATTTGATGAGAATATCTTGAATAGTTTCTTTAAAATTAAAATTTAAATCTAAAAAGTTGGATATAGATGATAAATTCTCACCAAATTATACATAAGTGCATAAGCTTACATAAATATATCTTAAATGGTTTCTTTAAAATTAATCAAAATGCAAATTTAAGAAAAAGTGAAGTCAAGGTCACAGGAAAGTTTGATGCAGTTGAATAGTTCTCACAAATACATATCAGCATATTAAGTTTGATAAAAATATTTTGAATGGTTTATTTAAAACTGAGCTAAACACTAATTTAAAATAAATGAAGTTAAGGTCAAAGGAAAGGTCAAGGTCAAAAAATGTTGATGCAGTTGAAAAGGTAACATCAGTATGTATTAGCAAAAGAAGATTGATTAAAATATTACGCATGGTTTCTTTAAAACTGAATTAAACACAAATTGAGAAAAGTGAGGTCAAGGTATGTATCAGCATATGAAGTTTGACACTAACTTAAGAAAAGTGAGGTCAAGGTAAAAAAATATTGATGCAGTTGAATAGCGCTCAAGGCTCTCATCAGTATGTATCAGCATATGAAGTTCGATAAAAATATCTTGAATGATTTCATTAAAACTGAGCTAAACACTAATTTAAGAAAAGTGAGATCAAGGTCAAAGGAAAGGTCAAGGACAACAAGAGGCCCAAAGGCCTTGAATTGCTCTTCTGATAAACTGTACAACCTATCACTTCTACTTGAAGCCTCTAAGTAAATCTTTACATTGGCCTCTCTTGGTCTTTAATGAACACTACCTGATCATTAAAACTATGAAAGTACTTTTTGTATTATACAAGAAAATCCTTGCATAATTCTCTTATTCTATTTACCTTTCAAGTACATTATTTACAGTGATTAATTATCAAAAGTAAATGGCAAAGGGGAATAAATCCTCTCAGTAGAATACAAATTAATAGATCCTTGGCCAGGACCAGAACACTTGACTAAATGGTCTAGATGTTCAAAAATCTGGTAAAAATACCCTTCCTTATTAAAACTTTTCCTCTGCCTCCGATATGCCCTGGAGCAGAGAAGATTTTCAAAGAAATAATGCATTTTTACTACAGATTCACTATATTATCAATAGACCCCCCCCACCCTCCACACCGAGAAACACCAGAGCCTCTCACCCTGGGACCAGAGGTTTGCACATCATAAGTAATCACTTTGTTTATCTGCTTAACACTAAGGAGCAGACAGGATTATTTAATAGAATTAATGCATTATCAAGAGCCCCACCCTTACACCAGCACATCTGACCCAAGGGTCATGCAATTTACTACTCTGGAAGAAGCACTCTTGCTCATCATAACTATACACTTAGCTTCTTTGCTTTTTATCCAGAAGTAGAAAAGAATATTTTCAAAAAAATTCTTCTTTTTCACTATATAATCAATAGAGCCATAGAGCCCCCCTCTCTTTTCACCAGAACCCTTGACCCTGGGGCCATGAAATTCAAAATTTTGGAAGAGGCATCCTTGCTTATCATAACAATGTACTTAGTGTGTTTAAATAATACCCAGGGGCAGAGAAGAAGTTTTTAAAGAATTGATGCATTTTCACTATATAATAAATAGAGCCCCACCCTTACACCAGAACCCCTGATCCAGGGGCCATGAAATTCACAATTTTGGAAGAGGCACCCTTGCTTATCATAACTATGTATTTATTTTTTTTTTTCAATAATACCCAGGAGTAGAGAAGAAGATTTTCAAAGAAATAATGCACTTTCACTATATGATCAATATAGCCCCACCATAGTACCAGAGTCTCTGACCCCCAGGGGCCATGAATTTCGCAATTTTGGTAGAGTCACCCTTGCTTATCATAACTATGTATTCAATTTGTTTCAATAATACCCAGGAATAGAGAAGATTTTCAAAGAAATAATGCACTTTCACTATATGATCTACGAGGGGCATTTCAAAAGTTCTGGCAACTGGTATATAAAATTTTAACTACGTTACGGATTAAATGACTCTGAAACCACTGTAAAGCTTAGGCAAATATGCATTAGTAGTGATGTCATTTTACATTCAAAATGACGTATAGGTCTGATAAAATGACGTCATAATTAGGTATACTCTGTATACTGGGCGTAAAAATGACTGATAAGGAGAACAATTTTTTTGTTGAGCAAAGAGCGCATTGCAAAATTCGCTCATTGCTTGGCTTTACGGCAACAGAAATAAAAGCCGATTTAGATGTAGTATATAGAGAGCATGCTCTTTCATATCGAGCAGTAGCAAGATGGGTAGTTCAATTAAAAGAGGGTAGAAAATCAATTGAAGATGACCCCCGTTCGGGGCGTCCAGTTTGTGCATATGGCGAAAAAGAAATTGTCGCTGTTCAAAATACGATAGCTGATGATGCTAGATATACAGCTGAGGAAATAGCAGACTTAACTAACATTAATTCGTCAGCAGTTTTTCGTATTTTAAAGGAAAACTTAAAGCTTAGGAAAGTCTGTGCTACATGGGTGCCGCATCTTCTCTCGGAAGAGCAAAAGCGCATCCGGGTAGAAATGGCCTCACAGTTATTAACAATTTATGAAGATTGTGACCAAAGGCGAATAAATGAGATTGTAACTGGTGATGAAACATGGATACAATAATAAAGTTTGGATTGGTGAAAATGATACAAGGCCTCAAATTGCACGCAGAAACCGGTCTGTCCGGAGAGTAATGTACGCCTTATTTTTTGATTCTAAAGGCCCTGTTGCTCAAGTTCCGATTCCAGAACACAGCAGTGTTACTGGTCAATTTTATGCAGAGAAAGTCTTGTCTCAGGTTGTAGAGCACTATAAAACGACCCAACCAACAACCAGTACTAGAGGAATAAAGCTCCTCCATGACAACGCACCTGCCCATAGATCAGAGGTACAGGGTTCTCCACATTTCAAAATTTAACCATGGAGGAAGCTGCGCGAAGGCGAAATGTGACCGAAAACACGAATGCGTGTTAGACTTCCTAACCTTCATTAATCAATGATTGATTTCACAAAACTTAACCACTGCAACACAGAAAGTTGAAATAACCAATAATTTTTAAGCTAAAAAAATTAAAATAAAAAAAAAGATTATTTACTTTACAAATGTGCCAAAATTGGCCAAAAACTGTACGAACATTTCGAAGGAATTTAAAAAAATATATATTTTGATAGAGTAGCCATGGCAACATTATTCAAAAACTGATATACAGAATCGATGTTGCCTTTTGTATGAAACGTTTTATTTAAATATTACTAAAACTGATGAATGGGTAGTAATTTGAAAAAAAAAGTTAACACACACACAAACGAACAAACACCGACATCCTTTCATAGCCTTAGCTTTTTTAACTGCATGGTCTATGAAAACTAATACTGATGGCATACATGGTAAAAGTAACTTAATATAACCAGGGGCATAAATTTGACATAACTGTAATACTGCTTTCTCTGTTCTGCTTTTTTTTCTAAACTGTATTGCATTTTCACCGAGTTTCCTCTATTGTTTACTTCTCCACGTGCCCCAGTGCTAAAAATAGCGCCACGCGATGTTTCATAAAAATGGGAGGTAACTCTAAAACTAAGACGGCGATTGGCACTTGCATACATTTTATCAAAAAAAGATAAAATAGTAGATACTGAAAAACATGGCATGAGGAATTGATTAAATACAAAGAATAGGAAATTCTTCAACGGTTAACATTTTCTGGGCTCAGAAACTTGAATCGAATGCTTGTCAATTATCATGTTGTTATTGCTCGTTATGTCTCTTTTTGTAAATCTTTATAGTGAACATGTTGGAACTCCCCAAAATTACATGTGTATAGGTTAATTAACTCTCAAGATATTGATCATCAGCTGATTGACTCTCCATTGTCACGCTTCACAGCATTGTGGCCGATCAACTACCATGTTTGTTTAGCACAGTCCGCTTTCTATCGAGGCATGGAGGTGTATGGCTGTCGTAGTATAAACACAATTAACTACTCAAGTCATCAAAAAGTAGATGTCAATACTGAAATGCAATAAAAATTTGATCATGGTGACCGCCGATTTTGACCATTGCGCAGCTTGTTTAACCATGGCGCACATAAATTTAACCATGGTAGGCCGCCATGGTAAAACCCGTGGTGGAGAACCCTGAGGTAGTAACCAAATATTTAAAGGAAAATGGTATTGCTGTTTTACCACATCCACACTACAGTCCTGACCTATCTCCATGCGATTTTTGGTTGAATGCCGTTATCAAAGAAGCCCTCCGAGGACGGCGATCTCAAAGTTGTCATGCAGTCAGAAGTGCCATATTCCAGTGTATGAAGCGTATACCGAAAGAGGACTATAGGGCAGCATTTTCCACGTGGATTTCAAGACTGAAAAAGTGTGTCCAGGTCAACGGAGTCTATTTTGAGGGATTGATATAATTTAATTTATGATAATGACGCTCATTAATTTACTGCACACCAGTTGCCAGAACTTTTGAAATGCCCCTCGTATATAGCCCCACCCTAACCCTTGACCCTGGGGCCATAAATTTCATAATTTTCGTAGAGGGTGCAATGCTTATTACAATCATGCCAACAGTTTGACTGCTTAATGTCCAGGAGTAAAGATTTTTAAAGATAGCACTAATTTTGATGGTTTTAGCCCCACCCCTCAGGCCCCAGGGGGGCAGGGACCATGAAATTCACAATTTTTGTACCCCTTCACCCATTGATGCTATATGCCAAAATTGGTTGATATTGGTTCAGTGGTTCAAGAGAAGAAGCTGAAAATGTTCAGAAGTTTATGACCGACAGACGACGCACGGTGGGTGAAAACAGATAGAATAGGTCACCTGAGTGACTCAGGTGACCTAATAAACCCTTGCAATTCCAAAGGTAGGTCATCATGACCTACATTTTAGATGAAACACTCTGAGAACCCAAGATGATTCTAAGCCAATTAGTACCTGAGAGTTGGTCTTAGTGACCTACTTATAACTTGTCATTATCTAAGGACCAAAGATGCATCAACTAAGTTTGATGATTCTAAGCCAATTAATACCTAAAATATCTTTAAAATTATAACCATAAAATTTCAAAAGGAGGTCACAGTGTCCTACTTTTCAGATGACATACTTTGAGGACCCAAGATGCATCAACTGACAAAGTTTGATAATTCTAAGCCAATTAATACCTAATATATTTAAATAAAGCCATAAAATTCAAAATAGGTCACAGTGACCTCCTTTTCAGTTGACAAACTCTGTGAACCCAAGATGCATCAACTGACAAAGTTTGATGTTTCTAAGCCAATTAGTACCCGAAATATTTAATTAAAGCCATAAATTTTCAAAAAGTAGGTCACGGTGACCTACTTTTCAGTCGACCTACTCTGAAGACCCAAGATGCATCAACTGACAAAGTTTGATGATTCTTAGCCAATTAGTACCTGAAATATTTAATTATAGTCATATAAATTGAAAAGTAGGTCATGATGACTTACTTTTCAGTTGACAATTTTTGAGGACCCAAGATCTATTTACTTACAAAGTTTTCTGATCATAGGCCTTAAAATGTCCAAATTATGCTTCTAAAACACTTTGAAATCGAATGCCTGCAAAGTTCAAAAAGTAGGTCACTGTGACCTACTTTTTAATAAATATGTTTTAGGGTCCCAAGATGCATCATCTTACAAGATTTAATGGTTCTAAACCTCTCAGTATTCGAATTAATGACCTTAATTGTTTTGGAAAAGATTAGCCATAAAATTCAAAAAGTAGGTCAAGGTGACCTACTTTTTTGTCTACGTACTCCAAGATCAAAAGATACATCAACTGACAAAGTTCATGATCAAAGGCCTTAAATTGTTCAAAATATGCCTCTAAATCCTTTTGAAAAAGAATGGCCTCAAAATTTCAAAAGTAGGTCACCATGACCTACTTTTGAGTCAACATGATAAGAGGTCCTTAGATGCATCAACTGACAAGATTTGATGATTCTAGTCCTTATAGTAAGCAAAATATCAACATTTTAATAAAATGTAATTTTTGGTCAAATTTGAAGTGACCTTGAGACCAAGCCCTTAGCTCCAGGGTAAATCCCCCTGCAAATTTTAATCTACAACATATCCTCATCATTTTGTGTAAGTTTGGTGATAATCTGCCCAGTGGTTCTTGAGAAGAAGATTTTTTAGCAACTAGTACTTTTGTTATTATTTTCCTAATTATCTCCCCTTGTTTAAGGGTCACAACCCTAGTTTTAGTATAAACCGGAGCCCTTGAGCTAAGGATACCCTGTGACAAATTTGACAATAAATGGCCAAGGGGTTCTTGAGTTATGGCCCATATTCTAAAAAGTTTATGCACACCACACAAATGGCCATAGCATTAGCTCTTTGAGCCTTTGGCTCAGAAGATGCAGTTGAATAGCTTACATCAGTATGTATCAACATATGAAGTTTGATTACAATATCTTGAATGGTATCTTAAAAAGTGAGCTAAACACTAAGTTAAGAAAAGTGAGGTCAAGGTCAAAAAATGTTGATGCAGTTGCATAGCTCTCATCAATATCTATCAGCATATGAAGTTTGATAAAAAAAAAAAAAATTTCTGATGTATTCCTATGTAAAATTTTGATCGCCTATTATGTCCCCCCCTCCCCTCTCCTACCCCTGGGTCATGATTTGAACAAAATTGAATTTACACAACCTAAGGATGCTTCTATATCAAAATGACTAATCCTGGCTTTGCTGTTCTTGAGAAGAAGATTCTTAAAGATTTTTCCTATGTTTGTTTGTATGTTGTTATAAGTCCCTCTCGAGAATTTTTCACTCATATGGAGATGCCACCACTTGCCGGTGGAGAGCTGCAAATTTTGTCCTATACCCTGCACTTACAGCCATTGAGCAGTGAGGGATCTTTTTCATGCCAACACCTACTGCAACACAGGACCTCAGTTTATACGGTCTCATCCGAAGGACCGGTCTCTATGTCCCACAGTGGGATTCAAACCCACGACGCAAGAATCAACTCCTTACTCCGTGACTCTAGAGCATACACTCTAACCACTGCACCACTCGGGTGACTACGTATTCCTATGTAATACTTTGATCACCCATTATAGCCCCACCCTACCCCGGGAGTCATGTTTTGAACAAACTTGAATCTAAACTACCTGAGGATGCTTCCATATAAATATGACCAATCATGGCTTTGCTGTTCTTGAGAAGAAGATTTTAAACCTACCCCAAGGGGTCATGATTTGAACAAACTTGAGTCTACACTACCTGAAGATGCTTCCAAATCAAAATGACTAATCATGGCTTTGCTGTTCTTGAGAAGAAGATTTTTAAAGATTTTTCCTACGGATTCCTATGTAAAACTTTGATCACCAATTACAGCCCCACCCTACTCCGGGGGTTATGATTTGAACAAACTTGAATCTACACTATCTGAGAATGCTTCCATATAAATATGACCAATCAGGGCTTTGTTATTCTTGAGAAGATTTTACAAGATTTTTCCTTATAATGTATTCCTGTGTAAAACTTGGATCCAAAATTGTGACTCTACCCTACCCCCTGGGGTCATAATTTGAACCAGTGATTTTTCTACATTTTTTAAATGGGGCCTGGACCTTTACTATTAGGAAAAATCATCGACATTTGTGTCAAATTGGGAAAAATCAATCAGATTGAAATTAAATAAAATATATAAGTAAATGTAAGATCATTTATTCAAAATATTTACTACAAAATAACAACAGTTCTACATTTTAACTTTTTTTAATCTTTGAAAGTTGTCACTGTGACCGTCCTATATTTCCATTTTTTTTTTTTGGCCATAATGGTAGACATAAGAGAAAATCCTGCTCATAATAGCCATTGAAGATGGAATAATCTGACATGATTTATAACAATATATCATTTTTTTTCTGTCTCATTATTAAAGCTTTCTAAATTACCCTAATCATATTGCTGCAATTACCCTGCAATATTAATTTAGTTGCGTCTGCCAAGTGTAGAAAGTTTGATTTTCGTGGAATAAAGGATGCTTGTTGTAGAACTACTGGTACTTGGATTTACAAATAAAGCTATGTTTCGCCATTTTACATGCATCTTACACTCTCTTACGATGTATTTACACACAAGTTTAACGTTAGACATGATCCATGTGTTTTTGTATGTCTTGTAAACGCACAAAACTAACTGTCCAAAAGGGACAAATACCCCCCGCTGGATTTTCAGAGAAGGTACCAAATCACTAATTTGCTTAAACATTTAGAGTGAAATTTTAATTACTCATTATATTTTTTTAATGAATGAAACTAAGGTGCACCCTAATAAAACATCAATACTAATAATTACAGTGTTTTTTATTACATTGAAAAAATAGCTTGCAGCTATCTGTCATCTTTGTGAGACACGCATGACACTCTGCAAATTGATTGTTGAAAAAAAAAATATCATAATTAATTATATAAAATCAAATTGATCTTAATACCTTTATATCAAACTCATTTTAAAAATAAAAGGCTGGTTCCAGTAACTATGTATTTTGACAGACATAAATTACAATTAGGAGACTTAGACAACAGAGATCTTTATTTCTTTCTGCCCTATTCCCAGGAGATATAGATAAGACCTGCTTGATCAGAGAGCCCTAACAGCTTCCCACACTGAACTCATTAATTAATCCTTAAGGACCCTCTATACACCAGTGCAAAATGTTAATTTTTTTGGACATTTAGAAAATTATACTGAATGCAGTTGTAATTATTGAGCTTATCTATTTAATTTTCAATATATGGTACATGGCATTTACTTCCAGGAAAAATGTTTAAAGACATTCAAGTATCAATGAACAGAAATTCCTGTTGTTTACTTCCGTGGAGAAAATACATGCAAATAAAGTTTTCAGCTAATTCATCTTGGCTACTAAAATGTTATGAATACTTCAGAATTGATTACAAATTGAGTAATATACATATAATTACATAATTGAGCAAATTGATTAACTGTAAATTTCAATTTATTGGAATTTAGATCTAAAGGCAGATCACTCTAACAGCAGAAAAATACCATAGAATCAGAACTTTATAGTGTGCAGTGTAGAGAGGGTTCTTAACTGGATGCATGTCCACTCCAAGGGACAAATGGATTTACACTATCTGCTGTGTAATGTAAAAACTGTTGTTTTTAACACTTCGTGATTTTTTTTTTAGTTCTAATGAGTAGTTTTAAGCTGTAGTTCACATTTTTGTACAGACGTTCTAGATTCTATGTCTCAAACCTTAGACATGAACCCGAAATGACTAAGTCAATAAAAATGAAAAAAAAAAAAAAACACCTGTGAAATGCAGAAAAATTATCAAATAATGTTGAAAATACCAGGTGCACATCTTCATATGGTAAATAATAAGTGTACAAATTTTCATACAAATCTATGCAATAGTCTCTGGGAACAGATCTGGACAAAACCACATAATAATCAAAGTACTGAAAGTACTGATGGGAGTTGATTTTAATGACTGTTTAAAATTTAATTTGAAACCTTGTATGCAACTTTTCAAATTATGTAACATTAATGCTTCAGATTTAGTGTGCGAGAATCAAACAGCAAGAAAGTGTCATTATGGCTGAAAATCACATTTAATTAAGGCATGCGCAGAATTTTGAAATAAAATGAACTGCAATTCCAGTGGGGAAAATGCAGTTGTTTCTGGACAACGGGATACTAAACTTCTTTGTTGTCATATGATGAGGATATGATCAAATTTTTATGCATGTGTCATAAATCAAGAGTGATAATTTTTATTCTGAAAAATATCACAAAAATAACGGATATTCATTAACCAGGAATAAAGACTCTTCTCAAATAGTAACTTTGATTCACAATATACCTGTTGTGAAAAACAAAAAGGCTTACCAGATTTTCAAGTCGAAACCAATAGCTTATCATTGATCTTACAATGTCAAAGTGTAGGGGAAATGTTACCCCAAGTAAGAGAGAACGGCAAAATTAGTTGCATATTTATGTACATCAAGTACTGATTTTCAAATTTTTAGTTTATCGCGGAATAATTTGTATTACACCCTCTTCGTTGTACGGCCAGGAATGCTTTTTAAAAAGTAAATCTGTTAAAATAGCCCCAAATTTCATATGCATACAATAAAATATAGCCAAGGGGTTAATAGAATGGTAAGAAATGTAAATGATGGTTTTAATGTCTAGATTAAGGAGCATTGATAAAGTTAATATTCTTTTGAGTAAAAGAGAAAGAGCATGAGAAGCAAACTGTTCCACATAGATACAGGTATTTGTATTCAGAAAAATCCAAAATAATAACCTGAATTTTTTGTTTCTGGACAGGGATATATTGAACTTCTTTGATGTCATATGATGAGGATATAATCAAATTTGTATTCATGTTTCATATACAGGTGACTCTCGATCTCTCGAAGTTCAACGGACTGCAAGAAAAGTTCGAGAGATCGAGGGGTTCGAGAGACAGAGAGTGAATGAAATCCAAAATTTTCAATTCATCATTGTTCTACTATTATAAATACCGGAAGTATATGTTGATAATGTAATTGCACATTTTCCGACTTTTCATTCGTATTTTACAGGTAATTCACTTGATTTCAACAACAATGATCGTATTTTGAATATATAAAATGATCTCTTTAAGTTTCAATATTTATTTGTTCTCATTTCATGATTACATGAAACTTGAATAGCAATCGTCGGTGTGGCTACCTCCCGGGCTTGATCGGGTCTTTCTCCAGATTTCTTGTATTAAATAGGCTTTCAATTCTTGAAATAGGATATCTTGTGCAATGTTTGTCATACTGGGAGTATGTAGACTCTGATAAAACTTCATAATCTATGGAAAATTATTGATACATCTCTTATATTATTTTCTAAAAAATATTGTCTTGCTATCAAGTCAAAATAAATTGTGAAGCACGTCCCACAGTGGGATTCGAACCCGCGACGTAAGGATCAACTCCTTACTCTGCGACTCTAGAACAGACGCTCTAACCACTGCGCCACGCGGGCAACTAGTTTCATCTATGTAAATACCCGATTAACACCTCCATGCCAGCCTCAGACGTTCACTGTTATCCAGGTAAGTCCAAGCTGCATTAATTTTACAATTGAATGGCGTGTACACAGGCGCAATCAAAACTTCGAGAGATAGAGAGTAAAAAAACAATGAATTGTGTGTAACGGGACCCAGATCTTGGTTCAAGAGATAGAGAACTTCGAGAGATGGGAAGTTCAAGAGATCAGAAGTAAATTTGCTTAGTTATATAGAGGGGAAAAAAAACGGGACCGGAGGTTCACTTCGAGAGATCGAGAATTTCGAGAGATCGGAGATCGAGCCAGCGAGAGTCACCTGTATCAATATTGACAAGAAAATATTGATGTAACCATCAATTGTCGCCCGGGAAAGAATTAAAGTAAACAATGGAAATGAGTCTTGATCATCAAACCGCTTCGATATGTGTGAAAAAGACATGCGTCTAAATGATGGAGACGATAGTCGAGAATATTTTGAAAACCTATAGTCGGATGAAAATCGAACAAAAACGATACCCTTTTAAACTTTATCAATTCCTCAAGTAAATGTTGGCTGCATAAAATATAAATTGAAACCAGACACATGCATCACCTATTTTCAAAAATGTCTTTCACTTTAAGAATATAAAACACGAACTGTGTAAAGTACGTTTTTACGTTTTTATGCGATAAGTAAAATTCGATGTTCTAAAAAAAAGGGACCTGTCGTTTTTTCGATAATAAATGATAAGCAACTTTATATATTAAATATGAAAAACATATATATTTTTACAGATTCACTTTATGGAAGTAAATATATTGTGTACCTCGTAATTTATAAAGGGAAAGAACATTCTGATTAACAATCTTTTTAATGTTTAGAAAATCTTTAATTCTGAATAACTTCTGCCACCTCAATCCCCATATACCAATACTTAAACTTATATGTATAGGGCAGCCCGGTCCTCCGGGCTGCAATAATTTAAATTTTTGGGGGTTTCTTTTATAAAATTTGTGTTCTCCAGAAGTATTCTCTTTTATAGTATCAGAGAGTGTGAATTTTGATAAAGGGCTAATTTTATTATATTTATTTAGATTTTCCAACTGTAATACTTTGTGAATATTTCATAGAAGTATATTATATATATAAAGATCGTCGAAGAACCAATGAGGTGCCGTAAAAAAAGGGGGGGTCCGTCCACAGCTCTAGACCTGTGCTTATTGCTAAGCATAATCCATTTTTAATTGTATCTTTTTTTTTATTATTCTATGTTAGAATCTGAATAAGATTCCACTCCGAATCCTGCTCTTTTCCCAGTGAACTTATTATTGAGACAATTACATGCACAACATTCCTGCAAATGTAATAAGCATGCCTTATATATAACACGTATAAAAATCAATCCGGCCTGTGTATACTATCAATAATTATAATTCCGGGCACAAAGTAAATGGCTGCTAAATCAGAGGTTAAGTTTGTCCAGTAGGTCACTTTTGCTCTTATCTGTGGCTATAGAACTTAACACATATTAGAAATTCGAAAGCACATAATTATAATATAATACCCGCTGTGATAATCAGTCACGTTCATACATGTTCGTAAACATAACAGCTAGATGTTGCGTTTACATCAATGTCTGTATCAATTAGGTACAGTTCTCTGTATACCAAGATGCATTTAAAAGTTTATCTGGTTATTAATCCCGTTGTTATTGAGAAGCTAGTTTTACATACTAGTACTTTCCTGGCTGATAATAATAAAATAAAACTTCACACGTTAAATGAATAAATGCAATTTTGTTTGTCGACAAATTGTGTTAAACTGATAATTAATATTGTCCGCTATCGAATGAAAGAGACAAATTATTCGTTTGAGATATATTTTGCCAATGCAATATGAACTCAAGACTCAAGGTAACGATATCTGTTAGCAGCTCCCTGTTCCTCTGTGGTTCTGTTTTGGTTTCCTGGAGATATTTTTAAAAATTTACATCAGTGAGAGAGAGTTTTTGTCAGCCAATCAGCGCAACCAGCAAAGGTCTTTTTACATTACTGATCACATGTCTTTATATCGCGCATATCAGAGGCTGAAGCACATTATTGAAACCTTTCGCACTGTGGACGAGTGTGGGAAAATTTACAACTAATTTAAAAAATACTGTTATTTAGAGCTAGTCATAGCATCAAATATTTTCAATGTATTGAAATTAAAAAATATATATATTTCTCTTGATAATTAAAGAACAGATCATGTATTTCATCAAATTCTTGATCATTTTGATTTACTATTTCTTGTCAGCGGCGATGATTTTCCATTGATGATTTTTTTCTCTCGCAGGAGTGATTAGGTCGAAACACTGTTTGTTCTGGGGAAGTGCATAGATAGTTGATAAAATCAACTCCCAAAAATGAAAAAAAAAAAACTGTAAAATGCAAAAAAAATTATCCAATCTTGATGAAAATACCAGGTGCACACCTTTATATGGCGAATAATAAGTGTCCAAATTTTCAGACAAATCCTTGCAACAGTTTTCAAGAAATGCTTCGGACAAAATCCCGTCTACAGACAGATGGACGATCAGACAGACGGACATAATGATTCCAATATACCCCCCCAAACTTCGTTTGCGGGAGGTATAACAATCTGCTCTTCCTCGCTATTATTTTAAGAGTCTGGATGACTGAGAACAAAAGCGTTCCATTTTCGATAAGTCGTACATAAAAAATTCAATCTAACAACAAGAGGCCCAGGGGCCACATTGCTCACCTGAGCACTCTGGCTAGGAAAAAGCAGAAATCAGTTCAGTGTTGAAAAGTTAAATATAAAACTGGCTAAAAGGGGGGGGGGGGGATCATGATTTGATTCTTTTGATTGAAACCTTTCGCACTGTGGACGAGTGTGGGAAAATTTACAACTAATTTAAAAAATACTGTTATTTAGAGCTAGTCATAGCATCAAATATTTTCAATGTATTGAAATTAAAAAATATATATATTTCTCTTGATAATTAAAGAACAGATCATGTATTTCATCAAATTCTTGATCATTTTGATTTACTATTTCTTGTCAGCGGCGATGATTTTCCATTGATGATTTTTTTCTCTCGCAGGAGTGATTAGGTCAAAACACTGTTTGTTCTGGGGAAGTGCATAGATAGTTGATAAAATCAACTCCCAAAAATGAAAAAAAAAAAACTGTAAAATGCAAAAAAAATTATCCAATCTTGATGAAAATACCAGGTGCACACCTTTATATGGCGAATAATAAGTGTCCAAATTTTCAGACAAATCCTTGCAACAGTTTTCAAGAAATGCTTCGGACAAAATCCCGTCTACAGACAGATGGACGATCAGACAGACGGACATAATGATTCCAATATACCCCCCCAAACTTCGTTTGCGGGAGGTATAACAATCTGCTCTTCCTCGCTATTATTTTAAGAGTCTGGATGACTGAGAACAAAAGCGTTCCATTTTCGATAAGTCGTACATAAAAAATTCAATCTAACAACAAGAGGCCCAGGGGCCACATTGCTCACCTGAGCACTCTGGCTAGGAAAAAGCAGAAATCAGTTCAGTGTTGAAAAGTTAAATATAAAACTGGCTAAAAGGGGGGGGGGATCATGATTTGTACAAATTTGAATCTACATTACCTGATGATGCTTCCATTTAAATATGACTCTTTTCTGTTCTTGAGAAGAAGATTTTTAAAGATTTTTCCTACGTTTATTTCTTTGTTTGTATGTTCCCTGTATATTCCTAAGTAAAACTTTGATCACCCATTGTGGCCCCACCAACCCTACCACTGGGGATCATGATTTGAACAAACTTGAATCTACACTACCTGAGGATGCTTCCATATAAATATGACCCATCATGGCTTTGCTGTTCTTGAGAAGAATAATTTTAAAGATTTTTCCTATGTAATTCCTATTTAAAACTTTGATCCCCTATTGTGGCCCAACACTACCCCCGGGGGTCATGATTTGAACAAACTTGAATCTACACTACCTGAGGATGCTTCCATATAAGTTTCATATTTTCAAGCACAGTGGTTTTTGAGAAGAAGATTTTTAAATGATGCCATTAATTTTTTCATGAATTCATAATTATCTCCCCTTGGAAGAAGGCGTGGCCCTTCTTTTGAACAAACTTGAATCCCCTTTACCCAAGGATACTTTGTACCAAGTTTGGTTGAAATTGGCCCAGTGGTTCTTGAGAAGAAGATGAAATACGAAAAGTTTATGACAACGACAAACTACGACAACGACGATAGACAACGGACAAATTTCAATCAGAAAAGCTCACTTGAGCCTTTGGCTCAGGTGAGCTAAAAACAATGGTTTTATTTTTGAAAAAAAGCAACTGAAATTGGGAAAAAATCGGGTAATTTTTTATAGGGGAAAGGGCCGATATTCGGACCTAAATTGGGTGTAGAAAAATCACTGTGAACAAACTTCAATCTACACTACCTGAAGATGCTTCCACATAAATATGACCAATCATGGCTTTGCTGTTCTTGAGAAGAGGATTTTCAAAGGTTTTCCCAATGTACTCCTATGTAAATCTTTGATCCCCCATTGTGGCCCCACCCTACCCCCAGGGGTCATGATTTGAACAAATTGGAATCTATACTTCCTCTCAATGATTTCACATAAGTTTCATATTTTCAAGCACAGTGGTTCTTGAAAAGAAGATTTTTAAATGATGCCATTAATTTTTCATGAAATCTTAATTATTTCCCCTTGGAAGAAGGTGTGGCCCTTCATTTGAACAAACTTGAATCCCCTTCAGCCAACAATACTTTGTGGCAAGTTTAGTTGAAATTAGCCCAGTGGTTCTTGAGAATGTGAAAATGTAAACAGTTTATGACAACAACGACCACAACAACAAAGACAACAACGACAGACAACAGACAAAAGACAAGATAGGCTAAGACCCCTTTTTGGCCCCTGGTTTGGCATATCTTTTAGAATGATGCAATAGTTTATCAACAAGAGGCCCATGGGCCACATCGCTCACCTGAGCACATTGGCTAGGAAAATGCACAAATCACTTCAGTATTGAAAAATTTAAAGAGGGGGGGGGGTGGGGTGGAGGGCTTGGATTTTGAACTACCTGAGGATGCTTCCATATTAATATTTAACAAATGGCTTTGCTGTTCTTGAGCAGAAGATTTTTAAAGATTTTTTCCTATATATTCCCTTGTTAAAAATTTGATCCCCCATTGTGGACCCTCCCTACCCCCCCCCCCCCCCTCCATCATTTGAACAAACTTGAATCTACACTACCTGAAGATGCTTCCATATCAATATGACAAAACATGGCTTTGCTGTTCCAAGAAGATTTTTTAAGTTTTTTCCCTATATATTCCTATGTAAAACTATGATCCCCTATTGTGGTCCCATCCTACCCCTGGGGATTATGATTTGAAAAAAACTGAATCTACACTACCTGAGGATGCTTCCATATCAATATGACTTAAGAAGGCTTTGCTGTTCTTGAGAAGAAGATTTTTCAAGTTTTTTCCCTATATATTCCTATGTAAAACTTTGATCTCCCATTGTGGCCCCACCCTACCCCCAGGGGTCATGATTTGAACAAATTGGAATCTATACTTCCTCTCAATGATTTCACATAAGTTTCATATTTTCAAGCACAGTGGTTCTTGAAAAGAAGATTTTTAAATGATGTCATTAATTTTTCATGAAATCTTAATTATTTCCCCTTGGAAGAAGGTGTGGCTTTTCATTTGAACAAACTTGAATCCCCTTCAGCCAACAATACTTTGTGGCAAGTTTAGTTGAAATTAGCCCAGTGGTTCTTGAGAATGTGAAAATGTAAATAGTTTATGACAACAATGACCACAACAACAAAGACAACAACGACAGACAACAGACAAAGGACAAGATAGGCTAAGACCCCTTTTTGGCCCCTGGTTTGGCGTGTCTTTTAGAATGATGCAATAGTTTATCAACAAGAGGCCCATGGGCCACATCGCTCACCTGAGCACATTGGCTAGGAAAATGCACATATCACTTCAGTATTGAAAAATTTAAAAGGGGGGGGGGGGCTTGGATTTTGAACTACCTGAGGATGCTTCCATATTAATATTTAACAAATGACTTTGCTGTTCTTGAGCAAAAAATTTTTAAAGATTTTTTTCCTATATATTCCCTTGTTAAAAATTTGATCCCCCATTGCAGACCCTCCCTACACCCCCCCCCCCCCCCCCATCATTTAAACAAACTTGAATCTACACTACCTGAGGATGCTTCCATATCAATATGACTTAACAAGGCTTTGCTGTTCTTTAGAAGAAGATTTTTCAAGTTTTTTCCCTATATATTCCTATGTAAAACTTTGATCCCCCATTGTGGCCCCACCCTACCCCCACGGGTCATGTTTGAACAAACTTGAATCTACACTACCTGAGGATGATTCCATATCAATATGACAAAACATGGCTTTACTGTTCTTGAGAAGAAGATTTTTCAAGTTTTTCCCTATATATTCCTATGTAAAACTTTGATCACCCATTGTGGCCCCACCCTACCCCCAGGGGTCATGTTTGAACAAACTTGAATCTACACTACCTGAGGATGATTCCATATCAATATGACAAAACATGGCTTTGCTGTTCTTGAGAAGAAGATATTTAAAGTTTTTTCCTATATATATATATTCCTATGTAAAACTTTGATCCCCCATTGAGGCCCCACCCTAACCCTGAGGGTCATGATTCGAACAAAGTAAAATCTACACTATCTTAGAATGCTTTCATATAAATATGACTTAACAAGGCTTTGCTGATCTTGAGAAGAAGATTTTTCAAGTTTTTTTCTGTATATTCCTATGTTAAACTTTGATTGCCCATTGTGGTCCCAGCCTACCCCCAGGGGTCATGATTTGATACATACTTGAATCTGCACTACCTGAGGATGAATCCACATCAATATAACTAATTGTGACTTTGTAGTTCTTAAGAAGAAGATTTTTCAAGATTTTTTTTCTATATATTTCTATGTAAAACTTTGATCCCCCATTGTGGCCCCACCCTAAACTTTGGGGGTCATGATTTGTACAAACCTGAATCTACACTACCTGAGGATGATTCCATATCAATATGACTAATTGTGGCTTTGTTGTTCTTGAGAAGAAGATTTTTTTTCTGTATATTGCTATGTAAAACTTTGATTCCCTATTGTGGCCCCACCCTTCCCCCGGGGGGTCATGATTTGAACAAACTTGAATCTGCACTACCTGAGGATGATTTCATATCAATATGACTAATTGTGCTTTGTTGTTTTTGAGAAGAAGATTTTTAAAGATTTCTTTCTATATATTCCTATGTAAAACTTTGATCCCCCATTGTGGCCCCACCCACCCCTGGGGGTCATGATTTGAACAAACTTGAATCTACACTACCTCAGGATGATTCCATATCAATATGACTAATCGTGGCTTAGTTGTTCTTGAGGAGAAGATTTTTAAAGATTTATTCCTATATATTCCTATGTAAAACTTTGATCCCCCATTGTGGCCCCACCCTACCCCACGGGGTCATGATTTGAACAAATTTGAATCTACACTATGTAATGAAGGTCTCACATAAGTTTCAACTTTTACAGCCCAGTGGTTCTTGAGAAGAAGATTTTTAAAAGATACCACCAAATTTTCACTAATTCTTAATTACCTCCCCTTGAAAGAGGGAGTGGCCTTTCATTAGAACAAATTGAATCCCCTTTACCCAAGGATGCTTTTTGGCAAGTTTGGTTGAAATTGGCCCCGTGGTTCTTGAGAAGAAGTCGAAAATGTGAAAAGTTTACAGACGGACAGACAGACAGCTAGACGGACAGACGGACGATGGACAAAATGTGATCAGAAAAGCTCACTTGAGCCTTCGGCTCAGGTGAGCTAATAAAAACCTGATGTCACCCCTGTCACAGAATGAGTCTTGGTTCTAAATTATGGGATACACAGAGTCACAGGAAGGTCAGAAAATGTCAATTTCCGAATTTTCCCATTTTTCTGCAAATTTTCATCGATTTTACAGCACATTTTGTTTCAGAAAACATAGAGCACAAGCTTGCCTATCTATGAAATTTATATATTTCAGACACTAGTATCAGATGTATCTTATGTATAAAAATCCCAGATCGGCAAGCTTGTGCTCTATGTTTCCTGAAGTGAAAACTATCTCAAATTTGACGAAATTCAACCAGAATTGAGGAAATTCAGAAAAATGTCCTACTTCTGCACCCTCTTGTGGCCTCCGTGTAAGCTTTGAATCAAAATTAGTGCTGGTTTTAAAACTAGCATCATTTTAAGTTCTTAACTACAAACTATCACAATTTTAACTGTGTTCTGATTTTTACATCAAATAAGGGGCCAGATTCAGCCGTTACCATATCTTGTCCTTTGATCAGAAAAGCTCACTTGAGACTTCGGCTCTGGTGAGCTAAAAAAAAAGTGCTGAAAAAAAAATTGGGTATGGGCGATTTCGACGCGTTGACCAGTCAGAGTACATCAAACAAATCATTTTTTTATTGTTGGCCTAAAGATTTATTGTGGCCCTTCCTTCCCCTGGGGATCATGATTTGAACAAACTTGAATTTAAACTACTTGAGGATGCTTCCATATCAATGTCTAAATATGGCTTTTCTGTTCTTAGGAAGATTTTTTCCTAATATTTCGTTGTAAAACTTTGATCTGGATTGTGGCCCAACCCTGTCCCCGGGAGTCATGATTTGAACAAATTGGAAACTACACTAGAAAGGCCAAAATAAAAAATACCTTTGTTTCCCCTAACGCAACCGACCCACTTAAATCATGCCGACTGAAAAGTTTTTTTTAAATAGGATTATTCAAGTATTTTTTTTTTTATTGTTTATCAACTTTATCATGTTTATAAAATACAGTTTCATCAAAATCCATTGTATCAGAACAGCGGCTTTTGTTTTACTCTCACCCACAACATTTGACCACAGAGCAGGGTTAGTTCATGTTGTAAAACAATGGTGAAGTATCAAACTTGTATATCTTTAACTTATTAGAATCCTACAATCTTGAAACATTTTGTGAATTAAATATATCATGACTAAGGAGTGTTAAGATGGTATTTACAAATGTGTATTCTAAAATTAACATACATAGTAAGCATGGCAAAACATGCCCCATGAGCAAGGGCCCACCTTGTTTATGCATATCAATAAATTTCAGTGCATTTCTTTTCATTTTGATCTAATAAACATTTCATGTATGATCCCATTTTTACTATAAAGGATCACAGGAGTTGTAAATATGTCTTTGTATAATCATTTCATCTTGATAAATATAATTCAGATGTCGTGTCTTCATTCCTATTATTTATTGGGAAAACTTTGTGACTATAACATTAGATATATGAAACTTTATTTAATTCAACCAAACCACACTCTTTCCAGACAGTGTTGAAATCTTTAAAATTGGCTTAATGTATGGCTTCCTGAGACGTACATGGTATTTTTCTTAAGTTAGACCCTTGAAAATAGATCGTTTCTTTGCTTTAAAATACCTTTAAAAATTGTTAGGCCTACAATATTTGAACACCTGCCTGGTGTAGGACTCCTTATTTAGACTTTTACTCGGAACTTATGGCCACTGATCATTAAGCATCAGTAAGCAAAGGCGGATCCAGCCCCCCCCCTCCCCGTTTGAATTTTCTGTATGTAGAACATATATGTCCATTATCCTAAAATCAAGGGGAAAACATCTCTTATTTGTAAGAATTTGTCGGACCCCCACCAAGGCTTTGCCCTAGACCCACTGGAGGCTTCAATGCAGCCCCCAAACCCCCTGCCTTCTACTGCTCCCTCCCCCCTTTATGAAATTTCTGGATCCGCGGCACCACTGGTAATGGGGGATTATTTGTGCCAACATCTACATGTATACTGCAACACTGGACCTACATTTTTAGGGTCTCATTCCACGTCTCATGTCAGGACTTGTGACTTAGAATAAGCTCCTGAATTACGTCGTGACTCCAAAACGAAATACTAGAATCACTGTGCCAAGCGAGGCTCTTGTGACTTTGTCTGTGTAAGAACTCAAAGATGATAGTAGGTTTGAAAATACTCTCGGGTGTCCTATGGTTGAGTATTTGCGAATCTTGTCTTTTTGTAAATATTCTATTTCAATAAATATACGCTGGCCTGAGATATTTCACAAGTTCAAATGAATAATATTTCTGAATTAATTTACCATACATGTTGCTTCATTTGTATGATATTCAGTTTAAAAATTGGTTTCTTTTGTTTTTTCTTATTTATAAAGTTATTAAAGAGAGGTTAGGCATTTGACCGTGTGCATCTACGTGAACATGTAAACCCAGAAATGTTTTACAAGTACGCGTAACTAACATCGTGTTCTGTTTAACAAACTGTACGTGTACTGGTACCTGTAAACATCATTTCAACAAGTCATTTTACAATCCATTTTTATCAAATAATTCTATGACTTTGATTCAAAAAGATACGAAGTTGTAAGTAAAAAACTCTCAATAGCACAACAAACACCGCCTGAAAAATATATACCATAATTTGAGTTTAAGAAGGTACACGTTCTTACCTCCATGTACTTATGAATCTACACGTTGTGTACGACTTGTAGAATTACGCGGTATGCAAATCCGATGACGTAAATCGCAGTAAATTAGGGGATTTCCCTAGCTTCACGTACATGTCAACGTACACGGTCATCTGCTTAACTTCTCTATTATTAAATTTTTTATAATGTATTTTTTTCAAAACTGCTGTCAGCATGGTCAGAAAAGAAAATAATTTACCTACCTACCTACCCAACTTGAGATTTTAGGGTTGGTTAGGGGAAACAAAGATATTTTTAATGATGGCCTAACTTGAGCATGCTTCCATATCAACATGACTCTGCTTTTCTTAAGAAGATTTTTAAAATTTACCCCTTTATATTCATTTTTAAAAAATTTGATCCCCCATTGTGGCACACACCCTACCCCCAGGGGTCCTTATTTGAGCAAACTTGAATCTACACTATGTAAAGAAGGTGTCCTATGAGCTTAAACTTTTTTGGCCCAGAGGTTCTAGATCTTGAGCGGAAATTTTTTTTAAAATATGCCATCAAATTTTCACTACATGAATTTATTTATTATCTCCCCTTGATTGAGGGTGTGACCCTCATTTGAGCAAATTTGAATCCCTTCATCCAAGGAAGCTTTGTGGCCCAGTGGGTTTGGAGAAAAAGTTAAATTTTGAGAAGTTTACAGACAGATGGACAAGCAGACAGCTAGATGGACAAACAGACTACAGACAAAATGTTCTCAGAAAAGCTCACTTGAGCATTCAGCTCAGGTGAGCTTAAAAGCTCATTTGAGCTCAGGTGAGATGAAAAATATATGCTACATATAATCATGATAATAAATAATAAATTTAATAAATTTTTGTCAGTAAAACATTTGAGAAAACAGACGGCATGACAATATTTTTCATGGTGCTTAAATGATCTCACATTATTTACTGGATAGACCTTTCTCTGATGCAAGGTTAGAAAATTGCCATAATGTGGTGGGCAAAAAGTTTTAATTTCTGTACTCATTGTAGGAGTCATTCAGGAAACCATTTTAGCATGGTACAATTTATAAACTTCTTTCAATGGAAATTACAATGAAGTCTTCACAGTTTGATTAGTAAAAACTAGAGTGTTTCACAGAACACATGTGTCGCCTGCTTTTAGCTTCATTAAAGATGTAAATAAATGTAAGAATTGTCAGCTATTTATTTGCTACATGCATAGTAAGACTGTCAGTGATGGAATCCAATAATCAAATCGAAATACAAATCTTCAACCCCTCAAAGCTAAAATGAATATTAATGAAATTGAAATTATTAGAAATAATTATTTATCAATTAGTTATTTCAACAATCCTTCAAAAGAGAATCCAGTCTGTCTACCGCAATTGTCAGTCAACATCATCTATTTTGGAATACCGATTTTTCGTTTTTGTAGGTACTGTTTATCATACAATGTCAAATTACATGGTCATAAGCTTATAAACATGTGTAAATGTGAATTATCAAATCCCTGCCACTCTAAATTCAAAAGACATAACGATAAGTTAAATTAAACTGTCTGCAGTATATTTTGCAAAGTAGGTCAAAGGTCAAGGTCAAGTAGACTGTAATGGTGGTATTTTTTCACAATATATTATGACAAACAGAGCACATGCTAAATAGCCTAGACTCAACTCTTTAATGTCTAAAAGAAGTTGTATATCGACACAGTAAAATATTTCAAAAAGTAGGTCAAAGGTCAAGAGGTTGGTAACCATGGTAAAATGCAAAAGCCATAGTGCCAAGCTGTACATGTGCAAAATATGAAACCCATACCTCTTACAGTTCTTGAGATATAAGGTGTAACAGACGTGAGGACAGACAGCTAGACAGACAGACAGACACCAGGTAAAGTGATCCCTAAGTGTCACTCTGCTCTGCAGGCTACAAAATGACACATCATGGACGCAAGAATCCGGAAGGGGGGGCATGCCCCCCCCCCCCCCCCCCCAATAATTTTGTCGATATATAGAATACTATTTTTTTTTTTTTTTGCTTGTCAAGGAATTTTGGTAGTTGATAGTGCCCCCCCCCCACTGAAAATGTTTGGCTGTGCCCCCCCCCCCCCAACTTAAATTGCTTCCTGCACATGTGCTGTAGAAAAGCAAAGATTCACACGTTATTCAGTGTTACACAACACTAAACATGCTGCTAACTAAAAATGACACTTACTTAAGTAATCAGTCTAATACAGTGAATGTCTTTTATATAATCAAAGTAAATAAGTTGATTTCAGGATTATTTAGTTTTAATAAGAGAAAACATAAATGTGTAATGGTTTGGGTCGTGTATATCTGCCTGGGTAGCTCAGTCGGTAGAGCACCTGACTAGTGATGCAGGGGTCCCGGGTTTGATTCCTGGTCCAGCCATACATTTTCTCCTTTCCTGTTAAAGATTTGGTGCCGTTGACCACCCCTAGACTTGCAGGTGAAAGTCCCGCCAGGGGCAAATAAGAACTTGGTTGTGTCTTCGAGGGCGAAGACAATTTAAGGAGGGAAGAATGTAATGGTTTGGGCAGTGAATATTGGCCTGGGTAGCTCAGTCGGTAGAGCACCTGACTTGTGATGTAGGGGTTCCGGGTTCAATTCCTGGTCCAGCCATACATTTTCTCCTTTCCTGTTACACGTATACCATGTATACACAAGTCACTTGCAAGATTTAGTAAAACCCTTGATAGAAAACATACGGAAATTTAATCAATGATCATTGATTGATAACAAATTTGTTGTTCTCAGCCCTGAATAAAACTCCATGTTGTGAAAATGAAATTATTCTTGACATTTATGTAATGATTTACCTTGAGAATAGTTATTTTGCATTCTTTGTTTATATTTTTAATCATATACATGTATCCCCTAGTTTTTATGTTCAGATTCTAACTGTAATTAGATCTCGAGAGGAGTCAAAATAAAAGTAAAATTAAATTAAGTTCTAATCTTAATTATCAAAATTTTATCAACAAGAGTTTAAACAAGTGATTGAATATTTGAGTACTATATTTCTAATCGAATATTATAAACCTTTACTATTCCTTCACAAATATTCAAACATTCATTTCAGCTCAAAATATTTTTTTTTGTTTATATAACATTGTCTTAAGGTACATAAACCTCTGCTTACTTACATAAAATTTTATTTTAATTCATATGACTTTCCAACAGAAATGTATTTTATAAGTAAAATACAAACAATGATATTATAGCTTGCGGGGCAAAATTAAACAAAAAAAGACATTTCAACTTGACAAATCTATAAAGGAATAATAGACATTTATGTCATTAAGAGTTATCTCTCTTATCAGAGTATCAATGAACCTTAAAGTACTTGGCAAAATAAGGAATTGCAACTCAGTATACTTTGTCTGATTTCTTTTAAATGGCAATACTTTTTGTTTCAAAATTTGAAAAAAAAAATGAAAACTGAAAAATAATCATAACCTCTTTATTTTTTAACCAATTTCAAAAATAATATTGTGTTTTAGAAATGATTTTAAAACCTCTTAATTATTAGTATAATGTGCTGCTTTTTAATTTAAAAATCATGTTTCATAGTTAGGTCAACAAGCTGGTCAATATTTCACCATTATTATACACTGACCAGCTCATTCATCTGTTTATCTGAAGTTGATATAAATTTGTTGTGATAATTAAGCCAGGCTGTTCGTTATCTGCTTTTGCTTACCTTCATCCTCAGTCGACAGTCATCTAAATCCCAAGGCCATACTCGGTGTAGGTCGACGGCGGCATATTTTATATGTATACATCAGCCGAGACGATATCAGGCACCACAAAATCATTATTCATTTATAATACACTTGAATTCTTTTACTAGCGATAGGAAAAAACAGGAACAATTCAGACGAAACTACTGTCCTCCATCATGCTCCACCCTCATGCCATTTGTATCAAATTCAAACTCCGATCCCGATTCTTATGTATGTTGCTGAATAACGCGGGAAGGGGGGAAATATCAAGGGGGTTACAAGAAAACGATTAATTTTTTTTCTTTATGATTGAAATTCTTAAAAGAAAAATTTACATGTATCAAATATCTCTATTTTATTTTAGGATATCTAGATTATTTTCAATGTTAAAAAAGAATAGCGCACTTTTTTATGAAATGTCGAAGGCTTTCAGGAAATTTACGTGCGATCCGTTTTCTTTTCTTTCTTTTTTTTTTCTTTTTTCTTATAATTCATGTCTAGATGAACAAACAGTTCACTAAATAAAATATTTTGTTAAACACAAAGGAATCAAAAAATAAATAAAGATTTATGAAAGCCGAAGACACACTACATGTGAACAAAAAGTATGCGATTCGTTTTTAATATTTATTTCTTGATAAATAAAATAATTTGATAGTAAATGCTTATTATTCGATTTTAGTGACAAGCATGCTACTTTGCATTTACATGAAAAATGAACTAAAATTCAGATAAAAGAAATTTATTGGGTTCACGTCGTGAGATTAAGGAAAATTAAATTATTTTACATGTATATTACAAAACAAAAGGAAATCTATGATTTTAATTGTTTCATTTCTTTTAGAGTTCACCAAATTAACTTAAAAAAGCTTTTCAGTGTACACATAATTTTATCAAATCAATCTTTGCAATTATTTTATTTCCTTGTTAAATAGTTCCAGTAGACCAATACATAGTACGCTACACTAAAAAAGTAAATAGATAAATAAGAAAAAAATCAATCAATCAATCAATCAATCAATCAATGAAAAAAAAGAAATTCAGAATGATTTTTCTTACAATCTGATTTATTATGAAGATAACATATTTTATGCTATTTGAACTTCATCGATGTGGAGAATGTTTTGAAAAAAAATAGTTATATTTCTATTCCAGGTGTAACCGTGATCAATAGAAGTTTTTGAAAGTCTCATATGTACAACTCTCTCTCTCTCTCTCTCTCTCTCTCTCTCTCTCTCACACACACATACACAAAACATCTTACTTTTTCTTTCTTAAAGTGATCCTGGATGCAAACTTCTTTTTTTAATTAAACATGTTTATCTCTAGAATGGAAGAGGCAAGATTTTTGACCTACATATTTCCGGTATGTGCATTGCCCTGGTTAATATCACACTTCCTAAATCAAGGTCGTCTGCATAAGGCAGCGTGCTTATCTATCGGTTACTTGTACAAAGATTTAATTTTAAAAGAAGTGGGGGAAGGGGGGGGGGGGAGGTCATGATCGACGTGAATATGATTTACAAGAAAAAATGTTCCATCGTATTGATGACAAAAAAACATGTTACGCACTGTACCATATTTGTATTTGCTATCTACAGTAGCAGAAAAATGCTAATAATAAAGGAGGAATGACTAGTCATGACACGTAATTAGTTAACTTTCCTATATGTATGTTATCATTAGACGAAGGAGCTAGATGAACCGTATATTATGCCATTTTATACTGAGTACTGTAAAGGTTCAGGATTAATTACCTCAAAAGATTTTCAAAACAGTCCTGGAAAACTTAATATTTGTTACATATTCATTTTAATGAAAAAAATCGATGGTGTAAATCAGCTCCTATAGCCAGAACTATTGTATATTGTCAAATATAAAAACCTGTATTTTGTTGACTTACATGTAATAAATGTTTCTGTAAAAACGTAGAAACTATAGATCGAAATGCAACTGTTATTTAATATACATAATATATTTAAAAATATTAAAGTGGATTTTCTCTTTTAGAGAAGTATAGAAGGCTAGTTATTAACTGTCTATTTCTCCAAAGAAAATACAATCGGGGGGGGGGGGGGGAGGGGGGTAAAAATATTGACAAGCAATTAATAAACAGAAAAGGTCATTAGTCTTTTACAAACTCTTATAATGGAATAGATTTTAGTTTATTTTTATTTTAAATGATTGTACGTTTCAGAGGATCGATGATCTTTGATTTGCAATTTATTTTGCATAAAAAAAAATTTAGTCTCATACATTTATAGACATGAACAACAATTTCCTAAGATGAATTTCATCTTTTATTATCTTTTCATAAGTATAGACATGAACAACAATTTCATCTTTTATTATCTTTTTGTAAGTATAGAAGTATTTTTTTTTGGGGGGGGGGGGCTTTTCGTATATCATATGAAGCATAATTATACCAAATAACAAGTGGGATAATTTAATTGTTATATGTCTAGATGCATGCACTGCATTTCAAAGAATGAAATTAAAGGTAAACAACATAGATAATAAAGTACACGAATTCCCCACCATTCTACAAAATATGCTATGATTTTATAGTTTATATTTTGAAACTTAATTATTTTCATTCCAACTGAGCATTGAACTGTGCCCCACACATTTTGGACGAAGTAATTATTACGTTTTGCTACTAGCAATGCTTAATTATAGTATAGGATCATCGAATGACCTTCTTTTTCTTCTTGTCAAAAGAACGTTCATGTACGTTCTTGAAGGCTTTCTGACATGCACCAGGAACTCCCTGGAAGTTTTATGATCATACGATTTTGCTTAAGAAAACAATTAAGCAAACAAATTAAAAAAGGTTTGCAACATCTTGTTTCTTTTCCTTGATCTATTCATTCATTTATTCAATTTTTTATTTGTATGAAATCCAATTTCATTTTACTAATTCAAAGATTCATTTGTTCTCTACATTTTTTTAATGAAATAATTCTGATACATGCATTATAATTAAATGCAATCTTAAGATACAGCAAGACCCCCAGTGAGCCTCTCGTTTACACGAATGCCAGACTTTTTTTGTTTCAATCGCTTCGTCGGGGAAAACAGATTTTTGACCTACATTGCCCTGCTTTTTAACAGAGTCGTCTGCATAGGAATGCGGTATTGCTGTATCAATTTACAACTTGTGCAGAAAATCTGAAATCCAGCAAAAACCACAAGCTAGCTAGCAAAATTTGCCCCCCCCCCTTCTTTAAGATCTTAATATGTGAATAGAATAGAATAGCATTTATTTCCATATCAGGGATCTAATAGGCATAAACATATATACTTACAGACAAATACAATGAAGAGTTATTCTTCGAGTTAGTACATTTCTGATATTTCTAAAATTTCATATGCAGATATGAGTTATTTTTAATATTTATATATTTTCTCTTCCATGATTGTGATTTGAAAGAAAATTGTTTTATATGAATTATATAAATTCTCCATTAAAGACACAATTACCGTTTTTTTTTTTAAAGTTATGAAGTATCTTGATTTTCTAATCATGGAAAACATATAACTCCATATTATATGTCACATGCAAACTGATATCACATGAAGTAATAAGTTGACAGCCCCTGTGTACAGTTTGTCAAAAAACAGATTTCAAAATCAATCGAAAATGTCACTGGAAAATATTTGAAATGAGCTGAAAATGATATATATAAAGTGACTTAGAAAAAGAAATAAGAGTGAATCACCTGAAATAAATTATTTGAGAACTTCAATATTTCCCTTTTTGGCTTTTGATTCCCATGCAAATATATACTCAGTTTTTTTATTTAATCAATGTACATGTATAAGAAATACTCTCACACATTGTCTGCTTCAAAGCACCCTGACTGTGCTCTTGTGCTCATGAAAGTTTGAATTGAGAAAGTCTGAACAAAATTTCAATAGTATTTGTAGATTTCTACCAAAATTCAAGGTATATGCACTATTTCAGGGCTTAAGAAAAAGTAATAAAGATGTCACTTATTATTTAACTATCTCTTTAAATCAAGCCCACATTATATGTCATATATGCTAAAGCATGCACAGCAGGTGGATTTCAAATCATTACAAACTCAATATAACGAGATAAGATAAAGAGATGTAAATTAAATGAGCTAGACATGGAATATAAATTAGTGATAAGAGTTGATCATCAGCTTCTAGTTTTTTTGTCGTTAAATTATTTGTCAAAATTTCCATTTCAGTCTCAAAGTTTTTAAAATCATGGATTTACCTGTAAAATATGCTACTTAGTGATGTTTCAATAAATCAATAGATGTTGGAAATACCCCCATAGATTGTCTGCTTCAAAGAATTTGCCTGTGCTCATGTGCACAGGAGAGATTAGGTGATAAAAGTGCAAACGCAACCTGATTTTGTATTTATAGATTTCTCATAAATCATTAAAGGATTTCTTAAATTCTATTTTGCAGGATAACAGAAAATTATTAAAGTAATGAAGTAATACCCTTAACTAACACTGTCTCTTTGCATCGTCAAACTTTGTAAGTCCGCATTATATGTCATAATGCAACTAATAGTAAATAGCTGATAGATTCCTTACAAATCAGAAAATTTAATTAGTTATAAAAGTGGATTAGGAGCCTTTCATATCCTGTCATGAAAGAACATGAAAAATTCTCCTTTTGTCTCTATTTTTAAAATAATGATTTCCATAAGAATATATACCTTAGTTTTGTTTTATTCCATCAGTTGATGTAGGAAAGGACTTTGCTTGTGCTCATGTGCAAATGAGAGTTCGAATGAAAAAAATATTCTTGAGTCCATCCTGTTTTTGTATTTAGAGTAGAAATTTCTCTCTAAATTCATTACAGGACTTCTAAAATTCAAAGAAGCACAATTTCATGGCATTTTTAATGACATTGATATATGACATTTAACATTCAACTTTATCAGAATATCATCAAAATTAATTAGACCACATATCATATTGTGATAAGTAGTAAAGTAGCTGACAACAGATGCCTTGCTAAAATCTGTACAGCATGTAGATTTCAAATCATTAGAAAATACCAATGCACATTCATTCTCATCATAACTTGAAAATGATAGACTTAAAGTGATCTAGATATACTATTTACTTTAATAATAAGAGTTGATCATCAAATTCCCATGTTCTGTAGTAAAATGACATGAAAAAATTCCTTTTTATCTTACATTTATTAAAGAATATTTCCCTGCAAATACACTTTAGTTTTGTTTCATTCAATGAATAGATGTCGGAAATACATCCGTGCATTATCTGCTTGACAGGACGTTGCAAGTGCACATATTCACATGGGAATTTGGATGAAAACCTTTTAAGTCCAACCTTTTGTGACTGTCGTATTTAAATATTTTTATCCAAATTCCCAGTAGTATTTCTTAAAGGCCATCATGCCATACTGCAGGACATTGTTTAAGTAATGAAGATGACACAATACATTCAACTATCTCTTCGTATCCTCAAAGTGTATAGTCCACATATATGTCATATTGCTATAAGTATTATATATATCTAACAAATAATGTACTGTAGCCTGCACAGAAGCAGGTAAAACATTATCTGCTTTTCTAAGGCTCATTATTTGCATTGTATTTTGAAGGAACCGGGGATTAATCTGCAAGTGATCATCCAACTTATACCCATAGCTCCCTTTCTAAAGATGAAGTTCTTTAAAATCATATGCCAGTTTTAAATATTGTTAATAATCCTGACAATCAAAATAAGTTTGAATTATAACTCCCTTTCAAAGGATGAAGTTCCTTAAAATCACATGCCAGTTTTAAATATTTTGCAAATAATACAGATTAATTGTATGTAATTTTCTGTAAAATTACTAAGTTCAATTTTGATACAGAAAAATACTCTTGCAAAAAAACTAAGTCCACAAAAATATAAAATGTTATACTGAAAATAATCTAATTTCCCCAAAATACAAAAATAATACCCTGTAAAAAATAGTCAGATTTTAATACAAAAATAAGCTACCTAGTGTTTGGTAATCTATTTTTTTTTCTGTATTAATTTCAATAAAGTACAAAAATGATGGTATTAATAATATATTTAAATTATACTTTTATGTATTTTTGTTTTGAAATGGAAAGTTTTTTTTTAAAATTATTATTTATTATTCATAATTAATTTTGTCTATAAAGGCCAGTTAGGGAAAGTTTTATATGTAAATTTGTGACAAAATATAAGAAATTGATGATCGACTCTCATCAATAGGGGAAAATGAGGGACTTTATTAATTTATATTCATCATTTTCATTTTAAAGTAGTCAGTTTTCCTGCTTTTTGGCAGTGATTTGAAATCCAGAAGATCTACAGGCTTTATCTAGGGAAAAGGCAGCTATTTATTTCTAATCGCAATGTGACATATGATGTGAAAGAGGGAATGAGGGAGTGTAATTTCTATATATATTGATTGAGTGATGCAAATCTAAAAAAAAAATATTTCCGTAAAAAATATTTATTATGTCTATAAAAGCCTACTAAAGAAATTTTAAGTGTAAATTTGTGACCAAAAAAAAAAATATGAGAAATTGATGATCCACTCTCATCAATAGGGAAAAATGAGGGCATTTATTACTTTATATTCATCATTTTCAATTCTTAGCAGTCAGTTTTCATTTATTTGGCAGTGATTTGCAATCCAGAGGGTGTACAGGCTTTATCTAGTGAAAAGACAGCTATTTACTTCTAATCGCAGTGGGACATATGCTGTTTGATGATATATTTTGATAATGTGCAGTCATTACTGAATGTGAAGTGTCATCTTCATCATTTTCCCAATGTCAAGAAAGGGTGCATAAAAGATTTCCGGAAATCCTTATTTAATTCTGAAGGAATATGTAAATGATAAATAAAATTTTACTTAGTTTTTTTTTTTACACGAATTCCCTTAAGCACATGAGGACAGGCTAATTGGTTTTAAATAGGGAATGAGTGAGTGTATTTTCTATAAATATTGATTGATTGATGCAAATCAACAAAAAAATATTTCCATGATTTTTATTTTCATTTTAGATATAAAGACCAATTAGGGAAAATTTTACATGTAAATTTGTGACAAAATATGAAAAATTGATCATCCACACTCATCAATAGAGAAAAATGAAGGACTTGATTATTTTCATTTCTCTTATCAGTCAGTTTTCATGCTATTTGGGAGTGATTTGCAATCAACAGGATGAACTGGTTTTATCTAGGGAAAAGGCAGCTATTTATTTCTATTCGCAATGTGACATATGATGTTGGATTATATATTTTGATAATGTGCAGTCATTATTGAATGTTTAGTGCAATCTTTATCATTTCTTTTCAATGCCAAGAAAGGGTGCATGAACGATTACATAAAATCCTTAAAAAAAAGGACCTGAAGATGATTATTCAAATTAGCCTTTTTTTTTAACCGATTTCAACTGCGCTCATGAGTACAGGCTAATTTGTTCAAAATAGGGAATGAGTGAGTGTATTTTCTAAATGTATTGATTGAGTGAGGCATATCTAAAAAAAATTATTTCCATGAAAATAATGTATTTTGTCTATAAAAGACAATAAGGAAAATTTTATGTGTAAATTTGTGACAAAATATGAGAAAATGATAATCCTCTCTCATCAATATATGAGGGACTTTATTAAACTATATTCATCATTTTCATTTCTTAGCAGTCAGTTTTCCTGCTATTTGGCAGTGATTTGAAATCCACAAGATGTACAGGCTTTATCAAAGGGAAAAGACAGCTATTTATTTCTAATGGCAATGTGACATATGATGCTGGATGATATATTTTGATAATGTGCAGCCATTATTGAATGTTTAGTGTCATCTTTATCATTTTTCCAATGTGAAGAAAGGGTGCATAAAAAATTTCTTGAAATCCTTACGGCATTCTGAAGGAATATGAAGATGATAAATCAAGTTGGACTTAGTTTTTTTTTACCCGAATTCCTTTATGCAGATAAGTACAAGCTAATTTGTTTGAAAAAGAGAATGAGGGAGTGTATTTTATATATATATTGATTGAGTGATGCAAATCTAAAAACAATTTTTTCCATGAATTTTTTTGTTTAATCTATAAAGGCCAATTAAGGAACATTTTATATTTAAATTTTCAAGAAAATATGAGAAATGTATGATCCACTCTCATCAATAGGGAAAAATGAAGGACTTTATTACTTTATATTCATCCTTTTCATTTCTTAACAGTCAGTTTTCCTGCTATTTGGCAATGATTTCAAATCTACAGGATGTACATGTACAAGCTTTATCTTGGGAAAAAGCAGCTATTTACATCTAATCGCAATGTGACATATGATGTTGGATGATGTATTTTGATAATGTGCAGTCATTATTGAATGTTTAGTGTCATCTTCATCATTTCCCAATGCCAAGAAAAGGTGCAGAAAATTTCTTGATATCCTTTAAAAAATTCTTAAGGAACCTGAAAAAGATAAATCAAATTGGACTTAGTTTTTTCACCCCAATTCTCTGCTGCACGTGAGTACAAGCTAATTAGTTTGAAAGAGGGAATGAGTGAGTGTATTTTCTATACATATTGATTGATGCAAATCTAAAAAAAATATTACCATGAAAATAATTTAGTTTGTCTATAAAAGCCAATTAGGGAGAATTTTATGTGTAAATTTGTGACAAAATATGAGATATTGATGATCCACTCTCATCAATAGGGAAAAATCAGGGCCTTTATTACTTCATATTCATAATTTTAATTTTAAGCAGTCAGTTTTCCTGCTATTTGGCAGTGTTTTGAAATCCACAAGATATACAGGCTTTATCAAAGGGAAATGTCAGCTATTTATTTTTTCTAGCACTAAGTATGAGGTTTTGAACTTTGTAGGAAAACAAAGGAAGGAATCTACTTCCTAACAGGGGGACAATTACTTTATTTTCTGTATATACAATATAAATATTTAATTGGATTAAAAGAAAATCGTTTGATTGGTTTGACTTAGAATTTTTTCTGTTTAATTTTTTGAATGTGTCATTTTATTAACTTATCAAATACATTTTTCGTTTGATACACTGAGTGTACACTTAATGCCTTTTTTTTCAAAGCGAATAATAACCATTGCTAGATGTAAAATATTTAAAGTAAGAAAAAAAAATAGTTTGAATATTTATCTAATTGAAAATATCGTTAATCGTTGCATGTTATCAATTCTAATTTAGTGTTATAAGAATTAAATTTTACAATTTTTAAAATAGCCAAAGCTTTGACATTAAGGTGAACCTTTTTTTTGAAAAATGATTTGTTAATTTTCGCAGGTTAATTTAAAGCAGATGTAAATTCTTGGATCATAATCCAGACCAGAACTTCAACCTAGATAAACCACGAATATATAATATAATATAAGAAATTGATGATCCACTCTCATGAATAGGGAGAAATCATGCACTTTATTATTTTATATTCATCATTTTCAATTCTTAGCAGCCAGTTTAAATGTGATTTGGAACTCACAAGATGTACAGGCTTTATCAAGGGAAAAGACAGCTATATACTTCTCATCGCAATGTGAGATATGATATTGGATGATATATTTGGATGATGTGCAGCCATTATTGAATGTTTAGTGTTATCTTCATCATTGTGTCAATACCATGTAAGTGTGCATGAGAAATTTCATGAAATTGTTTTGAAATTCTGAAGAAAGCTAATAATGATCAATCAAGTTGGACCTAATTTTTTCACCCATATTTCCTTGTGCACATGAGCACAAGTAAACTGGTTTGAAATAGGGAATAAGTGAGTGTATATTCTAAATAAGTTGATTAAGTGATGCAAAACTAAACATCTATTTGCATGAAAATGATTTATTTTGTGTATGAAAACCAATTAAAGGAATTTTTTTATATGTAAATTTATGAGAGAATATAAGAAATTGATGATCCTCTCTCAAAAATAGGGAGAAATCTTGTACTTTTTTTTAACTTTATATGCATCATTTTCATTTCTAAACTGTCAGTTGAAATGTGATTTGGCAGTGATTTGGAACTTACAAGATGTACAGGCTTCATCAAGGGAAAAGACAGCTATTTACTTCTCATCGGAATGTGAAATATGATATTAGATGCTATATTTTGATGATGTGCAGTCATTTTTGAATGTTTAGTGTCATCTTCATCATTGTATCAATACCAAGTAATTGTGCATGACATATTTCATAAAATTGTTTTAAAATTCTAAAGAAGGCTAATAATGATATACCAAGTTGGACTTAGGTTTTTTTTCACTCATATTTTCATGTGCACATGTGCACAAGTAAACTGGTTTGAAATTGGAAATAAGTGAGTGTATTTTCTAAA
The DNA here is from genome assembly GCF_033153115.1 of Saccostrea echinata. Taxonomy (NCBI): domain Eukaryota; kingdom Metazoa; phylum Mollusca; class Bivalvia; order Ostreida; family Ostreidae; genus Saccostrea; species Saccostrea echinata. The sequence goes on along the minus strand of NW_026889801.1, from coordinate 7,372,444 downwards.
TAAATTGTTTGAGTGATGCAAATCATAACAATCTATTTGCATGAAAATGATTTATTTTGTATATAAAAACCAAGTAAAGGAATTTTTATATGTAAATTTATGAGAGAATATATGAAATTGATGATCCTCTCTCAAATATAGGGAGAAATCATGTACTTTATTATTTTATATTCATCATTTTAATTCCTTAGAAGTCAGTTAAAATGGGATTTGGCAGTGATTAAAAACTCACAAGATGTACAGGCTTTATCAAGGGAAATACAGCTATTTACTTCTAATTGCAATGTGGTATATGATATTGGAATATTAATTTTGATAATGTGAAGTCATTATGGAATGTTTAGTGTTATCTTCATTATTGTGTCGATACCAAGTAAGTGTGCATGAGAAATTTCATGAAATTGATTTGAATTTCTGAAGAAAGCTAATAATGATCAATCAAGTTGGACCTAGTTTTTTTCACCCATATTTCCTTGTGCACATGAGCACAAGTAAACTGGTTTAAAATGGGGAATAAGTGAGTGTATATTCTAAATAAGTTGATTAAGTGATGCAAACCTAAACATCTATTTGCATGAAAATGATTTATTTTGTGTATGAAAACCAATTAAAGGAATTTTTTATATGTAAATTTATGAGAGAATATATGAAATTGATGATCCTCTCTCAAAAATAGGGAGAAATCTTGTACTTTTTTTTAACTTTATATGCATCATTTTCATTTCTAAACTGTCAGTTTAAATGTGATTTGGCAGTGATTTGGAACTTACAAGATGTACAGGCTTCATCAAGGGAAAAGACAGCTATTTACTTCTCATCGGAATGTGAAATATGATATTAGATGCTATATTTTGATGATGTGCAGTCATTTTTGAATGTTTAGTGTCATCTTCATCATTGTATCAATACCAAGTAATTGTGCATGACATATTTCATGAAATTGTTTTAAAATTCTAAAGAAAGCTAATAATGATATACCAAGGTAGACTTAGTTTTCTTTCACTCATATTTTCATGTGCACATGAGCACAAGTAAACTGGTTTGAAATTGGAAATAAATGAGTCTATTTTCTAAATAAATTGTTTGAGTGATGCAAATCATAACAATCTATTTGCATGAAAATGATTTATTTTGTATATAAAAACCAAGTAAAGGAATTTTTATATGTAAATTTATGAGAGAATATATGAAATTGATGATCAAATCTCATGAATAGGGAGAAATCATGTACTTTATTGTTTTATATTCATCATATTCATTTTTAGAAGTCAATTTAAATTTTATTTGGCAGTGATTTGGAACTTACAAGATGTACAGGCTTCATCAAAGGAAAAGACAGCTATTTACTTCTAATCGCAATGTGAGATATGATATTGGATGATACATTTGGATGATGTGCAGTCATTATTGAATGTTTAGTGTCATCTTCATTATTGTGTCAATACCATGTAAGTGTGCATGAAAAATTTCATTAATTTTTTTTAAAATTCTGAAGAAAGCTAATAATGATCAATCATAGTGGACTTAGTTTTTTTCCACCAATATTTCCATGTGCATATGAGCACAAGTAAACTGGTTTGAAATAGGAAAATAAGTAAGTGTATTTTCTAAATAACATGATTGAGTGATGCAAAACTTAAAAATCAATTTGCATGAAATTGATTTGTTTTGTGTATAAAAACCAATTAAAGGAATTTTTATATGTAAATTTGTGAGAGAATAATTATAGGAAATTGATGACCCACTCTCAGGAATAGGGAGAAATCATGTACTTTATTGTTTTATATTCATAATTTTCAATACTTAGAAGCCAGTTTAAATGTGCTTTGGCAGTGATTTGGAACTCACAAGATGTACAGGCTTTATCAAATGAAAAGACAGCTATATACTTCTCATCGCAATGTGAGATATGATATTGGATGATATATTTTGATGATGTGCAGTCATTATTGAATGCATGAGAAATTTCATGAAATTGTTTTGAAATTCTGAAGAAAGCTAATAATGATCAATCAAGTTGGACCTAGTTTTTTCACCCATATTTCCTTGTGCACATGAGTACAAGTCAACTGGTTTGAAATTGGAAATAAGTGAGTGTATTTTCTAAACAAATTGTTTGAGCGATGCAAATCATAACAATCTATGTGCATGAAAATGATTTATTTTGTATATGAAAACCAATTAAAGGAATTTTTATATGTAAATTTATGAGAGAATATATGAAATTGATGATCAAATCTCATGAATAGGGAGAAATCATGTACTTTATTAATTTTATATTCATCATATTCATTTTTAGAAGTCAATTTAAATTTTATTTGGCAGTGATTTGGAACTTACAAGATGTACAGGCTTCATCAAAGGAAAAGACAGCTATTTACTTCTAATCGCAATGTGAGATATGATATTGGATGATACATTTGGATGATGTGAAGTCATTATTGAATGTTTAGTGTCATCTTCATTATTGTGTCAATACCATGTAAGTGTGCATGAAAAATTTCATTAATTTTTTTTAAAATTCTGAAGAAAGCTAATAATGATCAATCATAGTGGACTTAGTTTTTTTCCACCAATATTTCCATGTGCATATGAGCACAAGTAAACTGGTTTGAAATAGGAAAATAAGTAAGTGTATTTTCTAAATAAATTGATTGAGTGATGCAAAACTTAAAAATCAATTTGCATGAAAATGATTTATTTTGTGTATAAAAACCAATTAAAGGGAATTTTTATATGTAAATTTGTGAGAGAATAATTTTAAGAAATTGATGACCCACTCTCAGGAATAGGGAGAAATCATGTACTTTATTGATTTATATTCATAATTTTCAATTCTTAGAAGCCACTTTAAATGTGCTTTGGCAGTGATTTGGTACTCACAAGATGTACAGGCTTTATCAAGGGAAAAGTCAGCTATATACTTCCCATCGCAATTTAAGATATGATATTGCATGATATATTTTGAAGATGTGCAGTCATTATTGAATGTTTAGTGTCATCTTCATTATTGTGCCAATACCATGTAAGTGTGCATGAAAAATTTCATAGAATTGTTTTGAAATTCTGGAGAAGGCTAATAATGATATATCAAGTTGGACTTAGTTTTTTTCCACCCATATTTCCATGTGCACATGAACACAAGTAAATTGGTTTGAAATAGGAAAAATAAGTGAGTGTATTTTCTAAATAAATTGATTGAGTGATGCAAAACTTAAAAATCGATTTGCATGAAAATGATTTAATTTGTGTATAAAATCCAATAAAAGGAATTTTATATGTAAATTTGTGAGAGAATAATTATAAGAAATTGATGACCCACTCTCAGGAATAGGGAGAAATCATTTACTTTATTGATTTATATTCATAACGTTTAATTCTTAGCAGCCAGTTTAAATGTGCTTTGGCAGTGATTTGGAACTTACAAGATGTACAGGCTTCATCAAATGAAAAGACAGCTATATACTTCTCATCGCAATGTGAGATATGATATTGGATGATATATTTGGATGATGTGCAGTCATTATTGAATGTTTAGTGTTATCTTCATCATTGTGTCAATACCAAGTAAGTGTGCATGAGAAATTTCATGAAATTGTTTTGAAATTCTGAAGAAAGCTAATAATGATCAATCAAGTTGGACCTAGTTTTTCACCCATATTTCCTTGTGCACATGAGCACAAGTAAATTGGTTTGAAATAGGGAATAAGTGAGTGTATTTTCTAAATAAGTTGATTAAGTGATGCAAAACTAAAAATCTATTTGCATGAAAATGATTCATTTTGTGTATAAAAACCAATTAAAGGAATTTTTTATATGTAAATTTGTGAGAGAATATAAGAAATTGGTGATCAACTCTCATGAATAAGGAGAAATCATGTACTTTATTATTTTATATTCATCATATTCATTTCTTAGAAGTCAATTTAAATGTGATTTGGCAGTGATTTGGAACTTACAAGATGTACAGGCTTCATCAAGGGAAAAGACAGCTATTTCCTTCTCATCGGAATGTGAGATATGATATTGGATGATATATTTTGATGATGTGCAGTCATTTTTGAATGTTTAGTGTCATCTTCATCATTGTATCAATACCAAGTAATTGTGCATGACATTTTTCATAAAATTTTTTAAAAATCGAAAGAAGGCTAATAATGATATACCAAGTTAGACTTAGTTTTCTTTCACTCATATTTTCATGTGCACATGTGCACAAGTAAACTGGTTTGAAATTGGAAATAAGTGAGTGCATTTTCTATATAAATTGTTTGAGTGATGCAAATCATAACAATCTATTTGCATGAAAATGATTTATTTTGTATATAAAAACCAAGTAAAGGAATTTTTATATGTAAATTTATGAGAGAATATATGAAATTGATGATCAAATCTCATGAATAGGGAGAAATCATGTACTTTATTGTTTTATATTCATCATATTCATTTTTAGAAGTCAATTTAAATTTTATTTGGCAGTGATTTGGAACTTACAAGATGTACAGGCTTCATCAAAGGAAAAGACAGCTATTTACTTCTAATCGCAATGTGAGATATGATATTGGATGATACATTTGGATGATGTGCAGTCATTATTGAATGTTTAGTGTCATCTTCATTATTGTGTCAATACCAAGTAAGTGTGCATGAAAAATTTCATTAATTTTTTTTAAAATTCTGAAGAAAGCTAATAATGATCAATCATAGTGGACTTAGTTTTTTTCCACCAATATTTCCATGTGCACATGAGCACAGGTAAACTGGTTTGAAACAGGAAAATAAGTAAGTGTATTTTCTAAATAACATGATTGAGTGATGCAAAACTTAAAAATCAATTTGCATGAAAATGATTTGTTTTGTGTATAAAAACCAATTAAAGGAATTTTTATATGTAAATTTGTGAGAGAATAATTATAGGAAATTGATGACCCACTCTCAGGAATAGGGAGAAATCATGTACTTTATTGTTTTATATTCATAATTTTCAATTCTTAGAAGCCAGTTTAAATGTGCTTTGGCAGTGATTTGGAACTCACAAGATGTACAGGCTTTATCAAATGAAAAGACAGCTATATACTTCTCATCGCAATGTGAGATATGATATTGGATGATATATTTTGATGATGTGCAGTCATTATTGAATGCATGAGAAATTTCATGAAATTGTTTTGAAATTCTGAAGAAAGCTAATAATGATCAATCAAGTTGGACCTAGTTTTTTCACCCATATTTCCTTGTGCACATGAGTACAAGTCAACTGGTTTGAAATTGGAAATAAGTGAGTGTATTTTCTAAACAAATTGTTTGAGCGATGCAAATCATAACAATCTATGTGCATGAAAATGATTTATTTTGTATATGAAAACCAATTAAAGGAATTTTTATATGTAAATTTATGAGAGAATATATGAAATTGATGATCAAATCTCATGAATAGGGAGAAATCATGTACTTTATTAATTTTATATTCATCATATTCATTTTTAGAAGTCAATTTAAATTTTATTTGGCAGTGATTTGGAACTTACAAGATGTACAGGCTTCATCAAAGGAAAAGACAGGTATTTACTTCTAATCGCAATGTGAGATATGATATTGGATGATACATTTGGATGATGTGAAGTCATTATTGAATGTTTAGTGTCATCTTCATTATTTTGTCAATACCAAGTAAGTGTCCATGAGAAATTTTATGAAATTGTTTTGAAATTCTGAAGAAAGCTTATAATGATCAATCAAGTTGGACCTAGTTTTTTCACCCATATTTCCTTGTGCACATGAGCACAAGTAAACTGGTTTGAAATAGGAAATAAGTGAGTGTATTTTCTAAATAAGTTGATTGAGTGATGCAAAACTAAAAATTTATTTGCATGAAATGATTTATTTTGTGTGTCAAAACCAATTAAAGGAATTTTTTATATGTAAATTTGTGAGAGAATATAAGAAAATGGTTATCCTCTCTCAAAAAGAGGGAGAAATCATGTACTTTATTATTTTATATTCATCATTTTAATTCCTTAGAAGTCAGTTAAAATGGGATTTGGCAGTGATTAAAAACTCACAAGATGTACAGGCTTTATCAAGGGAAATACAGCTATTTACTTCTAATTGCAATGTGAGATATGATATTGGAATATAAATTTTGATGATGTGCAGTCATTATTGAATGTTTAGTGTCATCTTCATCATTGAGTCAATACCAAGTAAGTGTGCATGAGAAATTTCATGAAATTGATTTGAATTTCTGAAGAAAGCTAATAATGATCAATCAAGTTGGACCTAGTTTTTTCACCCATATTTCCTTGTCCACATGAGCACAAGTAAACTGGTTTGAAATAGGAAATAAGCGAGTGTATTTTCTAAATAAATTGTTTGAGTGATGCAAAACTAAAAATGTATTTGCATGAAAATGATTTATTTTGTGTATAAAAACCAATTAAAGGAATTTTTTATATGTAAATTTGTGAGAGAATATAAGAAATTGATGATCAACTCTCATGAATAGGGAGAAATCATTTACTTTATTATTTTATATTCATCATATTCATTTCTTAGAAGTCAATTTAAATGTGATTTGGCAGTGATTTGGAACTTACAAGATGTACAGGCTTCATCAAGGGAAAAGACAGCTATTTCCTTCTCATCGGAATGTGAGATATGATATTGGATGATATATTTTGATGATGTGCAGTCATTATTGAATGTTTAGTGTCATCTTCATCATTGTATCAATACCAAGTAATTGTGCATGAGAAATTTCATGAAATTGTTTTAAAATTCTAAAGAAAGCTAATAATGATGAAATATATGGAGATAACGAACAGTATTCAAGCTCAAAAGTCCATTATACAATACAAAATGAAATATATGGATATGTGAAGTTGGACTTAGTTTTTTTTTCACTCATATTTCCATGTGCACATGAGCACAAGTAAACTGGTTTGAAATAGGAAATAAGAAAGTGTATTTTCTAAATTAATTGTTTGAGTGATGCAAATCATAACAATCTATTTGCATGAAGATGATTCATTTTGTGTATAAAAACCAATTAAAGGAATTTTTAAATGTAAATTTGTGAGAGAATATAAGAAATTGGTGATCAACTCTCATGAATAGGGAGAAATCATGTACTTCATTATTTTATATTCAGCAATTTCATTTCTTCACAGTCAATTTAAATGTGATTTGGCAGTGATTTGTTCATCATTTTCGTTTGTTAGCATTCACTTTAAAGTGTGACTGTGATTTGGAAGTTACAAGATGCACAGGCTTTATCAAGGGAAAAGACAGCCATTTACTTTTAATTGCAATGTGAGATATGATGTTGGATGATATATTTTAATGATGTGCAGTCATTATTGAGCACTAAGTGTCATCTACATCATTGTGTCAATACCAAGTAAGTGTGTATGAATAATTTCATGAAATTCTTTTGAAATTCTGAAGGAAGCTAGAAATGATCTATCAAGTTAGACTTATTCTAACTCATCAACTTTTATTCCCCAACAAACTATTCCTTGTATATATATATATATATAGTACATGTAAGGTTGTTTGAAATTTGAATAAATGAATGTATTTTCTAAATCAATTGATGTTAAACTTAAAAATCTTTTTGCATGAAAATGATTAATTTTGTGTATAAAGACCAATTAGGGGACTTTTGATATGTAAATTTGTGAGAGATAATACCAGAAAGTGATGATGCACTCTCCTGCATAGGGAGAAATCTTGTACTTTATTATTTTATATTCATTTTTTGCATTTTTAGCAGTCAGTTTAAATGTGATATGACAATGATTTTGAATTTACAAGATGTACAGGCCTAATCAAGGGAAAAGACAGATATTTACTTGATATAGCAATGTGATATATGATATTGGGTGATATATTTTGTTGATGTGCAGTCATTATTGAACATTTAGTGTTATCTACAACATTGTGTCAATACCAAGTAAGTGTGCATGAAAAATTTCTTGAAAATCTTTTGAAATTCTATAGAAAGCTAATAATGATCTATCAAGTTGAACCTAGTTTTTTTACCCATATTTCCTTGTGCATATGAGCACAAGTAAACTGGTTTGAAATAGGGAATAAGTGAGTGTTTTGTGTCATCTTCATTATTGTGTCAAAACCAAGTAAGTGTGCATGAAAAATTTCATTACTTTTTTTTTAAAATTATAAAGAAAGTTAATAATGAGATATTAAGTTGGACCTAGTTTTTTTTTTACTCATATTTCCATGTGTACATGAGCACAAGTAAACAGGATTGAAATAGGAAATAAGTGAGTGTATTTTCTAAATAAATTGTTTGTGATATGAATATATGAATGTGATATAAATCACTACTGGCCTAAATAATTACTGATAGTGCCACTTTTTACTGATAATTTCTTATATTTACTGATAATATACTGTTGGTACTGAGAATTTCTGATATTTGCTGATATTTTTACTGTTGTTACTGATAATTGCTGTTGGTTCTGATAATTACTGATATTTACTGTCGTTTTTACTGTGGGTTCTGATATTTACTGATATTTGCTGAGAGTTACTGTTGGTACTGAGAATTGCTGATAATTACTTAGATTATTTCTCTGAGCCCAGAAGATGTGAAAACAAGCCTAACACTGACTGGAAAGGGAGGGATAATGGTTGAAAGGAAGATTGAGGAAAGAAAATCTGTTTAAAATCGTTAAGAATCGTTCTTATTTAAAAAAAAAATGATTCCAGAAAAAAGAAAAACAACTGGTAGATAAAACTTTGTCAAAGACTTTTTCAACTCTAGCTGTTTCAGTAATAGTTGTAATTTAAAAATAGTCCTTTAAAGCTTGTCCTCATTATTTTTCAATACGGTAGTTGTTACACTAAAAAAAAGTTCTGTTGCAAGCAGTTTCAGAATTTCCTGACAAGCCAAAAATATTTAAATAAATAAATGCATTACTAAGTAATAAAAAATAATACCATTAAATACAAAAAGAAAAAAAGAAAGCAAAAACACGAAAAAAAAAAAGAACGTTTTTAGAAGACACACGCTTGACCGTAAATGATCGTTGATGGAAGTATTGCAGTAAAATTATTTGGACGACGCTCCCTCTTTCTCGCTTCCCACGGGCATGTTATACATTTTTTTTTAATTCAAATTCAAACAAGGAACAGAGGATGTTATTTATATCTAATGATTACAATTGAAAGAAATTTGCTTACAGAAGTAAATTTAGAGAAAAAGGCAATATCCCGATCTATTTTTTTTTCATTTTGAAGATATTCAAGACTACTTACAAATCTTAGAAAAGTAATAAATACAAATGATGAGTATTTATTTTCACTAATCACACGGTGCCTGATGTAAATTGTTTTTAAAATAGAATACTAAATTTCCTTCCAATTATAGTCCATTACATGCAACAGATTTTTGCTGGCCCCGGCATTATTCTTAAGCTACATGTATGTCTATATTGAGTCTATACCTTGATATTAAGTAAATATCATAATAATGAAACATTTCTTAGATGTAATTTTAAATTATATGAATAAGTATTTTAAAACAAAAATATGTATTCCCGTCACCCTGTGATAATAAATATTCATTTTAAGAATCTGCTTATTATACCCCCCTTTTTCTGCCTTAAAATGCAGAATGCACAATAACATGTACCCAACTTCGTGGAAAATAAGAGGATTAGAACCACAGAAATATAAAGCTTGATACTGCATTTTTTTTAATACATCCCGGAACATTGTTTAGATAAAAAAAAATTATTTCACCTATATCCCGAAGTAGACTTTTACAAGGATAAACATTTTTTTTTTCATTCATTTATCTATCTGTTTATATGTATTAAATTAATTTCTTTTGAAAAGAGGCATTCTTAATTAATAGTTTTACTCATCACGCTTCGCTGTAAATATAAAAAAGAAGTAATTTTTTCCCTAGAATTTTAGTTTAAACGTTCCAGTTTACAAGCAATGTGTTGATAACATCATATTTGGATACATTTAAATTCTTTATTTTTCATGTAATTGTTTTCCCTTTGTTCTTTTTACGCAAATGAACGAATTTTTGAATCCATCTGTCACTTTCTGTCACTTCGTCGTTGCATAACTGGCTGTTTGTGATTCCCGGCGAGTCCCGGTCGCCGAGTGCCCTTCTCTCTCACTTGCCGTGTCATACATGTACACTAGACAAAATTGCTAACGCACCACTTATTATTCTTATTTGTGAATTGATAATTTTCCCGATTGGTACTAGTATATAAAATATGCCATCTTTTCCAAAACAGTTGGATTGACAAATGTCTTGGTGTCATGTCAAGACCCTTAAAGGACCTTCTTGTCCGAAAACCAATTTCCCGACGTGCACCGCGCACCTTTTTTGCCAACATATGAAGTTGGTGATTACCGATGGTGGTCCGTGACGTTGCGACTGGAGCAGACTCCCACTTAAAAATCAAATGATATACCCTGATTGACTACCATATCGCTTAGTAGTCACCCAGTGCCTTGGTGTCCCTACCAAATCAACCCAACTTCCGGTTGCCCCAATTTTGTGGAACAATCTTGAAATTATTGTGTGGTGCTCACTTAATGCCGTCAATATCTATTGTAAACATTTTTATGATCGTTAATTCATATTCAACAGTTTTTCACCAGAGAAATTCATAATCATTTAATTCTTTTAATTTTTCACAAATTTCTTCAAAGGAACCCCCTGCAGACACCATACTGGCTGCCTTAGCACGCTCTTCTAGAGTCAAACGCCGCATACGGTGTAACTTTTTATCTGAGTTTTTAATTAGTACAAACATAAAGAACACAACCACAAAGAAAAAAATTAGAAAATTATTCCACCAAAAAAGTATGGATATCATTTTATTTTTTTCTATGAAGTGGTTACGCTTCAGTAAACACTGTTGTTATTTATCAGTTAAAGCATTTAAATGTCTCATTTTTTTTATCAAAGTAACTAATTATATATCAAAAACATCATAAACAAGTTTTGAAATGAAAAATGTTAATTTATTTAGGTGGTGCGTTAGCAATTTTGTCTAGTCTATATATATATACATACAACAGGGACACCTATTGTGTTATTTTCTCGCTATCTTACAGTGTACATCACAGCGCTTCCGTTTGTGTACAATACCCATAAAAGTCCTAGGACCCCGTCACTGTGTTCAACAGTAATCAGACAAAATATACTTGTAACATTTGGGATGAATAAAAATATTTTTGTAATAAATCGAACAGGATTTTGAACTATTTCATGTAAACCAAATCTTATATTACTTTAATATTCTGATGAATTTAATGAGCTAAGTGCAACAGGAAAATAAGTCACAGAAACTGTTAATGAGGGATAGATTGTCAATTAAGTTAGAAATTAACACTGAATAGTCCATGATACTGATATCAAACATGCTGATTCTCTGTTAAATGACCTTGGCTTGTTTCAATTAACTCCAACAACACACTAAACTTTGTATAAAATTATTTCAGATCTGTTGTTTTCCTTAAGTTTACAAATCAACTATACTTCCGTGTGCATTTTACTTGTACAGTATGTCCTCATTTACACATGTAAACGTCTACCCTTCTGCAAAAATCATAGATTATGAAAGAGTTTTCCACTGAAGAGACTCAGAATAAGACACATCATCGATTAAGAAATCGCTATTTCTAATATATTTTTAGGATGATTATAGATCTCGCGTGCCCCCCCCCCCCTTTTAAAACTTATTTGCTACAAACTTCTGATTAAGTTTCTTCGTGTAATTAGCCCGTTTTAAGATATCCAGCAATTAAAACATATAACATATTAGCATGAAAATTAATTTAATTAATTTATTTTAAGGACAATAACTAAATGTCTCTAGACATGTTCAGTCAAAATTGTACATGAATTACGTTTATATGAAATAATTACGCTGAGGTTTTATGTGCATCGAACATTTATTTTTCCCCATTGGTTGTTTTTACTGACAGTCCATGGAAAATCTCTATTTTTAAAAATATTTCTGACGACAAAATTAGAATCATGATCAATGTATTCGAGAAACATTATCATACTGTATGTGTCAAGGTTTTGAACTACTTGTACATCGATGTTTCCGATGAAAATCTGTAATGCTGTAGAAAATGTTCAAAACAAAACATTACAATGTGTGAACGGACTGGTGGTGTATCGATCTTGACTTACTTTGATCCAATCTCTTATAATACTTGGGTGCGGCGGATCAAGAATTTTCTGAAACAAATAACTATAGTACGTTGTATCATTTTTTTTTTTTTTACACGTGTTCTTTAGATAACTTTTCACTCATATTCTGACGCCATTATTTGCCTGTTAAAAGCTGCGAATTCTGACCTGTACGCTGCACTTACATGTAATTTGTATGTCCATAAACCAGTGGTAGGATCTTCCGTGTTCCACTTTTGACATGTACTCGGCGGCATTTTATACCTACATAATGAGAAATCTTTCTTATGCAAATTTCGATGTACTCTGCACTTATAAACAATGATTAGAGAGAGAGAGAGAGAGAGAGAGAGAGATCTTTCTCGTGACTGCACTATTTGATCACTGAGGAATCTTTTTTGTGCCAGCAGCACCTACTGTGACAGAAGACTGTGCTTTATACATTCCCATCCGAAGGACGATCTCCATGTCCAACATCACCGCACCATATGTTGTATTATATATTAAATAAGAGTCCAGTTTCTTTTTTTAAATTGGTTTTATTGAAACTGATTTATTACGTCCTTTTTACAGCTGTTTTAGGCCTACTTCATCGATTGGAATAGTACAAGTAAGTCCTTAAGAACTAAGAAACAGAATGAAATGTGTGGTGTGCGGGGGGGGGGGGGGCTTAAAATAAGTTATAAAAAATAAAGTATTAAATTAAAATAATTTGTAAAATTTATTTAATCCATCCACCCCCGTTTCTTTTTGCATCTCATGAACTTAGAAAATAATCTCAGTAATTATCAGCAGTTCTCAGTACCAACAGTAACTCTCAGCAAATATCAGTAATTATCAGAACCAACAGCAATTATCAGTAACAACAGTAAAAATATCAACAAATATCAGAAATTCTCAGTACCAACAGTATAATATCAGTAAATATCAGAAATTATCAGTAAAAAGTGGCACTATCAGTAATTATTTAGGCCAGTAGTGAATTGTTGTGATATGGCAGTGATTTTGAATTTACAAGATGTACAGGCCTAATCAAGGGAAGACAGCTATTTACTTGATATAGCAATGTGATATATGATATTGGGTGATATATTTTGTTGATGTGCAGTCATTATGGAACATTTAGTGTTATCTACATCATTCTGTCAATACCAAGTAAGTGTGCATGAAAAAGTTCTTGAAATTCTTTTGAAAGTCTGAAGAAAGCTAATAATGACCTATCAAGTTGGTCTTAGTTTTTTCACTCATATTTTCATGTGCACTTGTGCACAAGTAAATTGAATTGAAATAGGATAAAAGTGAGTGTATTTTCTAAATTAGTTGATAAAGTGGTGCAAAAGTTAAAGATCCATTTGCATGAAAATGATAGAAATTGATGATGAAGTGTCATGAACAGGGAGTAATCATGTTCTTCATTATTTTATATGCATCATTTTTATTTCTAAGCAATCAGTATAAAGTGATTTGGCAGTGATTCGGAAGCTACAAGATGCACAGTCTTTATCAAGGGAAAAGTCAGCTATTTACTCTTACATGCAATGTGAGATATGATGTTGGATTGTATATTTTGATGATGTGCAGTCATTATTGAGTATTTAGTGTCATCTACATCATTGTGTCAATACCAAGTAAGTGTGCATGAAAAAATTCATGAAATTGTCTTGAATTTCTGAAGGAAGATAAAAATGATCTGTCAAGTTAGACTTAGTTTTTACCACTAAACTATTCCTTGTGCACATTAGCACATGTTTGTAAGATTGTTTGAAATTGGAAATAAGTGAATGCATTTTCTAAATCAATTGATTTAGTGATGCAAAACTTAAAAACCTTTTGCATGAAAATGATTAATTTTGTGTATAAAGACCAGTTAGGGGATTTTTGATATGTAAATTTGTGAGAGATAATACCAGAAAGTGATGATGCACTCTCCTGCATAGGGAGAAATCTTGTACTTTTTTATTTTATATTCGTGTTTTTAATTTCTAAGCAATCAGTTTAAATGTGATTTGGGAGTAATTTTGAATTTACAAGATGTACAGGCTTTATCAAGGGAAAAGACTGCTATTTACTTTTAATCGCAATGTGACATATTATAAAGGAAGATATATTTTGTTGATGTGCAGTCAATATTGAGTATTTAGAGTCATCTACACCATTGTGTCAATACCAAGTAAGTGTTCATGAAAAATTTCATGAATTTATTTTGAAATTCTGAAGGAAGATAAAAATGATCTATCAAGTTAGACTTAGTTTTTCCCCCAAACTCTTCTTTGTGCACATGAGTACATGGAAGGTTGTTTGAAATTGGAAATAAATGAATGTTTTTTCTAAATCAATTGATTAAGTATTGCAAAACTTAAAAACCTATTTGCATGAAAATGATTATTTTTGTGCATAAAAACCAATTAGGGAATTTTTGATATGTAAATTTGTGAGAAATAATACCAGAGAGTGACGATACACTCTCCTGAATAGGGATTAGTCTTGTATTTTATTATTAATATATATTTTTTAAATTTAAAGCATTCAGAATAAATGTGATTTGGGAGTAATTTTGAATTTACAAGATGTACAGCCTTTATTTAGGGAAAAGACAGCTTTTTACTTGTTATCACAATGTGACATATTATATTAGATATATTTTGATGATGTGCAGTCATTATTGAATATTTAGTGTTATCTACATCATTGCGTCAATACCAAGTAAGTATGCATGAAAAATGTCATGAGATTCTTTTGAAATTCTGAATAAAGCTAAAAATGAAAAAGCAAGTTGGACTTAGTTTTTTTCCCCCATATTTCCTTGTGCACATGTGCACAAGTAAATTGGATTGGAATAGGATGAAAGTGAGTGTATTTTCTAAATCAGTTGAAAGAGTGGTGCAAAAGTTAAAGATCCATTTGTATGCAATTGATAGAAATTGATGATACACACTCATGAACAGGGAGAAATCATGTTCTTCATTATTTTATATTCATTATTTTCATTTCTTAGCATTCATTTTAAAGTTATGTGACTGTGATCTGGAAGCTACAATATGCACAGGCTTCTTTAAGGGAAAAGACATCTATTTACTTTTTTTTCACAATTTGAGATATGATGTTGGATGATATATTTTGATGATGTGCAGTCATTATTGAATATTTAGTGTCATCTACATCATTGTGTCCATACCAAGTAAGTGGGCATGAATAATTTCTTGAAATTGTTCTGAAATTCTGAAGGAAGATAAAAATTGATCTATCAAGTTGGACTTAGTCCCCCCCCCCCCCCTAAACTATTCCTTGTGCATAAGAACACATGTTAGGTTATTAGATTGAAAATAAGTGAATGAATTTTTTTAATTAATTGATTAAGTAATGCAAGACCTAAAAACCTATTTGCCTGCAAATGAGTGAATTTGGGTATAAAGACCAATTAGGGGATTTTTGATATGTAAATTTGTGAGAGATAATGCCAGATAGTGATGATGCACTCTCCTGCATAGGGAGAAATATGGTAATTTATTATTTTATATTCATTTTTTGCATTTTAAAGCAGTCAGTTTAAATGTGATATGGCAGTGATTTTGAACTTACAAGATGTACAGGCCTAATCAAGGGAAAAGACAGCTATTTACTTGTTATCGCAATGTGATATATGATATTTGGTTATATATTTTGATGATTTGCAGTTATTATTGAATATTTGGTGTCATCTACATCATTGTGGCAATGCCAAGTAAGTGTGCATTAAAATTTCTTGAAATTCTTTTGAAATTTCTGAAGAAAGATAATAGTGGTCATTCAAGTTGGACCTAGTTTTTTCATCCATATTTTCTTGTGAACATTTGCACAAGTAGACTGGATTGAAATGGGATAGAAGTGAGTGCATTTTCTAAATCAATTGAAAGAGTGGTGCAAAAGTTGAAGATCCATTTGCATGAAAATGATAGAATTTGATGATGCACTGTCATTAACATTATTTAATATTCATCAGTTTCATTTCTAAGCATTCACTTTAAAGTGATGTGACTGTGATCTGGAAGCTACAAGATGCACAGGCTTCTTCAAGGGAAAAGACATCTATTTACTTTTATTCGCAATTTGAAGATATGATGTTGGCTGATAGATTTTGATGATGTGCAGTCATTATTGAGTATTTAGTGTCATCTAAATCATTGTGTCAATACCAAGTAAGTGTGCATGAATAATTTCATGAAATTGTTTTGAAATTCTGAAGGAAGATAAAAATGATCTATCAAGTTGGACTTAGTTTTTTCCTCTCAAAATGTTCTTTGTGCACATGGGCACATGTAAGGTTGTTTGAAATAGTAAATGAGTGAATATATTTTTTAAATGAATTGATTAAGTAATGCAAGACTTAAAAACCTATTTGCATGAAAATGATTTTGTGTACAATGACCAACTAGTGAATTTTTAACATGTAAATTTGTGAGAGATAATACCAGAGAGTGATGATGCACTCTCCTGAATAGGGAGAAATCTTGTACTTGATTATTTTATATTCATTTTTTTTAAATTTCTTAGCAGTCAGCTTAAATGAAATTTGGAACTGATTTTGAATTTACAAGATGTACAGGCTTTATCAAAGGAAAAGACAATTATTAACTTGTTATCGCAATGTAAAATTTGATGTTGGCTGATATATTTTGATGATGTGCAGTCATTATTGAATATTTAGTGTCATCTACATCATTGTATCAATACCAAGTAAGAGTACATGAAAAATTTCATGAAATTCTTTTGAAATTCTGAAGAAAGCTAAAAATGATAAAGCAAGTTGGTCTTAGTTTTTTCACTCATATTTTCATGTGCACATGTGCACAAGTGAATTGCATTGAAATAGGATAAAAGTGAGTGTATTTTCTAAATCAGTTGATAAAGTTGTGCAAAAGTTAAAGATCCATTTGTATGCAAATGATAGAAATTGATGAAACACTCTCATGAACAGGGAGAAATCATGTTCTTCATTATTATATAATCATCATTTTCATCTCTTAACATTCACTTTAAAGTGATGTGACTGTTATCTGGAAGCTACAAG
The DNA here is from genome assembly GCF_033153115.1 of Saccostrea echinata. NCBI lineage: Eukaryota > Metazoa > Mollusca > Bivalvia > Ostreida > Ostreidae > Saccostrea > Saccostrea echinata. Next base: position 7,355,198 of record NW_026889801.1, on the reverse strand, counting down.
ATGCACAGGCTTTATCAAGGGAAAAGACAGCCATTTACTTTTAATTGTAATGTGAGATATGATGTTGGATGATATATTTTAATGATTTGCAGTCATTATTGAGCATTAAGTGTCATCTATATCATTGTGTCAATACCAAGTAAGTGTGCTTGAAAAATTTCATGAAATTCTTTTGAAATTCTGAAGGAAGCTAAAAATGATCTATCAAGTTAGACTTAGTTTTATTCCCCCACTAAACTATTCCTTGTATATATATATATATATAGTACATGTAAGGTTGTTTGAAATTTGAAATAAATGAATGTATTTTCTAAATCAATTGAGAGTGTGATGTTAAACTTAAAAAAAATCTATTTGCATGAACATGATTAATTTTGTGTATAAAGACCAATTAGGTTATTTTTGATTTGTAAATTTGTGAGAGATAATACCAGAGAGTGATGATGCACTCTCACAAACAGGGAGAAATAATGTTTTTCATTATTTTATATTCATCATTTTTTCATTTCTTAGCATTCAGTTAAAAGTGATTTGGCAAATAATACCAAAAAGTGACAAGAGAGAAGTCTTTTACTTAAACTTAAAAATCCATTTGCATAAAAATGATTGATTTTGTGTATAAAGACCAATTAAGAAATTTATAATTTATTTGTGCATTTTTGTGATAGAAGAAAAGAAATTGTTAAGCCACACTCATAAAATCAGTTTCTTCATTATTTTATGTTCATCATTTTCATTTCTTAGCAATCAGTGTGATTTGGCGGTTATTTGGAAGGTACAAGATGTACAGGCTTTATCAAGCGAAAAGACAGCTATTTACTTTTAATCTCAATTTGAGATATGATATTCGGTGATACATTTTAATGATGTTCAGTCAGTAATAAATATTTAGTGCCATCTTCATCATCGTGTTAATATTAAATAAATATGCATGAAAAATCTATAATATTGTCATCAAATTTAAAAGAAAGCTAAAAATGATCAATCAAGTTGGACTTTTTTTTTTACCCATATTTCCTCAGGCACATGATCACCAGTAAAGGGGTTTGAAATAGAAATAAAGTGAGTGTATTTTCTCAATCAATGGATTGAGTGATGCTAAACTTAAAAATCCTTTTGCATGAAATATAATTAATTTTGTGTAAAAAGATCAATTAAGGATTTTTTAATGTGTAAATTTGCGAGGGAATATAGGAAATTGATTATTCAATGTCATGAATACATGTAATGAGAAATCATAAAATTTAAAATTTCTATTCATTATTTTCATTTCATTTTAAATGTGATTTGGCAGGATTTTATACCTACAGGGTGTACAGGCTTTATCAAGGAAAACAGCTATTTACTTATATACAACTTGATCTATGATGTTTGATGATATCAGTGTATTTTGATGGTTTGCTGTCATTATTGAATGTTTTGTGTCATCTTCATTATGGCAATTCTGAGAATGTGGGCTTAAAATATTCCGTTAAATTCTTTTTTTCATATTCGGAAGGAAGCGAAAAATCATAAATTAAATTGGACTTTGATTATATCAACCGAATTTTCTTGTACATACGATCACTAATAAACTGGATTCTAATATGGGGAATAGTGATTGTACTTTCAAAATGAATTGACTGAGTGATGCAATTATACAAATATCTCATTGTCAAAGAGAAAGATATTTGCCATTATTATGTTAAACACTATTACCTGAACTGTATATTTCTGACAGAAATAACAAAAGGATGTTAATTAAAAAGGTATAGTTTTCTTCATTTAAATACATACCCCTTTTATTTTGACTATTAAAAAAAAATATTCAACTGAAGACCGAGTGTACACTAATTATTTTTGCTCAAAGCAAATAAAAGCCATTGGTTGATTTTAAGTTTTTGAAGTAAATCAAAAAGCATTTCTCTATCTAAAACTATTGCAAATTGAGACACACTATCAATTTTGATTAAGTGTTATAATGAAATATATGGAGATAAAGAACAGTATTCAAGCTCAAAAGTCCATTAATCAATACAAAATAGGAGCAGAGCAAACACGGACCTCCAAACATCAGAGGTGGGATCAGGTGCCATGGAGGAGTGAGCATCCCCTGCCGACCGGTCACACCCGCCGTGTGCTCCTTGTCATGATCGGGAAATAGCGGAAAAATCCGTCGACAATTCCGTGTGTAAATAATGGCCTAACAATTAGTGTGAAAAACGTCAGTCAGCATTTGACTCATTGATAAATTGTATTTGCTGACAAGGTCATTGTATCGACCATAGAACTTACGAAATGATGACTTTAAACGAGACAGCTGATATTCTTGTTTCATCAACTTATTTGTCAATAATTTACCTCGTTTTAGAAATTGTACATACGTAGAGCATGCTCTTGCGTATCGAATCAACTGATAGATATATACCCCGTATGCAGGTGATGAAGGTATATTGCTGCATAAGTAAGGGAAGTTGATGATTGAAAAGTTAAAGTCATCACGTTTATCATAAAGCTTGGTTGTTAGATTACTATTAACGTCTTTTTCAAGTAAAATATCCAAATATGAAACAGATGTGTCAGACTCTGTGGTATCTTTTATCTCAAGTTCACAAGGATATATCGTATCGACTTAAGAATGGAAATAGCCATTGTTAATTGACAATACGTCATCGATATATCTAAATGTCGAGTTGAAGGCCACAGCAAGTGTTTTCTTCTTTTCACGTACAAGATTTTGGACAAATTCTGCTTCATATGAATACAAAAAAGGTCTGCTAATAACGGGGCGCAATTGGTAGCCATGGGAATTCCAATAGATTGTTGGAAGACCTGGTCTCCAAAAACCACAGAGATATTGTCAATCAGAAACTCAAGCATCTTTTTAATGTCAACTTCATAGTACTTGTGTGAACAATCAGAATGTTTTTTAACAAAATAATTTTGCAAATGACCAATGACAAGGTAAGTATATTTACGAGTTCCATTTTTTATTGAAAAAGCAGCTGTCAATGATAACAAAAAGCCTGGACTTTAATTTATCGTGGGGAATGGTTGTGTACAAAGTTGAAAAGTCGTAAGTTTCTAAGCTGTTGATTTTGGTAAGATCTTGTAATTTCAAATTTTCCAAAAGTTCCTTGGAATTTTTAAGTATCCACATCTGATTTACACCACTTCTCGAATATATTGTTGCACAGTACTCTTGAAGTTTCTCCTTCACCACTGTTAATATCTTAGTGAAGAGTAAAGATAGAGGCTTGGTTGAACATTTACTGGAACCCGCTATGTATCTTTGTCAGGATTTTTATGAAGTTTCGGAATCCAATATAAATATGGTAATTCAAATTCATTTTGGTTGTTTGGAATATTAAAAATATTCCAAACTGACATATGATTTTGAAGAATTTCTTCCTTAGAAAGGGAACTATGTGTATAAGTTGGATTACCACTAGTAGAATTAAATCCAAGTTCCTCTAAAATACATTTAATATAATGAGCCTTACAAACAAAGACAATGTTGTTACCTGCTTTGTCAGCAAGGACCAGTACGTACTGATCATGTAATCTATCTAATTCTTTTTCCACTTCTAGATTATTGAAAACAGAAGGATAGATGGTTTTCATATTGCCTCTCAATCTTTTAATGCGCGATTTTAACATACATCTGATACATTTAATCCACTCTGACAAAGTGTCAAGGTCTTCTTTTTCATGTCTGGTCCATCGCCTGGCGTAGTCCTCTACAGAATCCATAATATTTATGAAATTCCGACGCCAGTTGAAGGATCTAGGTTCCCTAAATTTAGGACCTTTTAAAATTAGTGATCTAAGGTCCTCATTATTAACTATATTTACGTCACCAGTAATAACGTGTCCAGCAGGACTATAGTTATAGGGCGAAGAAGAACATGAACACGATGGAGGATTATGCTTCAGATATTCGATATCCAGGCCCTGTAAAGTTTTCTTGTAATTAAAAAGTTTGGAAGCAATAGTCGATGTATATTTGTAGGAAATACAAGGTGGAGTCTTTAACTTGAAATATGGTGTAATACAAGACTGGACCCTTTTGTGATTAAGAATATTACTTATATTAATCGCGTCAATTCCTTTGTTGGCATATTGAAGTTTAAGGAAAAAACGGATTGTTTTAGCTGCATTTTCTTCAGTAAAACTCGGGGGTATAAAAAGCCTACGATTGGCAATATCCATAATTACAGATCCGAGCCTATATTCCGGTGTCGAGGAATCAAAAAATGGACTTTCCTTGACCTTTTCAAGAAGACTATTTAAAAGTTTCAAAGGGACAGAGTAAAGTTTGGTGCGAATATGATGTAGACCTAACTGTTGATTTACGTAAGGTAGTAATGAATCAAAAAGAGACATCGTGTATTAAAGGTTTATTGTAAGACCGATGCCCATGACTACGCTTACGTCTCTGGTTAAAAAGTCCCATCACATTTACATTGTTACACTGTGGACTGGAAAGATTTCCAACACTATCGACATTGTCATTACATCAATAGGGAAAGGATGTCCCTAGCTTTCTTATCCAAAATTCTTCTCGTTGTCTACGGAAAGGTGTACTCAGTGATGGACTGTTTGTGTGGTGGTAAATCTTTTCCAGAATTCTAACTTTCATTGACAAAATAGAATGATCAGGTAAATTAAAATGTTTGTATAAAAGTTGCTGACCCCCATTATTTATCTGAAATCTATGACCTGATGTTCTTTTATTGAGTGATCCCTTGGTTTCACCGACATAAACAAGTCCATAAAGATTACATTCTATTCCGTAGACAACATTAGAAGATTTGCAGTTCAGATTTTCCCAAGTTTTGGTACAGAAGCTCTGTCCAGTAAGATTACTGGTGAAAGAAGTGTTAGTTATCAAAATGTCACAGGTTTTACAGTTTTTCGCAGAACATTTTGAAATAGAAGACATGGGATCGGAAAAGGAGTCTTCGAATATATCTCTAATAGAAACTTTACATTCTTTCAATTTTTTGTATGAACTATTGGTTTTATACCAAAACTTGGAATCTGAAGACTGCACATATGACATATGTTTAATATCCCTGAGGATTATCCGAGGGGCACCGAATGAACTCCTTGAGTCTGTGTCCCTTATAGACTCAAAAGAGTGACGCCTTTTTATACTGGGCGACGCGTCTGCCAGTATCATTTCGTTATTCTGTGTACTCATGAATGAATAGGTACCGAACGACAAGTATCAAGTATAAGAATTAAATTTCAAAATAGCTAAAGCTATGGAATTAATGTATTTTTTATTTATTATTTTTGCAGGTACATTTATAAGCAGATGTAAATCTTTAAACATTAATCCAGACCAGGACTTGAACCTAGATATACCACGAGTAAATCATGGTCGCTTTGCTTTAAGCTATCTGGATCTTTGTATGTGAAATATTTACATTCTGCTGATATTCTACAGTATAAAAGTATTTTAAAATGGTCTGCGAATTTTTTAACGAATAATTTTTTAAATGTTCCATACAATGGCAATTATTATGCGAGAAATATAAATGTCTTTTCAGAAAAAAAATGTATTATAAATCATTATCATTTTTTATCAACCCCAGAATTTATTCAGACTATAAAATTCCCCAATTACTTAAAAAAATCATAGTTGAGTCTAAAATCAAATTGAAAATCTAACCTGATTGAACCTATTATTTCAAAAGAAATTTGGGATGTAAATTCTGAAAGTATTCTAGCTAGCTAATAATGATGAGTTCAGGCACATGTCTGCATGCATTCTTCAAAGTGATTTATGTATTATGTAGGTTTTATTCTCAATACTCTGATGAATCTAAAAGTATAATGAAAATATAAACTAAATATATATGTGTATAAATATATTTTTACTGTTGATCGTCTTGGGCAATAAAATTGAATTAATAATTTCACTCTCATATGATAAAAAAAACACAGTACATCCACAATTAAATGAGATTATATAACATTCAGGCATATGCACTTCAAGACGATAGGTTGATTCAATCTTAATCAAAATTACACGTGATTCTATTCTGATGAGCACATTTAATTTTAATTATATACCTACCTTTGAAATATTTTACACATTTTTTTTTCCTCAAGTGCATGTTCACTTACAAAAAAAGGATGAGATTCTAGGGCGTGTCACTGAACTTGTTGAAATTTTCCAGATGTTTCATGCCTCTAACATGTATTTAAAATACTATACCCCTTAAGACACATAAAAAGATTTTTTATAATACGATTAAGGATTTATAAACAGGCAATTTATTTGCTATCAAATGTATATAAATGTTTTTTTTGATACAAAAACAATCATTTCCTTTGTCCCAAAAATTTAAATTTAATTTCTGATTATTTTCATATTTATCCCTCCCCTATTTTCGATGTTAATTATTTCTTTGATATATTTTTTTTTATCTTCAAAAAGCTTTAAAAAAGAAATAATCTAGAAAAATAAAAATAGAAAAAAAAAACAAAAACAAAAATATCCCTATCCAAAAGAACGATTTCGGAGAACTGTGGAGAAAACAAAAGAAACTCTCTCTCTCTCTCTCTCTCCGATATTACTGATGTGTTGTCAAAGGCATATCATTTTTTGTATCAAACTTTTATTGAATTTTTTTATTTATAAAAAGAACGTTTTATTGATTGATATTTCTGGTCAAAGAGGGGGTAACTCTGAAAAGATCAGCAAGTTCAAAGCTTGAATTGTAAACAGCCGAGAGTGGAGTAGACTATATTTTGAGTAAGAAGCCTATAAAGAACTATAGTAGTTAAAGTGAGTTGTAAAAAACATGGGTACATAAGATCTACATTTTTTTCGTTCAATCCATTCTAAATGAATTTTAATTTTTAAAAACTTGCGTTGTTTAAAGGCTTATTTGACAGCCTTAGAAGTCTATCCCTATTACAGTATTTATAAACGCTTTATCTTTTTTTTTTTGTAAGTGAACATGCTCTTGATCAGGAAAAATATAATTGTAAAGTCTCTTAAAAGCCTTTCTACCTGATACATATGCAGATGAATAATTAAATTAGACCAATTATTTGCAAGTAAAACAATTTTTATTTTATAATCTAAAATCAATAGATATTAATTTACAACAACAATTTTTTCCTGAAACAGATAAAAAATTAATTTATGGCTTCAAAATGAAATAATTTTAATAATTATCAAAACAAAAACAGAAAACAATAACAAAAATTAATGTTACCATAATGTAACATAAAATATTAATTTCTCAAGATTTTTGTTTAACATCATAAGATTGAAGAAAAAATGGAGTAATTTTCAGCATTTTAAATGGAAATTTTCAGAAATGCATGTTTGATAATGATTAATATAGTGATGTAAGTTAACTCATTAAGTTCCTTGACTTTTGGTTAACTGGATTTTATTGGTCATTTATTTATTGCAATTTTCGAATTCATATTTATTTATATAGATACATAATCAATAAAAATCATTGTTATTTGTTTTCAAAACTAATTGAATTCAAATTAAAAAAAATAAATCCCACGTACCTCAACAGGGATTAAAAATATTCCTGTTTGAAATCCTTGCATTTTTATACCATTTTCTCCTTGGTAACTCATAAAATGCTACATGGTCATGTGTGAGAACACTGAATATTTTTCTTTAAAGTACGAATGAATAAATATAATGGTACTCATTTGTTACGTTGTTTTTTCATAATAAAGTTTACGACACATTTTAAAATCATTCGTTAAAAAATCCAGCTAGTATGAAGATATTCGTTAATTTTTTTTACATCTCCGCTAACAAACAACGACGGCTGGGAAAAATGTCTTAGCTGCAAAACACGTGTATTCATAAACCGATGTTCCGTGAGATAAACAGGAACTACACAGAAATTCGACACGACTTAAGAAACATGCTTTCTTCAAATATTTGAAGATATAGTATCATGATAATCCACTGGTTGAATTACTGCTTACCGAAAGAAAACAAAAATATTTCAAATACCACATATGTTTTTAAATATCACATCCTCAGTGGCCCCTGAAAACTCCTCTAATCAATAACGTTCAAATCATCTGCTATGAGATATTGCTTCAATCAGCGGAACATATTCGTTTTCATTTTGTCTAAGAATCGAAGCAAACCAAAACATTCCATTCGCCATTTTCTTTTGATACCGTTTTTAGGTCAGACATGCGTAGTATCCTATAGGATATATAATGCGCTGAACTGCAAAACTGAGCATAAGATTTTACATAAACGATTATTGCATTCGATTTCAAGAATGCTTGCCTATGAAACAATCACATATGATGCATTTCATTCCTATACGGCTATGATCAAAATTTCAGAATGATATACATCACACTTAAGAGAGAAAACGCCAAAAAAACGCAGTATGCCTCAAAATGAGAATTATGACGAAAATTATATATACTACAAAATAGGGTACCTTCACAAAATCGATCAAAATAAATTATTTACTGAGTATTCAATAATTTTCTGGCACTTATTTCATCTACAAAAGATTAGACATTATAACAGAGAAAGTTTCATTGCCTTACCTGTCCTATTAAGAGAGATAGAGCAATTTAAAAAACACGCACGCACTTAGCGGCATACGATTTTATGCCGCTAAATATCGCATGCCGCTAAGTGAGGATCATTCTCTAAAGCTCGGGCGCCAACGGTGCGGATTCGGTTATATATATATATATATATATATATATATATATATATATATATATATATATATATATATATATATATATATATATATATATATATATATATATATATATATATATATATATATATATATATATATATATATATATATATAAAATATATATATAGAGAGAGAGAGAGAGAGAGATGTCAGCAGTAGGCCTATTTATCTTTTTTCTAGTTACATGTACAGAAGACCCCAATAAAGTAAAATTCTCACCAAGGTTAGTTACTGTAAAAAGTGGTTATATTGCACTTTTTATTGTGCCATTATTGAAACCAATGCGATAACATTAAGATTTTAAGACTGTCTGGAAATTTATTCAGCTTTTAATCAGTGTCAAAATGACAATTAAGACTGATATTTGATAGACTGACAGTAATGCAGTTACCAAAAGAAAAAATTCATTTAGACTTTGCTAACTACTTCAATTTTTTTAGTCATAACAAACACATAAATAGACCAACAAATTGAAGCCAATAAATTACTTCAATCTGTGTTGCAGAATATGTAACCCATTCAACTTGTAAACAATAGATATAAAATTATTTACTTCAAAGAAAGCTTTTATGTATCTATACAAATGTGTGTATGATTGTTTTCTTTACTTTCTTAATAGTCTGAGAAATTCAAAATTCATTAAATTTTCATAGATGAACCTGACTCATGATTTTATACATGTTATCATAAAAGAATAATTTTCTGAAGTATTAAAGAAATAACGTCTCATTTCCCTATGTGCACTTTCTAACACAACCACAAATAGATCGGCCGCTGCTGCGACCGATAACAAAATCTAATTTTTCCAGGTTAGTAAGCGTTCTTTATAGTTGCCTAAACTAGCATTGCTAATCTTTATCAAGGACTACTCCAATCTTCTTTACCAAACACTCACACACAAAACACACCAAAAAAATCATCTTTTTCTCATTTTTTCAGCATATTAAAATACTCATTTATTGTTGTTACTCCTGATTTCATAGACCTTAGAAACAAACATATTATTAAATTAACCTCATTAAATTGCAGGAAACGCTACAGAAGATATAGATTTATAACCATGGAAGTTGAAAGAATTGTTTCCTGTCATTGTACACAAGTCTCCCTTTTTCCTCTCTTCTGTATACCCCAGCTTTAGTTGATTTCTTTGATCACTCAGACTCTTGGAAACTGCCTGATTTCAGAATATGTGTCTACATACAGTCAGAAGCTAGTTCATTCTTTTTACACAGATTCAAAATGACAATGCAGGGAAAAGATCGTATGAAAGATAAATCGAAGGGTGGTTTGGTGGGAAGAATTTACCACAGTTAAACATGATTAGTACCATTACAACTCCTCAATGTTTTTTGAAAAATTCTATATTAAAGCGCCAGGAACGTTGCCAATGTCCTTAAGAGGATGTTGCCCTGTTTGCTGATATTTGTATGTCTTTTTTCTCTGTCTCAGTTCATTGTTTATTTATTCTCAATTTATCAGTCATTCTGCCAAAAAAAGAAAAGGCCCAATTAAGATTTGTTTATGTCGCATACAAATTTACCGTTGAAATATCTTAACTATAATTTTAAAGATCGATTTCAACTCAAAGACTTGGCATACACATACGGTTTCCTAAATATTTACTGATATATATGCAGTTAAAGTTTTGATATGAACACAATGTAATTTTGAAAAATGAAATATATGGAGATAACGAACTATATTCATGCTCAAAAGTCCATTAAACATTACAAAATAGGTGCAGAGCAAACACGGACCTCCAAAACATCAGAGGTTGGAACAGAGGAGTGAGCATCCCCTGTCGACCTGTCACACCCGCCGTGTGCTCCTTGTCATGATCGGGAAATAACGGTAAAATTCGTCGACAATTCAGTGTGTAAATAATGGCCTAACAATAGGTATGAAAAACGTCAGTAAGCGTTTGACTCAATGCTAAATTGTATTTGCTGACAAGGTCATTGTATCGACCATAGAACTTACGAAATGACGACTTTACACGAGACTGCTGATATTCTTGTTTCATCAACTTGTTTGTCAGTAATTTACTTCGTTTTAGAAATTGTACATGCGTAGAGCATGCTCTTGCGTATCGAATCAACTGAGAGATATAAACCAGTATGCAGGTGATGAAGGTATATTGCTGCATAAGTAAGGAAAGTTGACGATTGAAAAGTTAAAGTTATGACGTTTATCATAAAGCTTGGTTGTTAGATTATCATCTTTCTCAAGTAAAATATCCAAATATGAAACCGATGTGTCAGACTCGTTGTATCCTTTATCTCAAGCTCACCGGGATATATCGTATCGACATAAGAATGGAAATAACCATTGTTAATTGACAATACGTCGTCGATATATCTAAATGTTGAGTTGAAGGCCACAGCAAGTGTTTTTTTTTTTTTCTTTTCACGTATAAGATTTTGGGCAAATTCTGCCTCATATGAATACAAAAATGGTCTGCTACATGTAATAACGGGGCGCAATTGGTACCCATGGGTATTCCTATAGATTGTTGGAAAACCTGGTCTCCAAAAACCACATAGATATTGTCAATCAGAAACTTAAGCATCTTTTTAATGTCAACTTCAAAGTACTTGTGTGTACAATCAGAATGTTTTTTAACAAAATAATTTTGCAAATGATCAATGACAAGGTAAGTAAATTTACGAGTTCCATTTTTATTGAAAAAGCAGCTGTCAATGATATCAAAAAGCCTGGATTTTAATTTATCGTGGGGAATGTTTGTGTATAAAGTTGAAAAGTCGAAAGTTTTTAAGCTGTTAATTTTGGTAAAATCTTGTGATTTCAAATTTTCCAAAAGTTCCTTGGAGTTTTTAAGTATCCACATCTGATTTACACCACTTCTCAAATATATTGTTGAATAGTACTCTTGAAGTTTCCCCTTCACTACTGTTAAAACGTATTCTACTGCAAATCTTAATGTCGCTTCATTCATTTACAAATTTCAATATGAAATTTTCTGCCGTATAATCGTTCCGAATAGATGGCAAAAAAATTCCCATATAAAGAGAAAGCAAACCACTTCTTGCCAAAAAATGAACGGATCTTCTTTCATACGAAATTATGACATGTCGTTGAAAATCATTTACATGTTACTTTCGTAACGTCTTTATGCCCCCGTATCGAAGATTCGGGGGTATATAGTTTTTGCCCTGTCCGTCCGTCTGTCTGTCTGTTCGTCCGCAAAAACTTTAACATTGCCCATAACTTTTGATTGGTTGGAGCTTTGGCTTTTATATTTTACATGTGTATTTCTTGTGACAAGACCTTTCTTTGGGTACCACCATATTTGACCATTTGACCTTGACCTTGGAGTTTGACCCAGTTTTGAAAAATTTTATCCAACTTTAACCTTGTCTATAACTTTTGAACAATTGGTGTTAGGGATTTCATTCTTCATGTATATAATTGGTGTGACAAAACCTTACTTTAGATGCCAACAACTTTGACTCTTTGACCTTGACCTTGGAGTTTGACCTACTTTCGGAAAACTTGAACAATGGCCATAACTTGTGAACCGTTGGTGTTAAGGCTTCCATACTTCACATATGTAATCCTTGTGACAAGACCTTACTTTGAATACCTACAACTTTGACCCTTTGACCTTGACCTTGGAGTTTGACCTGCTTTTGAAAAATGTTAACCTTGGCCATAACTTTTGAACCGTTGATGCTAGGGCTTTCATACTTCACATATGTTATTCTTGTGACAAGACCTTCCTTTGGATACCAACAACTTTGTCCATTTGACCTTGACCTTGGAGTTTGACCTACTTTTGAAAAACTTTAATCTTGGCCATAACTTTTGAACCGTTGGTGCTAATGCTTTCATACTTCACATATGTAATTCTTGTGACAAGGCCTTCCTTTGGATACCAACAATTGTAATCCATTGACCTTGATCATTGCGTTTGACCTACCTTTTAAAAACTTAAACGATGGTCTTTACTTTTGAACGATCGGTGCTTCAGCTTTCATATTTCACCAGTATATTTTTTGTGAGAAGGCCTTTCCTTAGGCACCATTAATTTTGACCATTTGACCTTGACCTTGAAGTTTGACTTACTTTGATAAACTTTAACCTTTTTCATATCTATTCAATGGTTGCTTCTAGGGCTTTCATATTTCACAGGTATATTCCTCGAGACAAGACGTTACTTTGGGTATCAACATATTTGATTTGCATTTGAGAAAGTTTAACCTTTGCTATAGGATGTCATATGGGGGCATCAGTGTTTCACAAACACATCCTGTTTGTTTTAAAATACACGCCTAGAATGCAGATTTTAAATAAAAGAACTGAAACTTATCTAAAAGTGACAGTGGAACCTAATATTATCGATTCTAGCTGCGAAACAGCTATTTTAGACCGTTACATTTTCTTCATAACAAAATGAAATAGACAAAAACAGTTGTCTATCTCAAAAACTTCCGTAACGGTAATTAAGGAAATGTTTTGCATTAAAGGTGTGATAATTTATATCATTTTGGAAGCGCAATGCTTCATACTTTTGATTAACATCTTAATACAAACGTTAATTTTAAATATTGTCAAGAATTTTAACTTTTATTGCTGCAAGTTAACTTCCGTAACTATTAACTTCCGTAACAATATTTTTCACGAAATTTTAAATCATTATCGGATTAATGCGAGACTTCATGAATCATACTTTAGCGTTCTATGCGGAACATCAGAAAATAAAAATTGGTCAAAGTCAGCTTTATTTAAAAAATAGTAAGACTTATTCAAGCATTAACTTCCGTAATTTTACCTTAAAATCAATGGTATAGTGAAATTGTTGTAAAAAGTTAACGATAGCAGATTTGTTGATAATTCCTTATTTTAAGTTCACTGATATGTCCTTTAGAGAATTATGATGTTGATTTTGCCATTTGAAACAAATATTTATTTTTTCGTGTTTTATACCCTGAATTGGTTCTTTTATCGTAGAATGACTGTTATACGTATACATATCTCCCTTTTTGGTTATCGATAATTTAGGGAAATGCTACAAAAGGTCAGATGTAGAATCACAGAAATTCACCCACACACACACAGATATATATATATATATATATATATATATATATATATATATATATATATATATATATATATATATATATATATATATATATATATATATATATATATATATATATATATATATATATATATATATATATATATATATAATCTATACATATGATAAATTATAATATATAATCTTCGGATTCTTAAATTTCAGACAATAGCCAACATTGATTTTAACGTGCTATACATATACAGTATAGATTTCAATGGTTTTTGAACCTCAAAAAACTGCAAGGTAATGAAAATGATACACTGTATATGCATAAGTATTATTGCATGCCTATTCAACAAATTTTCCGTTTTCCTGATCTAACCTTTTATATATCTGAATGATTTTTTATGCAATTTTCTCTTCCATTTAGAAAAAAATCACAACAAAGCTCGGCCAAATTAATTTAATTTTTTGATGTATCTTAACATTGATTTCTTCTTCAGACCATACTTGCTAATGTCAGTGTTTTGTTCACAATTATTTTAAGAAATTGTGTTTTCAAATGCACTTTTAATAGCCCTTATTATTAACGCAAAGGACTTGGTTTTGGCATCCATTTTAATCAGTCTCCGGAGGATAGAGAATTTAAATTATTGTGTTTGCGTTTCTAGAGTCTGATATTTTTTACATGTACCTGCTTGGTAATCAGCAGATGTGTGAATCCATTTTCATTTTATTTTAAATAATGCCTATGACGAAAAGTGCATCGTAACAATCTACTTTCGATATAACAGGAACTGATGCTATGTCATAGTATCGAAATTCAAATCACCATATTTACATTTGCAGATGTCTTTCCTTATATGACAATATTAATTAAATTGACATTCAATTTTCAATGACACGCAGTTGGTCACATGATCAGACTTTCTTGTGTATGGAAAGCAAACTGCACGAGTCATTTGGAAAGTCCCGATTATGACGTCACGTGACGTTATGTTGCATTTCCAAAACAAAGTCTAAATAGTGCCTAATTTTCCATGTAACGCGAATAAAAGTAAAATATAAATATAAGAAATAAAACATCAATTTTTAGAGTTTCATTGAGATATGCAATGAAGTCGGTACGTGATCAAATCTACTATAACGCCCTTCGAGCGTTATAGGATTAGATCACGTGACCGACTTCATGTCATATCCCAATAAAACTCTAAACATGATATTTTATTTCTTAAATGAACGTGGATGGGACGAATACGAATGTTCTTATTTTACTTTATAGTGTAAATAAGCTCAAATATCTGATTAAAAACGCCTGATTTAGGGTTTGAAAAAGACAAAGAAATCACAAACTCTGAAGTTAATCAAGGCCTCAACATTGACCACCTTTCATCTTTAGAAAATGTTGGAAAATGAATAATCTGTACATTTGAATAACCTTTTAGTTCTCTACATTGTTTACAATCAATAATCTTTCGTAATTGAATACAAAGATTATATCAATAGATTTTAGTCACATTAACAAGTCTGAGCTTCAGAAATTTTTAGAATACTCTTGCAAACACAGCAGTACGAGTCTGTGGCTCTGTATGTAAACTGGGATCAGTATTATCCCCTTGCAATGGAGTTGGAGGAAATATAGTAACAAGCTTGTGTGGAGGGGGCGTAGGTTAGTTTGTCCTCTTGTGCGTCTTCCATTTTAAAATATTCAATATTCACATAAGCTTTATCTAATGCATCTAGAGATAAACCCTTCAAAAAGTGTCGTTATTACTTCCTTCTTGGTTTTATGTAAAAACAGAGTGAAGTGGAATGGAGTGGAGTTATGTGGAGTCACGAAGAGGAGTCTGTATTTTAACACTATAGAAAGTTAAGGAAGAAATTGATTTGTCTTAGATACAATCTCTTCCCTGCAATGTTATTTTTGATACATGTAAAAAGAATGAACAAACCTATGACTGTATGTAACCATTCATTCTGAAAAAAGGCAGTTTCCAAGAGTCTGTGTGATCACGGAAATCAACAAAAGCTGGGGTATAGAGAAAGAGAGGGCAAAGGGAGAAATTTACACTGTACAACGACAGAAAACAATTCATTCAACTTCCATGATTCTACATCTTACCTTCGGTAGCGTTTCCTGCAATTTCCAATAACCAAAAGGGAGATATGTATACGTATAAATATATAGTTATACAAAATGAGAATCAACAAACAATGGACTGAGATATAGAAAAAAAATATGACATACACATATCAACAAAGAGGGTAACTTCTTCTTGAGGACATTGGCATCGTTCCTGGCTTTACTATAGAATTTTTCAAAAACTCTTGCGCAGATGTAATAGTACTTAACATGTTCAGATTTTGGCACATTTAACCAACCAAGCCACACTTCTTTTTCAGATTTTATCAAATTAACTTTTTTACAATTCTTAATGCATTTCCTATGTAAAATGTTGATAAAAGAACCTACATAATCTTTTTCCATAAGATTTCTCCAAAACCCATTTAGTTCTTAAAGTTTATGCATTATTTATTTATTATTGTATCTTTATTTCCTATGACATCTAGATATTTTGGCTGAAAATATAGAATCAAAACACAGCTATACCAACACCGTTCTTTACTTTTGAGTTACTTCCCTTAGTATCTGTCTATTTTTCATACTGGTAAAGGACTAGTTAACTGTTTCTATCATACATAATTTACTTTATATTAGCATTTGTTATAAAAATATTGGCATGAATTTGTTTTTAATTTTTGTCAGTAGTTACTAAATGGTGCCTCCTTCACCTGTTCACACGTCCTATGAACTGTTTTCAGCATTTGTCACATCTTTGTCTTTCCCTGCATAGCTACGGTAAATAACGATCTTTTGACTCTTTGTCTCCTTAACATAATGCAAAAAAGCCATCACTGTTTTTCTCTCTTACTGTTAGAGATGATTCTACCAGTAGAAGTAACACACATGCTTTTGTTTACCGCAGTAATTTGCGCTTTATTGGTTTTTACCGCGTAGAGAATTCTAGACGGGAGATCACTATCAATTACGTCAAGTGGAAAAAAAATAATTAAACCTTTTTTTTCCGAATAACAGTGAATTGTCAATGACTTTAAGTAATAAGACAAAAAACAAAAAACAAAAAAAAAAAAAAAATAAAATAAAATAAAAAGATTTACCATGATTCAGTACTCAGTGCATTTTTTTTTTTTTGCTCTATCTATTTCGTATATAATGCTCCTAATAAATCTTACTAGGTTTGTCTGGTTGGGATAGGAATGTGGTGTCATTCCTCCTACTGTTTGTTATGAATAATTATTAGGTGATCCTCTATGTGACACAACATTGATGCACCAAATTCTCATTTCGACAAATTATTTCTTTTCAGTGATGCTCATGCAGAAACGTTGGATATCCGAATATTTAAATTACAAAAACTTTGAAGAGCTGAAAAAAGGGGGATGCCAAAGACTGTAGCCAAATACGTCGAAGGAGCAGAGCTATGCATGAGGTAGATATTTCATTTTTAAAAAAAATCACAGGGAATTAAATATCAGGCGCGGATCAGATTTTTTCAAGGGGGGGGGGGTTCCAACCCACTCAAAAAAAAATCCAATCCAGAAATTTCTTGACAAGCAATATATATATATATATATATATATATATATATATATATATATATATATATATATATATATATATATATATATATATATATATATATACATATCCAAAATTGAAATAAAGTCTCAGTAATCGGATTACAATATTAAACAAATATAAAAAGAAAACACAAGAATCCTCCGTAAAGCTTTAGCGCTTTCATTAAAAATCTTCAGAAGCTTTACATTACAAAAATGTATACAACGGTAACATAGTAACAATGATTATGACGTTAAACTAAGCGGAACGTTTAATGTCTATATTGTGACGTCATAGATAAAATACTGCAATGATGATGAAAAAGTTCGGGAAAATCATAGGTAGTTTATAAGAGACTATTAAGTTTTGGCTCTAGAATCTAAAGCCAAAACTTAATAGTCTCTTATAAACTACCTATGATTTTCCCGAACTTTTTCATCATCATTGCAGTATTTTATCTATGACGTCACAATATAGACATTAAACGTTCCGCTTAGTTTAACGTCATAATCATTGTTACTATGTTACCGTTGTATACATTTTTGTAATGTAAAGCTTCTGAAGATTTTTAATGAAAGCGCTAAAGCTTTACGGAGGATTCTTGTGTTTTCTTTTTATATTTGTTTAATATATATATATATATATATATATATATATATATATATATATATATATATATATATATATATATATATATATATATATATATATATATATATATTTAAGGAATAACTGTCTTATTTTTTGGATTCATGATGTGATCAATCGAGTGGCTTGCGTGATAATTTGCATAAACGCCGAAGGCGTTTATGCATAAAATTATCACGCAAGCCAATCGATTGATCATCGTCATGAATCCAAAAAATCTGACAGTTATTCCTTATATTTACATGCTCCTGATTCTGCAAATTCCCGTGCTAACAGCCCCGCTTCTGTCTCTATTTGTCCCGCCCCGCACGTGATTTTTTTTTTAACCGCGCCTATCGATGAACCAGTAGATTTATGTAGAAATGAAGTATTTTTACAATTTGTAATTTTATCTCGGACAAAGACATTGGAAATGTAAATATATAATAATAAATAAATAAATGAAATGAGAAAAAACAACACTCCTTTCCAAAATGTATCAAACCTAAAAAATTTCTTGTCAAACAAAAGAAATAAAAAAAAAAAACAAAAAAAAAACGTGAAGTCCATTCCCAAAAGTAAAAAATACCTTTTTCGTGGTGATGAGGTTGGGGTCCACGTTTTCTGAAGGGAGGGGGGGGGGGCAAAGTCTCTTTTTTCATTTGGCTTCAGTATATATTTTTAATGACTGCAAATTCAGATCCGCGCAGGAATATATATTTGTATTTTCAAGCTAGTACCGAAGTACTTAGCTACTTGGCTGTAGAGACCCTCGAGGACTATCTCGACCCAGGGGTCATAATGTAAAATAATGCACGGTATCAATTTTGATGCACCAAATGCGAGATCAATTTCGTTTCCTGTCTCATTATATTTACAAATCAAAATAAGGTTGCAAGAGAGAGATTGTTTATAAGTGAAATTAATTTGTTTATTTATACGTTTTGCTACTCCACTCCATGACTCTACATAATCTCCTTTCTACCCAACTCCATTCACCTTTTTACGACAAGCCTTCTATCTTTTATTAATCTGTTTACTTGTGCAAATGGAGTTTCTGATTGTGTTTTTACTTATGCAAACATTCTCAACGTACGGATATGGTAAGTTTTTAAAATCATGCACAAATTAAATCAGATACTGAAAACCCCCATTACTCGATAGAAGGTCCGCTGTTTGTAAGCATGACTGTATGTTTTTCTTTACATAATGAATGTAAGACATTCTTGACAACTTAAAGTAGGTCGCGGGTCTGCTTTAGTGTTGATGAGTTGCTGGTATTTCTAACATGTGCTCTTTTTCGTGAAATGATGAACAAATCAAGAGGCCCATGGGCCATGGCCCTGCAGTTTTCACCAGACTTTGCCCCCTTATAATACCTTTTGTGGCCCCACCCTAACCCCAGGGTCATGATTTTAACAATTTAGAAACTACACTACCCAAGGATACATAGGTTTCAGCATTTCTAGCCCATTGCTTCTTGAGAAGATTTTAATAAAGATTTTTTCCTAATGTATTTCACTGTAAAATTTGGATTCCCTATTGTGACCCCGCCCTACCCCCAGGGCCAAGATCTTAACAATTTAGAATCTATACTACCAAAGGATGCTTTCACATAAGTTTCACCTTTTCTAGCCGAGTGGTTCTTGAGAAGAAGATTTTTAATTTTTTTTTTCTAAATATTTCAATGTAAAACTTGGATTCCCTAGTGTGGCCCCACCCTACCCCTGGGGGTCATGATTTTAACAATTTTGAATCTACACTATATATCCAAGGATGCTTCCACATAAGTTTCAGCTTTTCTGGCCAAGTGGTTCTTGAGAAGATTTTAAAAGGTTTTTTCTATATATTTCAATGTAAAACTTGGATTTATCTATTCTGGCCCTGCCCTTCCACCGGGGGTCGTGATTTAAACAATTTAGAATTTACACTACCCCAAGATGCTTCTACATAATATTCAGCTTTTCTGGCCCAGTAGTTCTTGAGAAGAAGATTTTTTAATGGCCCCACCCTATTTTTGTCTTTTCTTGATTATCTCCCCTTGTAAGATGTTCGCCCTTCATTTTAACAATTTCAACATCCCTTTACCAAAGGATGTTTTGTACCAATTTTGGTTAAAATTGGCCCAGTGGTTCTTGAGAAGAATTTGAAAATTTGAAAAGTTTACAGACGGACGGACGGACGACGGACAATGGGTGATCAGAAAAGCTTACTTGAGAGTTCAGATCAGGTGTGCTAATTACTCTGTACATATATGTTACCTTTTAGATCTTGCATATTCCAAATATAAATATAGTATAATATAAAATATCATATAGTACAATTACGTTAAACATGACGTTGTACATAGCCATAAATCACGCCATCAACGCAACCAATCAAAAGCCAACCTGAAATTTAATGAGGTCGAGTCTAATTATTTCTACCCTAGAGATTCTGATAATCTTTTTTTAAATTAATTTTAATATTATATTTATAGTTTTAAGATTAAAAAATCTAATGTTTAAGGTTCTGATTTCTTAGGAGACCATATCAAAAGTCGACAAATTTTACTACTGGACCCTGTTGGGATTTGTTGGAAACGCGCCAAATTATCACAATTTTCCCCATACTTTTTTTTTCTGCCCTAGAGATTTCTTTTACAGTAAAGTGCATGAAAGTTATTGTAAAAAGTCACCAAATTGCAAAATTTCAGAAAAAGTGGACCATCTAGTTTGGCATAGGAATTATACAAAGTTTGTTTTTTTTTTCAATGCCCAATGCCTGCAAAGTTGCCATGTTGCGCTTTATATATATATATATATATATATATATATATATATATATATATATATATATATATATATATATATATATATATATATATATATATATATATATATATATATATATATATATATATATATATATATATATGTGTGTGTGTGTGTGTGTGTGTGTGTGTGTGTGTGTGTGTGGGTGTGGGTGTGTGTGTGGGTGTGTGTTGGTGTGTGGGTGTGTGCAGATGAATTTTAGGCAAATATGAATTATTTTGGTAAAAAATAACAATGTTAAATTGTCTGTATGTTTCTTTCGATGTTCTGCTAACAGTTTTAGTAAAATTTCCGTGGACGTCTTATAAAAGCGAGTCGTGTGTCATTTTTCAGCGTCATGCATTTCTTACAAAATCGGAAAACAGTGACGTCGTTAGAGCCATTTCACCATTTTTTCCTAATTATTGTCGTAAAAGTACATTTTAAGATCCATAGGCGTTACAGATAATGTTAATTTTGTATTAAAATCACAATACTTGGGAAGAGTGTAATGTTGCACATACAACTGCATGAAATTAAAATGCTGCGCAAAGTCATGCGCACTCAAAGTAGACTCAGCCTCCTTAATAGCAAATAAACAAATAACAATATATTCTTTTTTTTTTTTTTTTTTTTTTTTTTTTTTTTTTTTTGCTTAATAGTTTTAATTTTAACTTGACTTTGATATTTTGAGTTCCTGACTAATCCGTCTTTGTCTTTTAAAAGTTATCTGACATTTTGTAAAGAAACTCTTTCCTCAGGTAATACGATACAAATTCAAGAAAACATTATATCAAATTTTCAGGTTATGTTTTCCTGAAATTTTTTTTTAATGTAGTAAACTCGCAACATTCTTTAAGAATATTGTTGCATTTTATTGTCATCAATTATTTTTCAATAAAACAAACATCCCTTCCCTTATCTAGATCATCTTTTCTTCGGTCATTTATAATAAAGTAAAGGAATGTATAAGCAATTAACATCATTGTTGCATTGCAATGGTCTAATATCTATGCATACATACACGTATTTACCATGACAGTCCACAGAGCAAATGATGAACAAACACTATAATGCGCGGATTTAGAGGGGTCGGGGTCCGGGGACCCCCCCCCCCCTGGAATTTGCAGAGTTATAAAAAGTATATACTGAAGCAAATAAAAAATAACTTAAGAACCCCCCCCCTCCCCCACTACAAACCGTGGACCCCACCACCACCACCACGAAATATGTTTTGTTTTGGATTTTTTTACATTTTTTTTTAATTTTTGGTCAAGACTAAGTTTGGTGTTAAGGTTTTTTTTTTCCCCAAGAAATTTCTGGATTGGAATTTTTTTAGACGGGGGTGCCCCCCCCCCCCCTCGGGAAAAAGTCCTGGATCCGCGCCTGACTATAACATGCTGATTGAAAAAATTCTTCATTTCCTTAAACCTTCCCTGCTACACAGTACTTTAAATACAAAGGTTAAAATAATGCCTCCTCATTTGTAAACATGTTTATTCAGAGCGAATATGGGGGTCTGAGAGTTTTGAATGAATGTTTTGCATTTCCAAAATAAAATGTAGCTACAAACAATCATTGAATACCTGCATGTTTTATTAATCAGGGGAGACAAATGTGAAAACATTATTATATATATTTCGTAAAATTTATTTCAGAATGAATGAATGCTTCATTTCTTAACAATAGTACTATAACACCAACCAAATAAAAAATGAATTGAAAACTTCACTTTTCTGGCAAAAAGCCATAGCTACCAAATAATTCTAAATTTAGATCTAGATTCAACATGCATTGATATGTATATTTCTGTATCTTATAGATAATTTAGCACAGGGTAAGAATTCTATGCAGAGTTCAAATTGGCCATGTTCTCCTCAAACTTGTTCCATGTATGCAGCAAACAACGCAGTTGATGGAGACATCAATACATGTATAAGAACTAGTACGATTGGTACGACATCTTTTTACAGAACTGTGTGGTGGAGAGTGGACCTTGGTGACATAAAGAGTATATACAGTATAAGGATACAGTTTAAAGACTATGGACAACCATATTGTACGTAGCGATATTTGAGGAATACTCAAACAGATCTGTTTGGCTAACTTAATCATTGCTATTTTGAAATCTCAAAGAAAAATAAATTTCACCCTAACTTATAAGACTGTCATTCAGTGTCCTTGTTCTCTTACTGCTTAAGATAAAGATCAAATATTGAATTAATTATGGCCGCCGATATGTTCGTAAACATTATTACATGGCAATGAAATATTCTCGTTCTTCAATGAAAATAAAGTTCCAACTAAATTAACAAAATTATAACACATTTTCCTTTCATTCTTTAATAATAAGCCAATAAATGCATTCATTTTAACAAGAGAAAAAGAAAGTTTTTCTTGGAGATTTGCAGTTATTCGTGAATGGTCTTATTTGTTTTACTGTGAAAATTTTTATTAAATGTTGTCTCAAAAAATCCTACTTTTTGCCAGAAGTTTCAAAACGTAGATTCTAGATTGACATATTCCTGATCATTTTATGAAATACTACACTTTTTTGCTAGAACTTTCTTTAATTACGCGAGTCTAGCAACTCATGAAAATTAAATTAATAAAATAACTACAGAAATTACTCCGGACAAAATAGAGTAGTAAAAGCCACATGCATTCCATCGCATTAAAAAATATTTTTTCGAACTTCTAGAAAAATGTTTCCATGCTTTTTTGGTAAATGTATCATTTACATATCTGAATGTGAAATAAGATCACACATAGGAAGAATTTGTACACATCAAGTTTACAGAATGAAATATTTTTAGTCAGAAAGACATATTTTTTTTTATTATTATTTTCTAGGTGTATTATCATCGTGTACAAACATTATTTAATTAAAAGTGCAAATAAGAATTAAATTTGGTTTCATTAATTTTTAACAGCAGAGAAGTCCAATTTGACTTTTAATTATCAAAAAAATATATATATATATTCTTTTGCAATTACTTTGGTTTAGTGAGTATTTTAAGTTAGAGGTAATGACATTATGGATACCTGTATGACGTCTATGATTCATTAGAGAAATATTTCATAGTTACAAACGTACAAGTACTGTAAAACACTTACATGTAAAGCGTTTCTAACTAAAATTTTAGATAATCGTCAAAGAGGAAGACTGGCGGGGTTTTCGTTATATGTTTCAAACACAACAGAAATCCAGCACAGTTATCTGTGCTACAAGGACGGAACAGAATTACCTCAACTAGATTTGACCAATATCTGTACCATTCATGGCCGTTATGTTACATTTTACAATGAAAGAAATAAGACGACATATCCTGCCGGTTACGAGACTAGCATTGTAACAGAGCTATGTGAAGTAAATGTGATGGGTAATATTTTGCTATAATTCTCAATGCATTAGTAAATGCTATAACAAAATAACCCAATGCATATATGTACATATATTTAATAAATACCTTTTGATCTGTATTTCAAGGCTGTCAAAAAGATGGATTGTACGGTCAAAACTGTGATCTTACATGTCCTCTTCACTGCCAGGAAAAAAGATGTAATATAATAAACGGAACCTGTCTTGGCTGTACAGCTGGTTGGATAGGAGAATTCTGTAACGAAAGTAAGATTCCAATCTCCTGCTCCAGGATCAAGTATTGAATTGAGACATGTCAAAATTTCAGATATTTATGAAATAAACTTTTAAAAAGAATTTCAAACCATGTGTGCTTAAATCCTTGTTTGTTATTCTAAAAGTTTAAGACAATGTACAAATTATGTACTAAAAGTCTATAAGCGTTTCTTGATTTAGTCTTGGGCTTGTTATTCTTGATTTGAGTGAAAAAGTACATCCATCCATCCAAAACAAAGTTGATTTTCATTTTAATTAGCTTGCATGTTTGGAAATTATGGTATGGAGTGTAAAACGAAGTGCACAGGCCATTGTTTTGGTGGTGCTTCCTGTAATCATATAAGTGGAAAATGTGAACATGGGTGCGAGGAAGGATGGAATATACCCAATTGTGATCAACGTAAGTCTCTTATATATAAAAAATAAAATATTAAGAAAAATAAATTGTTAGATTTTGTTTATCTCTGCACAGCAAGATTTTATAATCTATACTGCTTTTTGCTCTAAAGCGTCTTGTTTTAAAAAATTGTTATAAACTCATTTGTACTTTGCTCAAATGTTTTCCTAAATTTATTCCTCTTTGCGTAGAAGTTATATGCGGATGAACTGATTATGAGTTCCGAAGAGAAGCTTCAAATCAACGTCGGTACATTCTTGCAGTGCGGAGATAAGACAAAAGCCATTTTTAAAATTATCTCAAAAAGTACTGCATACCGGGTATATCTGTATGAAATTTTCAGGCAAAAATCCAAACAGATACAGGTATAAGTACGTAGAAATTTCTTGAGAACATTCATTTTATTGAACATTTTATAGCAATTTTGCCATTACTTTTGGTTCAACCCTCGTACCAGTTTTAATCATGTAAGTTCACAATTTGTCAATTTAACTATGGAATGCAAGTAATTGTCCCCCGCTTTCACGAAAGAGAGGGGACATTAAATCTCATTCATCTGTCAGTCAGTCTGTCCGTCTGTCACAAAAACTTTAACCTTGGTAATAATTTTTGAATAAGAAGAGATAGGGCTTTCATATTTCACATGTGCATTCCCCTTGCCAAGACCTTTCCAAATATGCTATGATATTTGACCCCGTGACCTTGACCTTGAATTTTGACCTATTTTTCAAACATTTTACCATTACTTTAATTGGTCCTAACTTTTGAAAGACAAAGATATGACTTTCATATTACACATGTATATTATCTGTGAGAAGACCTTTCTAAATATACTATGATTTTTTTACCCTGTTACCTCGTCCATGAAGTTTGTCCTCCTTTTCAAAATTGTTATTTTTCCTTATAACTTTTGATTGAGTAGAGATAAGGCTTTCATATTTGACATGTGCATTACCTGTGACAAGATATTTCTGAGCATTCTATGCTTTTTTTTTTACCCCTTGACCTTGAACTCCATGTTTGCCCTTATTTAAAAAAAAATTAACTTTGGTGATTATTTTTGATTGACACATGATAGGGCATTCATATTTGACACAATATGCCATGAATAATGGGATCTCACCCACTAAGACACCGAAATTGGGGGACCACAATCCTTTAAATTTGCTTGTCTTGATGGATGGTATGGACCTAATTGCACGAATAAATGCAGTAGTAATTGTAGAAACAGCTTACTATGTGATAAAGCAAGTGGAAAATGTGAAAGCTGTGTACCTGGGTATATTGGGAAATTTTGCAATAATTGTAAGTACGATCTGCATTGTTAATTAACCAAGTAAACCTTAATCTTATTACACATCATCTCTAAAAGAGGACATTCTACATGTACACAGGAAAAAACCTTATATGTGCTCTCGTTTAAATTACAAGCATGTACAAAATGTTAACAATTTCTTACAGCATGTTCAAAAGGCAATTTTGGTCAAAATTGTTCTGAGATCTGTAATATCAAATGCCGAGGTCAAAACTGTTTCCATGAAAATGGATTTTGTACTGAAGGATGTGAAGATGGATACCAGGGAAAAACCTGTACTGAAGGTATGCTAAAAACAATAGAAAAGATGCTCATAAAACAGTGGATAAAAAAGAAATTACCTTAGGAAGTCTATTAATATTTATCACAGATTTTCTGTAAGATGATAAAAATATACCAAATCATGCGCAACAATAGTAGTTCTCCATGCACACCTTTTAAGCAGATGTAGTACATGCAAATACAAGAAATTAAAATAAAATTCAGAAAGAAAAAGAACATCTATCGAATATTTTAGAAATAGATTTTGTTTATTAGTGATTAAATACACTTGCTTCATGGTTTTATGTTTCAAATTTAATATGAGGAAGGTATTACACTATTCTTAAAAAAATAAACATTTCTTTTTATCAAAGTTTTATGAGTAAAGTGTTCCTATAAAAATTCAAGATGACAAATTTTATTTATTTTTAATTGTTTAGTACAAGGTATATAGTTGCACTAACTATTACTGTCGTTTGATGTCTTTTTCTGGCTATGTGTTCTTTTTACAATATCAAAAGAGTGCAACGAAGGAACGTATGGAGGAAACTGCTCCAAGGAATGTAGCTCTAAGTGCATTGATACATCCTGTCATAATGTACATGGAGAGTGTAGCTATGGGTGTAAACCAGGATGGACAGGTTCACACTGCAGTCAATGTATGTACATAAAGTGTCAATAAAATGATTTGAATAGTATATATACTAAGGAGACTTTTAAGAGTATTCCAAATCATTCAGTTGAGAAATTACAACACAGATTTATCAGCGGTTTCAAAAAGAGATATTACAGAATACAATAACTGTATCCATTGCGTCAACTTATACGTTTGGGTTACATGGAAAAAAAATGCACAGAAACATGCAGTTCATTTTGCAACTAGTCTTCAATGTAACAATACGTACAAAAACGGCACAAATGGTTGCAAGGATGGATACAAAGAATTAAAATGCTACAGAAGTGTGTTTGCATACGTTATTCACGTCTTTTTTTCAGTTCCGATGCACGGTCAATGTAGCCTAGTGGTAGGGCTCGCTTCGTGATAGGGAGGCCTGGGTTCACTTCTCGTTCGTTGCACCGCGTCAAATCTAAGACCTAAACATAGGCAGTGGCTTTTTCTTCGCCAAGCGCAGGACACTAGAAGTAAAGCAAACTCTTATTATTGACATGTCAAAAAGAATTGATAGTATGGGTGTTTCAGAGACCTGGTTACTATACAATGTAGATCAACTCTTTCTCGGGAATCGTACTCCAGATAACTACAGAAATATTTACTATGTATGCGGTCAGCCTAAATATTTTGGTGGTGCAGGTAATACTCTGGCGGTTATCCCTGTTTACATGTAGATATAAAAATATTTAAGAATCGGTTTGCTTGATGTCCCTGTTCTTTTTTGTTTGGGGTCAACTCCAGTATAAGGGTATGTAGTCCCTATGCGGAAGCTTATATATATATATATATATATATATATATATATATATATATATATATATATATATATATATATATATATATATATATATATATATATATATATATATATATATGAAAGTAGTGATTTGGTGTCCATTTGACTACTGTCAACCTTACATGGTTGACAGTTGACAGTTCCCATTCTTATCTACTGTGTACCACAGATAGTTGACAGTAGATATTCAACCATTTCTAATGTCGACCAGGGGCAGTTTACAGTTGACATTCAACAATTTTATGCCTTAATTTTTTTCTCTAGCCATTTCTAATGTCACCCGGGGACAGTTGACAATTGACATTCAACAATTTTATGCCGTTTCTCTATTTGGTTACTGACACCACATTGGAAAGCATTCATCGGCTTGATTAGGGTTAGGGTACCATACACAATTTATATTAAGGATAATCAGATATTCACCTGTGGGATTAGGGTTAGCCTCGCCTACACCATAGAGATTAGGGTTAGCCTCGCACTCATCAGTGGGATTAGGGTTAGCCTCGCATTCATCAGTGGGATTAGGGTTAGCCTCACTTACACCATAGAGATTAGGGTTAGCCTCGCATTCATCAGTGGGATTAGGGTTAGCCTCACCTACACCATTGAGATTAGGGTTAGCATCACATTCATCAGTGGGATAAGGGTTAGTCTATGAATTAGGGTTGGGTGTTAGTCTCACACAAATCATTGTGATTAGAGTTAGTTTCTATCACACCATAAACATTACTGTTGGTCTCGCATACACCAGAGGGATTGTAGTAAGTTTCGCATATACAAGAGGAAATATGATTAATCTCTCCTACACGATTTAGTGTCAACTGTCAACCATCGACCTGTCCCCGGTCGACATTAAAACAGGATACATAGAGTGTCAACCTGTACCCGGTCGACAGTAAAATAGGCTACATATAGTGTCAACCGTCGACCTGTCCCCTATCGACACTAGAACATATGGAAAGTGTCAACTGTCAACCGTCGACTGGTCTACAGTAGAACAGGATAAATAGTGTCAACTGTCAACCGTCGACCTGTCCCCTATCGACACTAGAACATATGAAAAGTGTCTACTGTCAACCGTCGACCTGTCCCCGGTCGACACTAGAACATATGGAAAGTGTCAACTGTCAACCGTCGACCTGTCCCGAGTCGACACTAGAACGGGATACATAGAGTGTCAACTGTCAACCGTCGACCTGTCCCAGATTGACACTAGAACGTATTGAAAGTGTCATCCGTCAACTGTCGACATGTCCCCTGTCAACAATGAAACGGGATTCATAGAGTGTCAACTGTCAACCTGTCTCCGGTCGTATGTATGGAAATGTAGAAATAATTAATTCTGTAAAATTACTATACATTGATGTATGAATACATTCTTACTGGTTTTAGTAAAAGGACTACTTTATCCTTATATTGGAGTTGAGCCTTTATTTGCTACAAGTCTCAGTATGGAAAAGTAATTATACTTGTTACGTCGCAGATATTACTTTAAGAGATTTAAAAATCGGTTTACAGATAAATTACGAAAAAGAACATTTTCTTTAGTTGCACAGTGATTCGTTACATAAAAATTACAGTTTCTTGAAAGATCTGTATTAAAACAACACTGAACACATAAATCGACTTAACTTTTTGTATATCCATCTATACAGTGTATGTAGGTTTTAATTATACAGCAGGGCTGAGATTCATAAAACTTCTTAGTATAATCTTATGTTTAAAAAATCACTTAAGTTTTATATTTTATACTTAAGTCCCCTAAGTATTACTTAAATTTGGTAGAAATACTTAAGTGTAATTCATAAACATATTTAGTGCTTAAGTATTGACTTAAAGTTAAGTGTCCTCAGGAGGTGTCTTAAGTAGATAAGAAATACTTAAGTTTTCTTTATCAAAATAAAAATAATGCTTTACAGAAGACATTTTACTCTTTCAGTAAGAAACCATGCTATTACATCCAACTAGAAACTTGTTTTGACTTTGAGATGTTTATCAACTGGTAAGATGCAGTGTTGTGCAATGTTGATGACGAAGTTGTATCAGTTGTGATGTAACACACATGGAACTAAATACCTCCATCACAAAAGAGTGCGCTTTTTGTTCGGGAAATTGCATGCGTTGCTAGGGTGACCTAACTTAAGTGCTCTAATTTTCTCAGAATTAAACTTAGCTAAGAATTGCACTTAGAATTTATATAAATATGACTTAAGAATTTTTTCTTAGCTAAGAATTTATTTTATACTTAAGTGTGAAACTTAGCACAAATCTTAAGTATGTTTATGAATCCCAGCCCTGATTTTTATCGACAGATTATATTCATTATCGTTTCTAATATCCTTTTTAACCCTAGATCCACTTACATGAATGTGAATATTTCATGTTAAAGTGCCAGAAAGAATGTGTCCATATACGAGTATGGGTAAAGGATGCTTGAAAAAATTCGCATATTATCCTTCATATAGGGTAAACTCACCATGCATCGGACAGACAGTTTGGATCGGACAAATTCAGCAAGTTGGAAATAAATAAAATCAACAAATCTTATTTCTGTTTACGTGAGTGTGATTTTTTCGAAGACAAAATTATATTGTAGTCCATACTGAGGATGAATGATTTAAGTAATCTAAACGACGGGAATCCCCAATTATGTGGCGTAAAAATATCTTGGAAATTACAACTTAAAAAAGGTACAGCTTTGAAATTTTACATTGCCCAGGGCAAACTTATTGTAAATCTCTTACAAATACTGCATACTCATCAATCACATATTTTAATACATATTCAGCAATGGCAAACATGATTATGGTGTTGACTCTATTTTTAGAAACACGCTCACTTCTGAGGGGCCTTTTTTTCACCGTGGTTCGAACACATTTTAATTATGCACTGAACTATATAACATATAAGCTGGTATAATGAGGATGTTACTATCACAGACATCTGAAGTGTGAATCCCCCCTCCCCACCTTGATTTCTCAAACTTATCAGATTTCCACGTCAACCACTTCAATATTCCGTCATAGGCAAGCAGATTGTATTTTTTCTTTCGTTCAGAGATTGGCCATGTAGGGTATAATAAAAACACACAAGGTAAGAAACAAAATTTATAAACAAACGGGGGGAGGTCCCTGCTTCGAGACATATTTCCAAGGTAAAAACAGTGTAACCTATCATATTTTGCAAGAACTCTGTCAGGGAGATGTTCTACTTGTTTCTTTAACCTAAACCCCATCCTTAGTGTTTTATGTACCGTAATTTGACGATTTATTAAATGGACACATAAGCATTTCTCCATTGACATTAATATAGGAGTTTTTGGTGTTATTGCTTCGTTTTGCTCCATCTGATTGGTTTGCAGTAAACAATTCGAATTATTGACTAATCAGATAAAGCGGAACACATCGGCATATATCAGAACCTCCTTCATCGCTATCGAGGCCTTGTACCGCAGTGTAATAGTCTATTTCAATCAAGGATCTAATACCTAACGGTACCAGGTTTTCTTCGTACTGATGCGTTTCCTAATCGGTCGAGAAATTCTTGAAGTTGGGCATACTACATACGAATGTAATTTTTGTATGAGCTAAAGTTTTACCATCAATTTTTCATATTCTCCAAACAGTGTCCTTCTATGTAATAACCGTGTTCCGATCCAAACAGCTCTCCGTCGCTTTCTCCGTCACACTGTCACGATTTATGCTACTATTACCCAAGAATTATTAAAAGTTAAAAATTGTCGTTATTCGGCAGATTAGTCTTGCAATTTTTCCACAGAGGGTGGTATTTTTTGCTGCTCGAACTGTATAACTACGATGTCTGTTCGACAAAATACGAAGAGGGGATTTAAGTACGGACTGAGGCGACTTAATCAGGAACGGGTTTCGATCTTTCTATGATTATGAAGGATGAGACACGGAAACATACCATACTCATACGAATAACTACGATATGGCACGATACATACATGATATTCCTACGACGATTTCATAGAATATACATGTTATGAAATGCATATAGCGATAGTTGTTCGAAATTAGTATTCTTCATATCAAAGATGGTTAATCAAGAAAATAACTAAAGTGCGGAGCTTTTGATTATGTTCAATTTCTTCATTAATTTATTGAACATGGACTTGATAGGTTCTATAATAATTGCATTTTCAGTTCCCTTTACTTATCTTCTTTCCTTTTGTTTTAGATTTTATTTTAATTTTGACAGGGTTAACATCAGAAAACACATGCCTACATCGTATTACATGTAAGTCGTAGTTCAATCTCACAGTACTCGTAATGTATTTTCCATCAATCGCTCTTTTTCTTCTTATGTTCGCGGGAAAGTCGTACTATATTCCTATGATTTCGAAAAACACTCACAGTAGCTTGAAAGACAATTGCAGTAACTCGAAGGACACTAGCAGAGTCCCGAGTACTATGAAGTTCCGCAAAAGTCGCATGAATGTAGATTTACTACGAATTTGTATACGAGTGCAGTGCGAGTGTTGTGCGATTGTCTTCGAATACTTAAAAATCCTGCTGTGCCCACTATTGTTTCGAACATGCTAAAAACATCGCCGCGATTTGCGATTTGCTGCGATTAAACACGAATAAGGAAGATGTCCTGCGACTACCTCTACGATGAATCCCAAATTGCAGCTATTTTTTAATTCGTAATGAATCGTAAGGTCTAAATAGTGACAGTGTGACAAGGGCGTTGTGTAAATTCAAGATACGATGAAATCGTATTTGAATTAATAACAAACTGACTTTATCTGTATAAATAACTTCGTATATGTTACAATAATGGGTTTAAAACATTAAAACCTGTAAAATGTGATATACTTTATTCCACTGTTATGAAATACCATTTCTTGAAACACCGTGTAGTGACAACAGATACTGAGTGAAACTACTTGTGGACCTTCGAGTCTGATCGTTTATTATTTTCGTTGTTGGCACCATTTGTTCTTGAAGTCTTAACTGAATGTGTCATATATTGGCGTTTGTTTTTACTGTATCTCGGCCTAATCTTTCTTTGATTGTAAAATTTAAAATCGCCTCCTCTGTGGTTCTCCTACCTCTATCACATCGATGTGGTTTCGACTAATCAAGGTTCAGCAACGAATAAATCACAATAGAACTATGGTCTTGTCCATGTCATAACCACACTCCATTTTGTTTTATGCAGCATGAAGGTTGAAGAATTTTATCGGCTTTTGCCGATCATTCAGGGTAAGCCTACGACTCATCAGGTTTCAACACGATCATTTCTACGTTCTCGATGACAAAGTACGATAGGCCAAATCGTGAGTGGTTGCGAAGCCAAATCGGGACAATTTGATGGGGGCTTAGGAAATGCATAATGTTTTTATGTGTTGCTTCACCTGGGAAATTCATTTTGTACATGAATTAATGTATTATCTGGTTACTATGCACATACAATACTAACCTAAAATTGCGGTAGTATGATTCAACATATGAATTACATATTGTTGTCACCAATATTAACTGGAAATTTCTCTTTGAAGCTTAGAATATGAACTTGAATATTTATCATAATATTTTTGAGTATCTTTTGCATACATAAATATTTCTTTAAGCTTGCAGATTTGGACTATATGGAGAAAACTGCACAGAAACATGCAGTTCATTTTGCAGAACCAGTCTTTATTGTACCAACACTGATGGAAACTGTATAGACGGCTGCATGGATGGATACATTGGACCAAAATGCGATAAGAGTATGTTTTCTTACTTAAATCTTTAGATAAAACAATTTGCTACTTCAGTTGTTTACACAAAACCAATACATTTTTATGAAAAATCTGAAATCATGTTGACGTTTTAAAAAGTTCTCTATTAACAAAGTATATATGGGTCATATCTACGACCTGAAACTACATGTGCTGAGGAAACTATTTGTATATGCCCAGTTGTTTTGTAAGGTTGCGAAGGAGGGTGGTATGGTAAAAACTGCTCACAACGTTGTAACGAAAACTGTGTCAACATGACATGTGATCACGGAGATGGTTTGTGTACGTTTGGATATAAACCAGGTTGGCGTACTGCCAACTGTTCTGAGGGTATTTTTATTTTGTATTACAAAAAGTATACATGTATTTTGAGTCAAGGGGATGCAGGAAACATGTCTCATGATTAATTGACTAAATCATAATACCTATTAATAAAGATGCTAAAACATCATGAAAATCACCTGCAGTTGTGCAATTTTTGTACAAGTTGTTGTGCTTTATCATCTTATATGAAAATATTTCACAGTTTTGAAATTCATATCAATATTTATAAATTGCGAAAAAGATTGAGCCACTTCTCTGTTTCTTCTACACTGCTCGTCTAACAAGTCAGTGACGTCATACGTAATCTGTTAGTGCAGCATGATCAAATACACTTGATTTCACGGTCAACTTTATTATACAAAACAGGTGATTGTCAGCCAATTTTGAGGTATTAAGTGAAAGAGGAAACAAAATCATAACTTTTGCTTGGATGTTAGCAGAATTTTTTTCAATAATCTTATCTCGAAGGCTTTCGTGTTATATCATAGTTGTTTTTCCCGTACTCGGAAAATATAAACATAAAGCGTTTTTATCACGATTACATCGTGTTTAACGATGTCGTGTGCAATATTTGGGTAAGCTTCACCTTTTGATATTTTTACCGTTAATCATTAAAGTAAAGGACTTCAGATTAGTGGTAAATTTCGACAGATTTTCTTTTCACAAATGGATTTTTTTGTCGTTAAAGTTCACTCAAAAAGTGCGTAATTTATTCAATCCATTTGCAGTATGGAATAAAAATCTTGCTTAAAGAATGTTAAACTCAATTCATAATAATATTTTAAAATATTTAAAGAAATACATGTCCATATACATATCATTTTATTTGTACTTAAAACTTCCCGCTATGGACTTGGTAATTCTCCAGACACTATACGGAGCAATATTTGTGCTGCGTTGTCTCCTAATAAGTAAACAAATTTGATGAAAGAACTGCGTTAAAATATGTAGAACATTCTAAATTACTAATATACATAACAGAAAAAAAATTGATAGACATGACTAATATATATATATATATATATATATATATATATATATATATATATATATATATATATATATATATATATATATATAATAATAATAATAATAATAATAATAATAATAACATCATATCTGCTCAAAAAAATTGGATCAACCCCACAGAATTCTGGGAATACCATTCTTGCATGCTTTTAGGCTCTTCTTTGATACACAGGTGAGGAACCTGTCTCGCACATGCAATGAGCATTTGAAGATATGAATTACTATGTTATGGATAGAACTCTTACTATATTTATCCTAACAGGAAATCTTGCAAACAGTTATTCGACACTCTTCTTTGATACTAATAGTACTTTCGTTATTGTCAGTAGATGATTGTCCGTGTGTTTCGGTTTCTAATAGAGGACTCTATGCCAAAGCTTCCACTAACCTGTGTCATTTGTAAACAGTGAAGATCCTCTGATATTCTTATATTTTTGTCTTCTAATGCAAATTATTGCTGTTTCCAGGAGCGTAGACGTCTTTTCACATCTATATAATATAGATATTTTATATCAGAACAGCTTCCCGGTGCGTAGGAACATACCCTGCACATTTAAGCATAACATTTGTTTTTATTCTTGACTGAATTTCTTCCAGCAAAGAAACACTTTTTATAAATTGTTATCTGAACTATAGGACCGGGATTTTTTTTTTTCTCTTTTCAAAAAGCTTGTGGTTAATTACGGTCATTGACTTTAGGCCATGTAGATATACTAATTTGTTTCCTATAAATCATTTCAATATGTATAAATCGGAGGAACTTTTTCATAGATGTTAACAAGGAAGCATGATATTGTCGACACATTTAGAGTTTATTTCGATATTTTTGTTTACTTTTCATTGTGCATAATGGTGTTGTCTATAGACTAGATTCAATTCTTGATTCTAGTTTGTGTTTATTTTACAACACAATTTCATGGATATAATAAAACTTTCCGTTAATGTATGCAAATTATATAAATGAAATCCAAGTAAGAGCAGATTCGGATATGTAGCCCTTCTGTTTCAAACTTGAGATCTGAGTTTAGAACATTGACGCAGTAAAAAATACATGTTTGTAATTTTAAATACAGTACCGACCGGACACAACCTAACACCAGAGCGAACCCAAAGCGCACCCCGGGTTCGCTTCCTGGGTTCGCTCGGGGTCCGCTGCGGGTCCGCTTTCAGAAAATTTGGGACCGCTCTGGGTGCGCTTCGGGTTCGCTCTGCGTTCGCTCGGGGTCAGCTCTGGGTCCGCTAGAGCGAACCCGGCGTTCGCTTTCCGGGTTCGCCTTACGCACTCATTCGTGAAGCGGACCCCGCTTTAATCTTGCCGCCAGTAAGCCCCGCCCCTTGTATATTCCAAATACAGTAGTGAAATCGATCATTACTGTTTTTATGGCGATCGAAACATGTACATGTAAGTGACAATATGGAGAACGTTGATAAATTTTCAAGAATTTCACCGTACATTCGACGTAGAATTATCAATTTTATTTTTTTGTAACTTACAAGCTAAGTATATCTCGAAAGAAAAAGAAGAAAAAGGTGTTAAATTTATTTTCGATGTATCGGATGGAGTGAAATTGATAAGAGTATCTTAATAAAAAAAGCTTTCAAATTCATTTGTTTACATTATTCATGCGTTTTAAAATAAGTTGGAACTTCCAATTGTAATTGCAATTGCTAAATCGTAATTTAAATGTTTGAAAGACAAACAACTGAATTATGATCTTATCTATGAAATACCTGAGACATACTGTACACGTAAAATGCTCAGTCTTCATATTTAGCAGTTTACATTTAATCTAGGTTGTCGTCCATTACATGTATATGTAGGTCGTGATAATCACTAAAAATTCTCATACAATGTAACTTGAGTTTCGTTTTACAGATAATTTATAATTTACTTCCATGCTATAAATCATTGTTTTATAAGGCGAGTTTAACGGAAGACTTTAAAAAACAACAACAATCAAAAAACCAATACAAACAAACAAACAAAAACTAATATCTGGTCTACTGATAAGAATACATTATTTTTTTTAAGTTGTTTTCAAATACATATAAATGATCATTTGAATTGTTTGTGTTCCTTACTGGTTCATGATCCCCCCCCCCCCCCCGCCCCACTACATACATGTACATACTGAAGCGGCATGTTAACAAACAAAATTCTAAATGTTTAAAAATCAATAAAAACAAGAAAGAAAACAAACAAAACAAGAATTCAATAACTGTAAACTCGCATGATTAAGTAGATGAAATTAAGATAATAACGCCCGATGTTTTTCTTCTTATTATTATTGTTTTATTTCGATGATCTCCCCACCCCTCTCCGTACTCGAATTGTTTTCTATGGGCCGGTTGTAGCGATTTTAATTTCAAATAATATACAGTGTTCTCTCTCTCTCGTAAAGCTATTTTACTGATTTTCAGTATTCAGGTGGCAGCAAATTACATGAACATGTACTCTCAATGTAATGTACCAAAGAACTGTGACGTTTCCAAATTCAAAAATAAAAAAAAAATAAGAATAATAATTGAATTTCTTATAGATAACGTGCGCAGACGAGGTACATGTAACTTAAGGTGCATCGAATGCAGGGGGAGTACATGTATATACTCAGGTATACCGTGACCATGGAGACAGTATACATGTATATTAAGCTTAAATAATATAAGCAATACATAACGTGCATTCCAGCGCAATAACCTAGACAAGCACTAGTAGTACAGACTAAAAGCAACATGAGTATATTCTTATGAGTATATACAATGGAAATCCATCGCAGTTCATTTCAGGCGAGAATACCTGTATCGATTAAAAGGAATCAATAATTCTAGTCCTCGAAGAAAGTGTGCTATACTGAGGTATAGTTCCGCTTGACTGTGTTTTAGCTACAATGGAATTTACGAATTGCTCTCTCTCTCTCTCTCTCTCTCTCTCTCTCTCTCTCTCTCTCTCTCTCTAGTGTCTTTTATACCAAGAATGAACATGCATAAAAGATAGATAATTGTAGGGGAAAACACCAAAGTCTATAAATAAAATTAAAGTAGTCTTTGAAAAGGCGAGAATTAAAAAAAAAACTATAAATGCATGGCACCAGGTGGATTTGATCCAGAACTCTTAAACATACCCTCGGTGTTATTACTCAGCGGATATACCAAATGAGCAATTATGATTATGAATATAGTTGTCATAAATGTGAACCAGATTCTTAAGAAAAGATTTTCTTATTTCTGTAGTTTTTTTTTTTTTTTTTTTTTTTTGTGATTTCCGACCCTAAGGCATGGATGGCCCCCCAAAAATCTTATTTTAAATAAATTCTGACATCATAACGCGGCTAGGATAAGGCTGTCCGAAGAATGTCACAGTGTACCAGCAGTAGTAACTTCTCTGAACTACCTAGATTGACGTCATAATGGCATATGACGTCAAGTCACTGCAAACATGACGGGGAAAGTGTCCTAACTTTTACATTCCTTTCACATGACGTAGAATTTCTTTTACGTTGATGTTTAATTCATGTGCCTGGATTGTTGTTTAAAGCTTCAGTATGTTGTTATGATGATGGATAATATCGTTTTTCCTTTATCTTGTCTGACATGTACGTATTCAAACAATTACAGAAAATGAATGTGAAATACTCCCCCTTATACGTCCGTAGACAGAGTCAGAATTTATAAATCGTGTATAAATTAGACTGGCAAAAGTGAATAATAAGTATAGATTAAAGATATTCTGTGTGAATCTATTAGAGAAATATGTCCTCTGACTGGATTTTGCTTGAGGATTGAATGTAATTCATCCCATGTTGTATAAATTGCAACGGACAGTGAAAAAAGTACCCTTGTATGCGGGTAAGTTTAATTTCTTGTGAAATATTTTCTTAAGAAATAAAATTCAGACTTGCCCCCAGCACTTTATGTATACTCAAGAATATGTTTAATTGATTTATGTAACAAGCCGTTCACAATAATTTTGTTTTTCACTTGTGCCGATGCGATTTTTGTGCAACATTTAAGAAAATTTATGTGTCCGTCACGTGATCAACACAGTCATGTGACATCACAAAAATGTATTTTATAATACCTTATTCAACTCTCTTTACAACTTAACTGTGCATGTATACATAGATTACAAATTGAAATCAAAACATAGCTCAAAATTAAATAGTATATATCTTATGCATATTAAGCGTTCGGACAGCCTTAACATAACTGCAAACCTATCAAAATATCATAATTATATTTCGGAGCAGGCCTACCCT
Source organism: Saccostrea echinata (assembly GCF_033153115.1). Classification (NCBI taxonomy): domain Eukaryota; kingdom Metazoa; phylum Mollusca; class Bivalvia; order Ostreida; family Ostreidae; genus Saccostrea; species Saccostrea echinata. Next base: position 7,315,935 of record NW_026889801.1, on the reverse strand, counting down.
AAAGGACTTCAAGACCAAAATTCACGCAATAATCGGTGCTTTAACAGACAAAATGCTTTTGTGGCCAACTTTGAGGTTGATTTTAATGTTGCATATAATAAATTTTAGGATCAAAATGCAGATTTGAAAACATTAGACATATATAGGATTAAATTCTACAAGTGGAAATCCAACTTACACCCAAAGCTCTCTTTCTAAGGAGGGAGTTCTTCAAAAATCATATGTCCGTTTTAGGTATTTTTAATATTCCCAACAATCAAAATGAATTTGAATTACCATACCACACTGGATTCCTAAACTTCATAAAAATCCTTACAAACAAAGATACATAGCGAGCTCCAGTAAATGCTCTACAAAGCCTTTTTCTTGACTCCTCACTAAAATATTTACTGTAATGATTGAGAAACTTGAGCAGTACTGTACAACAGTATATATTCGAGAAGTTGTGTAAATCAGATATGGGTATTTAAACTCTCCAAAGAACTTTTGGAAAATTTGAAATCACAAAATTTTACTAAAATCAATAACATCAAAACGTACGACTTCTCAACTCTTTATACAACCATTCCCCACAATAAATTAAAGTCCAGGCTTTTTACATCATACAAGCTGTTTTTTCAATAAAAATGGAACTCGTAAATATACTTACCTTGTCATTGGTCATTTGCAAAATTATTTGTTAAAAAGCACTCTGATTGTACACACAAGTACTCTGAAGGCGATATTAAAAAGATGCTTGAGTTTCTGATTGACAATATCTATGTAGTTTTTGGAGATCAGGTCTTCCAACAATCTGTTGGAATTCCCATGGGTACCAATTGCACCCCCTTATTAGCAGGCCTATTTTGTATAAATATGAAGCAGAATTTATTAAAAAAAACTTCTACATGAGAAGAAGAAAACACTTACTCTGGCCTTCATCTCGACATTTCGATATATCGACGACGTATTATCAATTAACAATAGTTACTTTCATTCATATGTCGACTCGATATATCTCAATGAGCTTGAAATAAAAGATTCCAAAAATTTTGACACATCTGTTTCATATTTAAATATTTTTCTAGAAAAAGTCGTTAATGGTAACCTAACAACAAAGCTTTATGATAAACGTAATGACTTCAACTTTTAAATTGTCAACTTCCCCTACTTATGTAGCAATATACCCTTATCACCTGCATATTGGGTTTATGTCTCTCGGTTGATTTGGTACGCAAGAGCATGCTCTACGTATAAACAATTTCTAAAACGAGGCAAGCTATTGCCAAGCAAGTTGATGAAACAAGGATATCAACAGTTTCGTTTGAAGTCCTCATTTCGCAAGTGTGACGATCGATACAATGACCTTGTCAGCACATACAATCTATCATTGAGTCATATGCTGACTGACGTTTTTCATACTAATTGTTAGGCCATTATTTATACACTGAACTGTCTACGGATTTTTCCGTTTTTTCCTCGATAATAACGAAGAGCACACGGCAGGTGTGACCGGTCGTCAGGGGATGCTCACTCCTCCATGGCACTTGATTCCACCTCTAAATTTTGAGGTCCGTGTTTGCTCTGCTCCAAATCTGTATCGTTTCATTGGACTTTCGAGATTGAATACTGTTCGTTGTCTTCATATTTCATACAGCAAAAAATATCTAATGAACATTGATTTTTTAATGTTATCCTTTCTGGGAAAATTTTCTCTCCCATAGGTCAAATCTTTTGAAATGCCGAAAAAATGCTTTTATGTATACATAAATATAGATAAATATTTACTAAAATTTTCAGCTTAGTGCACGCATTATTTTTAAATAAAAAAACACGTTGTCTGTGATTTTACAGGACAACCCTCGTATATTACATTTATAAGATTAAGAATTATATATTGTATTTATGACTTCTTCTCATCTTTATTTAATCCGATTTTTTCCTTTGTAGCATGTGACGTTGGTTTTTATGGCATGAACTGTTCAAACAGTTGTTCAAATTGCCTCAATAATTCATGTAAACCTTTCAACGGGGTTTGTATTCAGGGGTGTGTCTACGGCTATATTGGTCAAAGATGCGAACGGCGCATGCTATTATTTATTGTCTTATTTATTGTCATATATTTACATTTCCAATGTCTTTGTCTGAGATAAAATTACAAATTGTAAAAATACTTTATTTCTACATAAATCTACTGGTTCATCAATAGGCGCGGTTAAAAAAAAAATCACGTGCGGGGCGGGACAAATAGAGGCAGAAGCGGGGCTATTAGCACGGGAATTCGCAGAATCAAGAGCATGTAAATATAAGGAATAACTGTCAGATTTTTTGGATTCATGACGATGATAAATCGATTGGCTTGCGTGATAATTTTATGCATAAACGCCTTCGGCGTTTTTGCAAATTATCACGGAAGCCACTCGATTGATCACATCATGAATCCAAAAAATAAGACAGTTATTCCTTATATATATATATATATATATATATATATATATATATATATATATATATATATATATATATATATATATATATATATATATATATATATATAGCAGAGATCAAATAAGGTCTAAAATTTCAAGATTTATTCTTTTTTACTTGAAAAATATTGCTTCTTCCCCTTTTAAACCTGTTTAATTCATTTGATAAATCTTTTTTTGTTTCAAAAGCTTGCGTGCTGGGATGGTATGGTCAAAATTGTTCCAACACGTGTAACCATAATTGTAGAAACAAGTCATGTGACAACGTTCACGGTGTATGTACGTATGGATGTGAGGCAGGATGGACGAGGTTAAACTGTTCGGAAAGTAAGGATTAATAAACGAATAAAAACACTCTTGCGTAAAATACATCAATAAATTTAGCTAGAGAGCACAAGGTCAAAGGGTCAAAGTTGTTGGTATCCAAAGGATACTTATTTTGTACAGGTGTGAATGCCTTGAGGGCTAGCAGTCTACCTGTGGTCGTTTGTCTCCCAATCCCTATACACAGGAAGTGATTTAATACACAGTAGAATACCCAAGAAGTCAAACTTTACCTGTGTTGGGATTTTGAGATAATTTTAAATTAGAAATAAAAAGTTGTAAATAAAGTTTAATCTCAATAATTTTTATTAATTTGTAATTGAATGTGTGTCAAAGCATCCCCACCCATTAAACAAAAATATTATTTAAAGTATTTTCTGAGCTTTGAAAAAAAAAGCTATACCTAATTTTGATATATATTATCATAATGAATATTATAATAATTTCAAATACTAAAGGTGTCTGTATATGTAAATATACTATCAAGCTAAACATTCCATAGTAATACAGCTACTCTACTGTTTATACCATGTGTGGTAAATATCAAGGGATCAAAAGTCACCTCAATTGCCAAACAAGGTGTACAGGGTATACATAGGGACTAGAAAGTAAATGCCAATCAAGTTCTAGCATCCAATGATGTACCTTAATTCTCTTGATTGACAAGGGTACACAGACCAGGTATTTTTGAAGGCGGTGCTTAAAATTTCTGCCTTTAATTTATTTCAGGTGGCTTAAGAATTCTCCTCATTTTCATTCAGAGTTTGTTTTAGTGAGAGATATCCGTTGTTGTAGTTTTTATGCCCCCGTAATTGAAGATTTGAAGGTATATAGTTTTTGCCGTGTCCGTCCGCCTGTCTGTTTCTCTGTCCGAAAAAAACATTTACTTGCCCATAACTTTTGATTAATTGAAGCTGTGGCTTTCATATTCCACATGTGTTTTCCTTGTGACAAGATCTTTCTTTGGGTACAAACATATTTGACCTCCTCATCTTGACCTTGGAGTTTGACCCATTTTTGAAAAAAATTACACTACATTAACCTTGGCCATAACTTTTGAACAGGTGCTAGGGCTGTAATATTTCACATGTGTATTCATCGTGACAAGATGTTTCCAGGGTTGTATATATTTTTGACCTTGACCTAAGAGTTTGATCCTCTTTAAAAAAAACGTTACCCATGGCCATGACTTTTTTAAAAGTTAGTACTAGGCCTTTCAAATTTCAAAGATATATTCCTTTTGACAAGATCTTTTTTTTGGATACTAAAAACTAATTTTAACCTTGATTTTGGAGTTTGACCTACTTTTGAAATACTTTAACCTTCACCATAATTAACTTCTGAACATTTGGTGCTAATGCTTAAATATTTTGCATGTGTATTTCTTATGACTAGGTCTTCCCCTGCGTACCATTAATTTGGAATCTTTGACCATGACCTTGAAATTTGATCCACGAGAAAACATTAACCTTGACCATAAATTTTAAATGGTTGGTGCTTGGGCTTTCATATTTACCAGGTTTATCCGTTGTCACAGGTCCTTTCTTTGAGAACCATTTTTGATCTCCTCACCTTGGAGTTTGACTTACATTTGAGAAACTTTAACCTTGGCCATAACCCGCCATACGGAGACATCAATGGATCACAGTTATGCTTTTGGATTCCCTGAGTTAACTTAGTAAAAATGATAAAATAATTGATTACAAGAATAGAGTAATTAAGTACAAATCAGTGTACAAAGAACAAAAACAAAGAGAACAAAATGTGTTTGTGATATTAGGGAGAGGACGACGTACAAAAGTGTGGTAAATGTGCTGTCAACCACACGTGCAACAGACGAATAGGACATGTTTAGCTCTCTCTCTCTCTCTCTCTCTCTCTCTCTCTCTCTCTCAATAAACAGTAGAAAACATATAACAATTCTCTATGAATGCAACATTTTCAAGCTCTTTCCTCTTTTGTAATGCTTATGTTTGAAGGAAAAAGATTAACTACATGTACGAATGGTTATAGTTCTGTTCCATTTTTTGTAGCTTCTCTGAAAATGGCAGCTGATAATGTTGCTGAAAGTGATTTTCAATATTACTATGTCATAGCTTTATCAGTAGGGTTTGCTGTATCACTTGTCATCAATATATCTACCTGTTTTGTAGTACTCCGAAGGTAAGGGTATCAGTATCGTAAAAGTCAATTTTGACCAAATGTACACTAGACAAAATTGCTAATGCACCACTTGTTATTCTTATTTGTGAATTGACCATTTGACTGATCGGTACAAGAATGGATAATGTGCCATCTTTTCCAGAACATTTTGATTGACAACTGTCTTGGTGTTATGACAAGGGCCTTAAATGACTTTCTTGTCCGAAAACCAATTTCCTGAGATGCACTTCGTATCGTTTTTTGCATAGATAAGAAGTTGGTGATTTTACCGATCGTGATTCATGAGGTTGCGACAGGAGCATTGTCCCAGTTAAAAATCAAATAACATAAAGTGATTGACTATCATATCGCCTAGTTGTCATCCAGTGCCTTGGTGTCCATACCCAGTCCACCCAACTTCCGGTTGCCCCAGTTTTGTGGAACAATATTGAAATTTACGTGTGGGGCTACTTAATGCCGTGGCTGTCTATGGTAAACATATTTATGTTTGTTAATCTATTTGCAACAATATTTCATCAAAGGAATGAATATTTTCTACTTGTTTTAATTTTCACTTATTTCTCCAAAGGGACCCCCTGCAGACACCATACTGACTGTTTTAGCACGCTATTCTAGGTTCAAAAGCTGCATAGGGTGTAACTTTTTTCTGAGTTTTTAATATGTAAAAACATAAAGAACACAAACACAAAGGAAAACAGAATTTTTTTCCTCCATAATAGTATAAGCACGATTTATTTTTTTTTCTATGAATAGTTCCGCTTCAGTTAACACCAAAATTATTTATCAGTATATACATTTAAATGCCTTATTTTATTGTTTAAGTAACATAATAATATATCATAACATCATAAACAAGTTTTGAAAAGTAAAATATTAATTTTCTTTGGTGGTGCGTTAGCAATATTGTCTACTGTATGTGTAATGTATGTAAAATGCATTTCAAAGAAATAATATTACATTTGTAGCACAAAATTAACTTAATACTTTTCTTTGATAGAAAGTACTGGAAAAATAGAGGGGAAGGATCAAGATATGTTGAATGCAGTGACGTAATGGCTGTAAAGACTGAAACTACACATATTTATCAGGAACTTAATGCTATTAATAGTAATGATATTACCTATCACAATCTTTCATTCGGAAATTCGCATAGTGAATGAGAAAGAAAATGATATGATGTATTTATAACAGATTATTTCACTGTATATGTCAGTTTGCTCTTTTAAAAATATGAATATATTTAATATTTAGTCTTTTTAAAATATAAATATATTCCAAAGCATTCTCGTACATGTAATGATATATTGATTATGAAAACATTATGAACTGATGCTTCCGAATTGTTGTCGCTATGAGATATCATGTCTTACTATTAAGCTACAAATGGAAATTTTCACTTGAAGGGCGACCCCCCCCCCCTCCCCCCCCCCCCCCACTTCTCACTTTGGACAATTATATTTTTTCTTATCAAAGTTGTTTTTTTTTAATTGTCATTTTGTCATCACCCCACCCCGTTTTCAGAAATGATGCTCCGTGTTTGATGTATGACATCAAGCATTTTTTTAAGATGCCATAAAACAATTTTTTAAATCAAATATATTTGTTTTAACAAAAATGTTGTTTAAATTCCAACCGGAAAATGCGGAGACAAATCTAATTTTTGACTTAACAAAGTAAAGAAATTCTGAAGTACATTGTATAAATATGCATGTTATACTTTTTATCAAAACTTGTGTCCTTTCCTAAGACATGATTGTTTAGAAAAAAAAAAAACACCGATCCTAATTATTATACCCGCACTTTCTAAAGAAGGTTCGGGTATATTGTTATTACTCATGTCCGTCCGTCCGTCTGTCACGTTCTTCTTTCTAAAATTCCTCTTACATTTAACACAGTAGCCTGATCATCTTTTGGAAGATGGTTGGTGGTTTCATGTAGATATGCGGTAAGATTTCGGAATTTTCATTTTCTCCCTGGGGATCGAAAAATGACGTTCTTTTAAATGCAAAAATGCCCCTGTTTCCCTGAACTCCTCTTACATTTTACACAGTAACCTAATCATCTTTTGGGAGATGGTTGGTGGTGTCATGTAGATGTGCAGTAACGTTTCGGAATTTTCATTTTCACCCTGGGAGTCAAATGGGGGTCGAAAAATGACGTTTTTTTATGCAAAAAGCCCCAGAACTCCTCTTACATTTTAAACAGTAGCCTAATCATCGTTTAGGAGATGGTTGGTGGTGTCATGTAGATGTGCAGTAAGGTTTTGCAATTTTCATTTTCACCCTAGGGGTCAAATGGGGGTCGAAAAATGACGGTTTTTTATGGAAAAAGCCCCTAGTTCCCTGAACTCCTCTTACATTTTACACACTAGCTTAATTAACTTTTGGGATATGGTTGGTGGTGTCCTGTAGATGTGCTGTAAGGTTTCGAAATTTTCATTTTCACCCTGGGGGTCAAATGGGGTCGAAAAATGACGTATTTTAAGCAAAAAGCCCCTGGTTCCCAGAACTCCTCTTACATTTTAAACAGTAGCCTAATCATCTTTTAGGAGATGGTTGGTGGTGTCATGTAGATATGCAGTAAGGTTTCGGAATTTTCATTTTCACCCTGGGGGTCAAATTAGGGTCGAAAAAATGACTTTTTTTATGCAAAAAGCCCCAGAACTCCTCTTACATTTTACACAGTAGCCTAATCACCTTTTAGGAGATGGTTGGTGGTGTCATGTACATGTGCAGTAAGGTTTCAAAATTTTCATTTTCACCATGGGGGTCAAATGGGGGTCGAAAAATGACGTATTTTATGCAAAAAGCCCCTGGTTCCCAGAACTCCTCTTACATTTTACATAGAAGCCTGATCATCTTTTGAGAGATGGTTGGTGGTGTCCTGTAGATGTGCAGTAAGGTTTCGGAATTTTCATTTTCACCCTGGGGGTCAAAATTAAAAAAAAAAAATATATTTAACATGTTTAAACACCCTGGTTCCCAGAACTTCCCTTATATTTTATGCATTAGCCTTAAATTATGATCATTTGGAAGATGATTGATTTTGTCCTGTGGATGTGTAAAATGGTTTCAAAATTTGCTTTTCCATGTGGATGGCCGATAGGGGCAGGAAAAAATGGCCCCTCCCTAACCCATTGGGTCATGATTTGTACAAATTTGAATCTACACTTCTTGAGAATGTTTCCATATTAATCATGCTCTTGTTGTTCTTGTAAAGAAGAATTTTGAAGATTTATTTTCCTTTTATTCCTACATAAAACATTGATCCCTTATTGTGGCCTGGCCCTACCCTCGGTGGACATGATTTGAAAACTAGAAATATGTCCATAGGACACGAATGCCCCGTCGAAAATATATTACTAATGCAACATGAAAATTTGTATGAGTGTATGAAGTTTGATGAAAATAACTAGAACAGTTTCTTTTAAATTGAAACTAAAATCTAAAAAAAAAATTGGATATAGATGAAAAATTCTCACCAAATTATGTTCAAGTGCATGCTTACATAAAAACATCTTAAATTGTTTCTTTAAAACTAAGCAAAATACAATTTAAAGAGAAGGGAGGTCAAGGTCACAGGAAAGTGCAAGGTGAAAAGTTTTTGATGCAGTTGAATAGCTCTCACTAATACATATCAGAGGTCAAGGTCAAAGGAAGGGTTGAAGTCAAAATGTTGATGAAGTTTGATTACAGTAACTTGAATGATTTCATTAAAACTAAGCTAAACACTAATTCAAAGAAAAGTGAAGTCAAGATCAAAAATGTTGATGCAGTTGAATAGCTTACATGAAGGTTGATTACACTATCTTTAATGTTATCTTTAAAACTGAGCTAAACACTAGTTTAAGAAAGGTGAGGTCAAGGTCAAAGGAAAGGTCAAGGTCAAAAAATGTTGATGCCGTTGCATAGCTCTTATCAATATCTATCAGTATATGAAGTTTGATAAAATATCTTGGATAGTTTCTTTGAAACTGAGCTTTGAACTGAGCTAAAAGCAAAGCGCGACAGAAGGACAGATGGAAGGACGGAAGACGGACATGACAAACACTATATGCCTCGGCCATATTCATGGCGGGGCATAAAAAACTTGAACCAACACTATATGAAGATGTTTCCATATCAAAATGTCTAACAAGCAAATTCAAAGAATAAGACTTTTTAAAATAATACGACCAAATTTTCACTAATTCTTGATTATCCCCCTTTGAAAGAGGGTGTGACCCTTCATTTAAACAAACTTGAATCCCCTTTACCCGAAGATGCTTTGTGTCAAGGTTGGTTGAAATTGGCCCAGTGGTTCTAGAGAAGAAGACAAAAATTTGAAAAGTTTACAGACGGACAGATGGATGACAGACAAAATGTGATCAGAAAACCAAAAAAAATCAAGTGAGCTAAAAACTTATGATCACAAGTACTTGGAAAGAGTTACAGTATTTGAAAAGCAGGTGTTTTTTTTCATGCATTGTTTTCAGAAGCTGAAAATGTATGACTTGTATCCATGTTGAAAAAAACTGCACATTTCAGAAAAGGGTATGATTAAAATAGCTAATCAAGGTGCTTTGAGTAGCAAAATAAGCTAAACGGGTATAGCTAATTCAACCATATAGCTTAGTCAATTTTAAGATGCACAACCTTTTCAACTCTTAATCATTCTTAAAATATTTATATCATCATTTCTGATTCTACTAGAGATATGACCAGAAGTATATCTGTTGACTGATAAACATATACATGTATGTTATGTTTTTTAAGTCATTCGTTTGTTTGTTGTTAAATGTCCCTCTCCGGAATTTTTCACTCATATAGAGACACCACTACTTAAAAATAATGAAGACGTACAAGTCGGATTTGAGATTAACATTCATTTTAGGAGTTTGCAACAATTAAGACGTAAAGAGATAACTCCTTCCCCTCGCCCCTTCCCCTTCCAAGACCCCTGTTTGTTCATGTATGCAAACTAATACTTTGCTTTGACATAAAAAATGTGAATAATTAGGTACAAATAGTTTAATGGTCCATCTCTTTGAATGATTTTCATTCCTAATTCTAGGAGGGTACATGGGTTGACCCAAATTCATGAACGGAATGTCAAGCAATCTTATCATTGATGCACTTTTATTTAATTTCATGTAGTCATATTGTGAACATTTCTAGTTCATTAAGAGAGTGGGGATGACCTCCAAGGGTACATAACCTTAAACCATTAGATGTACATAACATAATAACACAAGAAACAAAATTATGTATAGTCAAATGGAAAAGTTTTCTACTATTTTGAAGTCACATGATCATTTGTCATTTCAGGGACCGGAGCGGATAGGGAGATTGGAACCCCCCCTCCCCCTGGAATTTGCAGAGTTAAATAGGACTTTATACTGATTTACAGAAGCAAATAAAATATGACTTTGGACGCCCTCCCCCTTTACCTTTAAAAACATGGACCCCACCATCATTGCTTTTATTTAATTTTTGGGTTTTTTTTTTTTTTTTTTTTTTTTTTTTTTTTTTTTTTTTTTTTTTTTTTTTTGCTTCTCAGGAAATTCTGGGCTGGAAATTTTTTTGACTGAGTTGTGGACCCCCCCCCCCCCTGGAAAAAATTCCGGGATCTGTGCCTGTAACTGAATGTAATGTCGACAAAGATAACTCTTCAGAATGTGAAATTTTAAAACTTTAACCTACCCATACATTTGCATTTCGGTTTATTTTACCCAAATCTATACTTAAACTTGTACTTACCGACTGTCATAGGTCCTGTCAACTTTATGAAATATAATTCAATTAAAACACAAAATGAATTAATACTTATTGATATACAAGTAATTATGTGTACACCTCACTGCACCATGTGCAATCTAAAAATGATAACGGTAAAACTAGTACTAGTAGGGTGACGCAAGCTCAATGTGATGTAGAAATTTTCAAAAAGGTGTTCACATACATGTACAGTACAAGAACAAATTTTAAATTATCATAACAAACGATGTTCTAACATAATTTTGCCATATTTAGGCCTATTTCCAAAAACAGGCAAATTGTGTGTGTGTGTGTGTGTGTGTTGAGATGGGTGTGACAAAATTGACTGGGTATTGCTTTTCAAGGACTCCGAGGTTTTTGCCTAATCAAATACTAAAAAATGTTTGCACATTTTGATAAATTCATTTAAAATGCTTAGTACTAAAATAATATTATTTGTTGTTGAGCAAATAAATTTAAAAAGTTCCAATTATGGGCCAAAAATTTATAGCCCCCCCCCCTTTTATCAAAACCTTATTTACATCATTAATTAAATTCTGTTATTTCAGACTGATAATGAATTAAGTAAAAGGAAATACCTATAAGAGGCTCATAGGTCACATGGTAACCTGAGCATTTTTGCTCGATTTGACGAATACATGTACTGTGTAAACTATAGAATTATTTTGACTTTTTCCTTGGTAAGCCCAATATGAAGGAGTGTGCATTTAGAGGCAAACACCTTAGTGCGGGTATTACTGTCTCATGACAGCATCTAGTTTTGTATGATTTTTTTATAGATTTTTTTTTTTCAAAATTAAGGATTATCTCCCTCATGCATAGCTCTGATCCTTCTATGTATTTGGCTCAAGCATTTGGCACCTTTTTTCAGCTCTTCCCAGTCTTTTCCATTTAAATATTTTGGATTTCCAATGTTTCGGCTTAAACATAACTGAAGAGACATAATTTGTCGAAATGCGCTTCATATATCAGTATCAGGACGGTGAACATCCATTGTGATATATCAAAGGCTCATAATCATACTAACAAAAACTCGCTTTCAGATTTTAATTTTCTAAAAACTAAGAAATCTCTGACGTATATTGTGTAAAAATAGGTGGTGTATATTTTTTCTTCAGTATCCAATACTCCAGACAACAGCGATTTGCTGCAAATTAAGCAAATGTCGATCTTTCCAATAGTGACTTTAATCTGCTACATACAAAATAAATTCTAATTCTAATATTTATTAGACCCCCAAAACTGCAACTTAAATAAAGAAAATAATATTGGCCTTAAGTACTTATACATGCAAATGTAACGTCTAGCCTAACTTTCGATGTATCCGTATTTTTGTATGCAACGCTAAATTTAGGGGCAAGGGAACAAAGAAATAAACAAACTATGCAGTAAATCAAAGCCTCACCTTACCTGCAAACCGCCTTACATCTATATAAAAGATTGAATAAGTAATGAATAATCTGTACATTTGAAAACCTTTTTAGTTCTCTTACTTGTTTCCAATCAATAATCGTTTCAATTGAATTATTCAAGCGGAGCAACGTGGCAGGGCGTTCGCTTCGTGATTGTAAGGCCAGGGTTCGATCCTCTTTCGACGCGCCGCGTTTGACATAAGGTAGTGAATGTTCCTTCGCAAAGCGCCCGGCACTAGAAGTAAAAGTCACGGGTCCTTGAAATAGCACCTTATAAATCAAGGTCCAGTGTTACGGTAGGTGTCGAACCTCATTGCTCAATGACCCTGAGAGCCGAGTAAAGGTCTTAATTTGAACCCATTCACCGGTATATGGTGACGTCTCTATATAAGTGAAAAATTCTCGAATAAAACAACATACAATCAATCAATCAAATGGAGAATCGACAACTATGAGAACTACATCAATAGGTTTAGTCATAATAACAAGTTCTGACATCAGGAGTTTTAGAATATTCTTGATAATACAGCAGTACAAGTCTGGTTTTGTATGTAAAGTAGGATCATTATTTATCTTCTTAGAAGTGTCCTGTTTGAAAGTATTTGCTATGTAATTCTTCATCCTTTTAGTTAGCACAGCAGAGGTTTACATAAAGTAAAACACATAAAGGGAATTGAAAAACTTCCTTTTCAAAATATGCATTACGTACATAAGCTTTATCTAATGCACCGAGAGATAAGCCCTTAATAAAGTGTCGTTCATACTTCCTTCTTTCATTAATGTGTTTACTTGTGCAAATGGAGATTTTTATTGCGTTGTTCCTGATGCGAACACTTTCAACATATGGATATGGTAAGCTATTTAAATCATGTACAAATAAAATTAAATGTTGTCAACCCAAGGGAAAATCCGCTGTTTACATGACTGTATGTTTTCTTACGAAATGAATGAGAAATTGATTGCTTTCCCTTGCTCAAAGGATTTAAACCACTTAGGGTGACAGCAATTAATGCTTGTTTATTGTATGTGTTTGATCTAAGGTACCTGCATGTAAGACCACATTTGCTTTATAACACTTGCATAAAAATGGAATAAAGTATTGTTGCTACTCTAAGTGTAAAGATCTTTTATGCCATATAAAACTATTCCTGGTGACTGCATATCTCCTACTTGTAACATTATCGTAAAAGTTACCTTAATTGTATAAACATATTTCACATTTTAAAACATTCTTCCTTTATTGTTTATAGTATATATTTTGACAAGATATATCAACAAACACACCACCTATAGATAACAATGTGCGGACAGACCTTTTTACATATTCCAGAGATAACATTTAATGTTGAAGATTGAATATCTGATTATCATGCCTATGTACTTGAAAATTATCGTGTTTTATTTGTGAAACCTTTCAACATTTGCATTTCACACATATGTACCTTACCGTATGTTTCTTTTGTAGACTGTTATTAAACTTTAATGCTTAGAATTAACATTTTCCAAAATATATTCGTTTATATTTTCCCCTAAAAGAATAAAAAAAACTTACGAGTAAATACGTATTTTTTTTTTCAATTAAAGGGCACCTTTAATCAATAAATAATCAATAAATATTGTTTGAATAAAATATTTATCTGCTTATTGAAAATCCAGTCCCGAAAAAAAATCATGTTTGTATGATTTGCGGTTTAGCTGAAATTTGTCAAATGCTCAGTGAAAGTATAACATGAGCTCGGTATTTTCCGCTGTTAGCAGCTGCGTGACGTAAAGAATGTGAACAGATGCAGGGACAGCCACATTGTTGTAATACTACATTGCTTGTGAATAAACCAATCGAAACTTATCGGGCCTTTCCGACAAGCGGAAAAACAACCTCGAATGTGTTACGTACGTAGCCCTCCATCACAACCCCCCCCCTTTCATAAACTTTGAAATAAATGTAGGGAGACCTCTTATTTGTAGAGTTTGGAGCCCAGCTTTATTGAATGTAAAGATATTACCTAAAATACACTACATGAGTGACTTTTAACTCTGTATTTCCGATTCTTTAATAAATAGGAAGCGAATCCATCTTGTATAAATTTTTAACATCCGGTGATGTGTTTTTTTTCCGACCTCTGACAGAAAGACCCGAGATGATGCCATTGGTAAATAAACATGTCCTCTGATGCTCATAGTGAAACAAAAAGGGGTAGAAGATGTGTAGCGGGTGGATGTTCAAGTATACACATTTAGATGAGTGTCCCTGCACTATTTTCCATTTAAAAAGGAACCACATCTTGTACCAAAGTGAACTGCCTTCGTTAGACTCAAGAAAAAATTGTCTGAGAGGTCTACTTGATATTCCAGCTTGTGTGAATTACATTTTTATGACTCTTGGTATGATTGAATTCGAAACTAATGACCACCAAATTGATTTTTTTTAAAATTCAACTAACCATAACATTTTTTTTTCAATTATATTATCATAATGTACATGCATTCTATTTAAAATTCCTAAAGAGGCAATAGAATAGACAAATGCTTTTAAAAATCAGAATTTTTATTGATAAAACTTTATTTGAAATAGAAAATATCACTTCTTCCTAAAAGACTTTCTTAAATATATAATCAAAAGAAATTATAGTTTCTTTATGCTTTAAAATGGTGTCAGGGATATAAATGATTAGATCTAACACTAGATGGAGTTTCTTCTCTTGTATATGTGAAAGAAGTTGGCTTTTTGATTGCTATTTTACATTACATTTTTTCAATTCTGGTTTGAAAAGTTTTAATATGAAAGAAATATAAAACAATAAATTTCCCCAAAATTACTTTTTTGTCCATTGTCAAACATAAATCTATAAGCTTTTTGTCAAAAAAAAAAAAAAAAAAAAAAAAAAAATGTCAGCTTGATACTGCCTTCCTATTTTACCAACGTGGAAATCAAATATCTTCGAGAAAATCTAAAATATTGAGAATTTCGGGGCAATTTTACCGCATATACAAATAAACCTATAACAAACATAACTTGAAAATTTGGGTTCGATTGATAAAATATTAAGACAGAAAATTGAAAAATCTCGAATAACCCCGGCCCGGGTTTGCGTACTTAATTTTAACAACACTCGCAGCAAACACCCTGCCACCTAGTGTTACATGTATAATGCCGCATTAAATTCACACTGCTTGTATTCGTCTTCGTTGAATGCGCTTCATGGTTTGCGTGACTGAATTTACATTTGTACTAGAGATGATCATAATTATTTATTAAAGAAAACTGTATCAATTTAAAAGAAAGAAGAACGAATTTACAAAAATAAAGCAACATAGAAGTAAGGACAAAATGAAGAATGAAAAAAGTTCAAAGTGAAATGTAATAAAGTGGAATATGAAAACAAAGTGACATATAGTTACAATAATAATAAAGAATAAAGAAGTAGGCAGACTAAGAATAAAAGCTAGCAAGATGAATAGACTTTTGGGGGTTATTCCCTTCCATATACATGGACATATAATCTTCGTAAAGTTTAATTCAAAATCAATTACAGCTTCAATTCTTGTCAATAAGCTTCAATTTCTATCATTATCAATACTATAGTAATACTGTAACACCAGCCAAATAAATAAATTGAAAAATTTTACTTTTCTTGCAAATTAATTGCCATTTCTACCAAATAATTCTAGATCTACATTGTACTTCAGCATGCATTGATATGTATATTTCTGTATCTTATAGATAATTTATCACAGGGTAAGAATTCTATGCAGAGTTCGAAGTGGCCATGTTCTCCTCAAACCTGTTCCATGTATGCAGCAAACAACGCAGTTGATGGACACATAGAAACATGTATGAGATCTAATTCGATTGGTACTTTCTCTCCAGACCAAAAAGTGTGGTGGAGAGTAGACCTTGGTAACATCAAGAGTATTTACAGTATCAGGATACAGTTTAAAGACTATGGACAGGAACATCGTATGTAACAATAATATAAGATTAAAGATGCTTGACAACAGATTTGAAGTTAATATTTTCTCACATTTTCTGTATAATTTCATGACTTGTATTTTGCTGTAGCATTTCATACTAAAATATAATAAAAATCTTATTTCATCTCGAAGTTATTAAAACCCCGAATTTCTGGACGCGTTGGATTGACACATCCTTGCGCTTTCACATATTTTAATTTTATTCTTAATACTTAAGAAAAGTGGCAATTTTATTGTGTATTAATGAAAAATATTAAAATTATAACCCAGAAAATTCAGAGTAGAAATGTTCTAAAGCAAAACCCACTCACAGTATTGTTAAGTCCGTGCTCAGTGGTGTGTGCAGAGTTTAACAATTGAACACACCCGGTGAGTCGTAAACATTAACAATAACAGAGCTCGTGCCCTGTTTACAAAAACAGTTTACGTTTCACGGCTGTGTTCAATTTGTTAAACTCTGTACACATCACAGAGCACGGACTGACAATACTGGTGAGCTGGTTTTGCTTTCGAACATTTCTACTCTGAATTTTCTGGATTATAGATGTAATATAACAAAATGGCTTCTTTTCTTAAATATTAAGGATAAAGATAAAATTTGTGTAAGTGCAAAGATGTGTTAATCAAACGCGTCCCGGAATTCGTAGTTCCAATAATTTTCAGATATGATAAGTTTTTAATTATATTTTCGTGTGAAATGCTATTGCAATATATAAGTCATGATATTATACAGAAAATTTGAGTTAGTATAGTATATCATTAAGCGTTGCAGTCACACCCTTTAATGATAAAGAAAATTCACCCCCCCCCCCAACCGGGATCTTGACGTCATATGCATTGTTATTTGACCGTGTGAATGCTTGTTAATTTTTTTTTTATCATTTTTTTCATTTTTTTTTCTAGTATATTTCATTTCTGAAAGATCTTTAATGGTGAGATATTTTACCGATGTTGTATAGAAGTATTTCCCTCATAGCAAGCTTTACCCCCGGACATTGTACCCTAGAGCAAGATTCCCCCCCCCCCGAGGGAAATCTCACACCAGAGCCAAATTTCCCCCCTATTTCGCCCTCGTTATGGAGTCAATATAAACTACAACCGCAATATTTTTGTGAATAGGACCGTAGGAAGCAATTTCATTTTTAGCGGGCACAACCATACATTTTCAAGTGGGGGGCACTATCAAGTACCAAAATTCCTTGACAAGCAAAAAAAAAAAAAAGTCAACAGACGTTATTATTGAGGGGCACAAGTATATAGCAGATGACTTCTATAGTATTCTATATATTGGCAATTATTGTGGGTGGGGCACCTCCCCCGTGCCCCCCCCCTTCCTATACGGCCATGGTGAAAAAAAAGATAAACGACACACTGAATTTTAAATGAAAAGTGAGTGTTTTTGACTTATATACAGTACAACTGTAGTAAGAATTTTCTTAGCATATTTTTCCAATCATGGAGTTTCAACCCGAATATTAAGCTTTCAAAAGAAATGTAAAACTCCTAAGATTCGAAGCCTTAACACCTCTAATGGCGCATGTAGCGGTACTTGTATTCGTCACATATTTTTAATGTGCAGTATATCAATGCTATCTAACGTTTAAAAAATCAGTTTGCTTTCAAAGAAAGTAATTTATGTATACCTTTTACTACTTGTATGTTGTTTGAATCCAATGAACAACAGAATGGTTTGAGTTAGTATCTCGTTAGAATGAATAAATTATTTCATATCAAGTTAGATATTTCCTTTTAACCAGATATTTATAATGTTAAAAGGATTTAATTATCTAGGTTTATGGAGTAAGTAGTTATCTCGTTATATTTTACATGAAAAGAATAATATTTTAATGTTTTTAAAAAAGGTTTGACAGTTGCTGACAAAAATGAGATATAAAATTTTCATTTTTCATTCTTCGTATGTTTCAAAACATCTGGAAGGCCGTCACGGTAGCTCAGTCGCTATAGAGCGCTTGCTCCGTGATCGGAAGGCAGTGAGTTCAAATCTCGGCCGCGACTGACCTAAGTCGATAAAAAATAGGTAGCAACTGTTCTGTCATGCTTTAAATTCTGAATTTACCGGGTGGGAGTAAATAAAAAACTTAGAACATGACAACTATTTTGTATTTACTCCCACACGGTAAATTCAAAATTAAGAAAATGACAGTCCCTTCGCCAGGCGCTCGGCACTTTGAAGTGAAAGTTGCGGGTCCCTCAGATGAGACCTTAAAAACTGAGGCCCCGTGTCACGGCAGGTGTTGGCACGATAAAGATCCCCGACTGCCCAATGGCCTTGAGTGCCGAGTAAAGGTCTAAATTTGAAGCCCTTCACCGATATATGGTGACGTCTCTATATGAGTGAAAAATTCTCGAATGGGACGTAAAACTACATACAATCAATCAATACATATTGTCACAATTTAGATGAAGGGACACATGTAACAATGTGTCGCCCCCTTCCCCTCATAACATAAGTACAGCCATAAAATTTTATTGGGGGAAAATTGGCTCTTAGGGAAATCGCACTCTATAACTACTACACAGAGTAGGACCCCCCCCCCCCCTCCGAAAATTGAATCTGATGTGGGATTTCCGTAGGGGTATAGTTATTTTTCCGTAGGGGAAATCCTACTCTAGAACCTATTGTCCGAGGGAAATCCTACTCTAGAGCCAATTTTCGGGTGGGGGTGGGGGGGGGTGCGAAGATTTTAGAGGAGAAAGCATACTCTACAAGACCGGTACCCCCCCCCCCCTTGATAAAACCGGATACCACCACGAAATAGGCTTTTTGCACTTAGGAAAAGAGTTAAGGTTGGTTTTTTTTTCTTAGGTTGAATTTTTTTTTTTTTTGAATGGGGTGGAACACCCCCCCCCCCGAATAAAATTTCTGGATCTGCGCATGTTTAAGAATATTAAGAATGTAATTTACATCTTAAATACTTCGAGTTTGTTTAGAATATATATATAGTATTAGAAAGTATAATTTAATGTATACATTGAAATTTTTACCTCCGTTTTATTTTCGCCCCCTTTGCCCTAGATACAAGATGGCGAATTTAAGACGGAGCGAATTCAAAGAAAACAGTTTAATTTCTTAAACAGATCTGTGACTGGGCAAATTTAATAAATATTGTTTGCATGTGTGCAAGGGCAAAAATAACACGGGGCGAAAATAACCCTGAATGCAGTTTATAATTTACCCTTGAGAAAGCAGTTTAAATTTAAGTTCAGAAATGTACTCTCAAGACAAGATCGTAAAAAAAAACCCACTGAATCAGCAAATACTCGACATCATGAATATGTATGTTTAATGTGCAGAATGAACATATTGGGATCGATCCTACAGTGGTGATAGGTCACGATGCAGGGGTCGGGCGAACAGAAAATATATATGCAAAAGATTTTGTTGCATTTAAAAAATTTTATATTTACTCCCACCCAGTAACTTCGATTCATAAATTAGAATATGTCAGAAAAAGGATTTGAAAAGAAATCGCAATAACCGAGTCTAACCCGATCTAATTTAAATGATCCGGACTCGAAATATAATTATCTTTTTCACTTTCACAATAAAAATAGACTGTTTGGCTGCAATATGTTTACAAATACGTTTAACTTATTAAGCAAGTTGATTTCTCCTTTCTTAACTAAATCAGAATGACAAAATTTGCTGATGTTTTTATTTTGAGTTAATTTTATCGGATTAATTTCATTCGGGATGAAAGTGCAAACTTGAACATCAGAATTTTTATCAAATATCTCAATCAAATCAATTTAAAAAAAAAGATTTTTGAATATGTAAAAAAAAAAAAGGACCCTTTATTTAATGTCTTCTTTTGTATTATAAAATTGGTATAAAAATAATTTGACGTATTTTAGAAAACTATCGAACAATAATAGTCTCTTCGAATGTAACATGCTTAAAATTGCATGATGTATGTCTTTTTATTGTCGGATGGCAATTTTTTTTTTTTTAAAGGCGAGTTTATTGGTCTGTAGAGACGAGTATAAAAGGTTTGGAGGTGGATAAAATATACAGATTGGTTAAAAAATGTCTAGAATAAGGGAGTAAAAGGAAGTTGATTGACCAATCATATTTTCATAACAGGATCTGTAGGGTACTGCTAAACAAAGAACCCTAGAGAACTCAAATGATTTTGAATTATTAACTGTATTTCAATGACTTATTTATGTTTTCTTATATTAAATATATCATACAAAAATAAGATAAAAATTTTAAAATATGTTTTTCGTTTTATGTTTATTATCGACGAAATACTGATCTCTGAAGACCGTATATTATACTTTTTGTGATAAAGATAATTAAAATTAATTTCATTTGTATGTTTTGCACCAGATTGAAATGTTAACTTAAAAAATAAAATTAGATTTAACAAAATATGTATAGAAAGAACTGTAAAATCATGTTATAAAGCTAATTAGCTCAGTAAACAATAATAATGAAATTCAATCGGGATAACAAAACTTGTTTTTTCCGTCCACTTTTTTTTCTGAATATAATATTTTGCTATATTAAATATTCCTTTAGATGCTGGTTGCCCCCCCCCCCCCACCCCCCACTTTTTGATGTTGTAAGGTCGAACACTGGCAAAATTTAGGATTTGTACAGTAAGTTAACTTTTTTTGCCTGTCGGATTCTTTGGGAAGATCCCCCCCCCCCCACACACACACACTTTTGAAACCGTTTCTACAGGCCTGTGTAACGAATAGAAATAACCACGTTTGAATAATATAAGAAGCAACTATTTCTTATTATTTGGAATTCATTATAGTACAATTCTCTGATATGCTTGGACTTTCGGTATACTTCGGTATATAAGACGTGCAATTCTCGACAAATGCTACACGCGTACTGTACATTATTGAAATTAATTCTCCTTGGTCACTAGCTCATCTGATTCAATATTTATAAAGTACATGTACCACAAATGCAAGTAAAGAAAAGAAACACAGAAGTGTTTGAACATTTCTTTCTGTCTGTGTGTGCTGTCTAGTTTGCAAAAATAAGCACGAGTAAGAGTTCTTATTGCAATGACATTTATTTAATTTATATACATTTTTCGATATCAATAAACAATTCTTTGCTTTGAAACATTTAATCTAGGACCCTGCATAGCAGATGTAAAATGTGGATATCCAGAGCTTTATGAAGTTCCCTTGACTAAAAAACATGGAAAATAATTACTATATTCTATAGCACAAGGGCATACATAAATGTTTTTGCAAGTGAAAGAAGGAAAGGTGGATGAATGTTTCTCTTAGTTATTGACAGCCATTTCTAAATTTTACATCATTAAAGGGTGAGACTGCAACGCTTAATGATATACATGTACTAGTTTGTATCATTAACCTCGATTATGTAGATATTTGCTTGTTTCATTAAGCGTCGGTGTTACTCGGCATTTGTGACGCTTAATGACATAATTCTATCATTAAGCTGCGATTTAGCATTAGCAGTTGAGAATGTCAACTATTAATGCAATAATTCATGGCATTAAGCGTTGCAATTGCATCGCTTAATGATATTTTGTATCATTAAGCGGCGTTTTATCTTTAGAGGTTGCTATGTTGAGCGCGATATAAAGGCATATGATCAGTAATGAAAAAGAGTCCTTTTCCGGCTGTGCTGATTGGCTGATAAATACTCTCGCTGACGTAGATATTTTGAAAATATCTCGAGGAAATTAAAACAGACCACAGAGTGCACAGAGAACTGCTAACGAATAGTTCATATTGCACTGGCAAAATAAACCCTGAAAGCTTTCGTTCGACAAACTTGCATGGGGACAATAAAAACGGGATTAATAATGAGATACATATTTAAATGCATGATGGTACATTACATTTTTTTTGTATACAGAGAGGTGTTTCAAATTGATAGAGACAATATTGATGTATAAATACAACGTCTAATTTGTTGTATGCGCGTGACTGATTATCACAGCGGGTGGTCACCTCTAGATCTGATATGTGTGAAATTCTAAGTCCGCAGGTCGGAGCTCCCCACCTACTGCATGGGCAAACTTAACTTCTGATTAAGCAGCCTTTTGCTTTTCTGCCCAGGATGATAATTAATGATAGTATACACAATAATACACAGGATTGAATTTTCTAGATGCGTTATTTATGAAGCTTAATTGCTGATTGCTTTTATTTTTTTTTCTCAGGAATGTTGTACATGTAATTGTCTCGATAATTAGTTGACTGTTGAAATAGCAGGATTCGGAGTGGATCCAGATTTTTGCAAATTTGGGGCACATTGAGTATATTTTGCGTGTAATATGTACTGTAACACATTTTGGGAACAAAGACCAGATATGTTGCTTTGTGGTTTAAATATACTTGTAATGACATCTCCCTGCAATCATAATTAAATATTAGCAAAATCAGTCCCAAAAATATGAAATTATACATTTAAAAATGAATTATGCACGGCAAAAAAGCTTATTTAATTCTGTGTTGCCTGCAGAGCAGAGCGGCACTAGGGGATCACTTTAACCGGCGTCTCTCCGTCCGTCCTTTTGTGTTCTTATAATCTTATTTAACACAAGAAATGAGAACTAGAAGGCATCTTTACGGATTAGCATTTTATTCTAGACTAAAGCATACACAAGAGAACTAGAAGGCGTCTTTACGGATTAGCATTTTATTCTAGACTAAAGCATACAAACACATGTACAGAGTATTAAGTCTGGCATTGCAATATGATATTCCTGGGACTGGATGCTGATGTCCGAACACATAGTAAAGTTTAATATAAACAGTTCACTGGATTGTTTACACGGCTATATAGTGTTGTTTATTAATACACTGAATGCGAGAACACAACATTTCATCCCTTCTTATTTTATGTCCATCAGATAAAATAATATTCAAAATTAACCTTTCATTGAGAAAATATCTAAGAAGAAATAATTAGTAAAGATATACATCAAATAACTTTTACTACCTTCCTAACTACTTACAAAACTAATGTGGTTGCAAAAGAAACTTCTGTTTCTAAGCGCACTACAACCTATGGGAATTATTATAACCCATAAGGTGCTTACACAAACAGCCATTCACAAATTTAATTTAACCACAGACTTCCTGGTTCGCAACGGATATCGGCGCTCCTGTGGTGCATTAATTATCGGCGGTAATTGGTCAGACGTCTCGTCTGCTTCACTGTTAGCTGCTTGAGCTATACCATCGGTTATTGGTATTGCCACATCGGAATTCTGCTCAGGGTCGGCTTTGAACTCGGCATCTCGGATTTGGTCTGCGTGTCGCTTCCAAATTCCCCCTGCTTGTGTTTTTACTTCGTAGTTTAATGGTTCTTTGCGCTGAATAATTTCACCGCTGGTCCATTTCTCCTTCCCGCGGTAATCCCTAATGGCCACTTGTTGTCCAGTGTTGAATTCTCTTAATTTCTCTGCTTTGGCAGTGATTGCAGTTTTCATGTGCTTATCAATAACAGTTCGTCCCAGGTCAGGTTTGATAAGGTCAAACGGCATCTAAGGCTTCTCCCCATGAATAACATCGCTGGCGTTTCCGTTGTTGTGGCGTGAGGCGTGTTACGGTACGTAAGAAGAAAATTTGCTAGCTTCTTATGAATGTCCGCATTTTCTTTATCCATGGCTTTCATACCTTGTTTAAAAGTTTGAACAAAACGTTCCGCTAGGCCATTTGTTGCAGGATGATAGGGTACTGATCGGATATGGTTTATTCCCTTTAGCTTCATAAATATCTGAAATTCTTCAGACACAAATTGTGGGCCATTATCGGAAACAAGCTGCTCCGGTAAACCGTTTCTTTCAAAGATATTACGCAAAGTAATAATCGTTTTGGTTGACGTGGTCGTCTGCACAGGAATAACTTCTGGCCATTTTGAATGTGCGTCCAGGACAATAAGAAACAAGTGTTCTAAAAATGGTCCTGCAAAATTAATGTGGATACGTTTACATGGAGCTGACGGCCATTCCCACGGATGTAAGGGTGTGGTTTTCGGATTGTGGTGTTGTTTCTGGCATCCAGGACAACCTTTAACAAGCTTTTCGATATTCACATCGATTCCAGGCCACCAAACGTAACTTCTCGTCAGAAATTTCATTCGCACGATTCCGGGGTGAGCTGAATGAAACATTTCAAGTACTCTTTTCCGAAATCTTTGTGGAATTATAACTCTGCATCCCCACATGATGCAGTCTTGACTAACACTCAATTTATTCCTTCTACTGAAGTATGCATTTAGATTTGGATCCTCATTTTCAGTCCAACCATTAACAATGCAATCGTACACGTTTTACAAAATTTTGTCTCTGGACGTTTCTCTTCTTATTTCCTGGTGCGTATTACATGATATTTGTTCCATTTGACTGAGTGTAAACATATCTGCTACATCTGTTAAGTTTTCGGCCTCAAGTCTCTCCTTTTCCTGAGGAATTCTGGACAATTCATCCGCATTCGTGTGGCGTTTTGTATTATGATATTCAATGTTGTACGTATATCCACTTAAAAATATTGCATGTTTTTGCATTCGTGCAGCGGAGGTAACTGAAATTCCTTTCTTAGGATTGAAAATTGACACTAACGGCTGATGGTCGGTTATCAGAGTAAACTGGCGACCATACAGATAAGTGTGGAATTTCTTTACTCCAAACACAATACTAAGAGCTTCCTTGTCAATTTGACTGTAATTCCTCTCGGCCTTATTCAAAGTTCTTGAAGCGAACGCGATCGGGTGTTCCGTTCCGTCCTTCAACACGTGCGACAATACTGCCCCTAATCAAAAATGGCGACGCATCACACGCTAACCTGATTGGTAAGTTTCGATCATAGTGACATAATACTTGATCAGAGGTAACCAACCTTTTTGCTTTCTCGAACGCTTCCTGACATTCTTTGGTCCACTGCCATTTGATATTATTTCCGGGAGTTTGTGTAACGGGTGTACAACGGATGATAGATTTTGGAAGGAATTCGTGATAGTAATTCACAAGACCTAGAAACACACGAAGTTGGGTGGTATTGGTTGGCTCTGGAGTGTCAAACACAGCTTTAATTTTATCCTTGGTTTTGTGTAATCCTTGTTTGTCAATTAAATGACCACAGTATTCAATTTAGTCTTGGATGAACTGACACTTGGATTTATTCGCTCTCAAGTTATATTTCTCCAGTCTCTGTAGAACATGGCGTAAATTCTCAAGATGTTCTGCATCATTCCTACCCGTAATTACCATGTCATACAGAATGCACTGTACTCTATTTAATCCTTGCAATATTGTGTCAATAGTGGGTTTGGAGAATTTGTATATAGTATCAAATGCATGCGGTATATTTTTTAATACATTTTCATTAAAATTTGGTAATTACTTCAATTACGAGGTATTAGCAAACAGAAACCATTTTATTAGATATAACTTTCAATGTCTCTGCATATATCATCTATAAACGTTAATGGATTAAGAGATAAGAAAAAGCGAATGTGTATATTTTCATGGTTGAGTAAGCGTACCTGTAAATATGACGTAGTTTGTTTACAAGAGACACATGGGACTGACCTAGATACTGAGAGATGGGAACATGAATGGAAAGAATTTAACGGTACCAGTTCTATATGGAATAATTGGTCTAGTGAATCGCGTGGTGTTGGGATTTTATTTATGAAAAAAAATGAATTAAAAATCAGTGAAGTAAAATTCGACAAAGATGGACGGGAAATAGACATATGTCTTATGAAAAATACAATAAAAATTGGACTAAAAAATATATATGCCCCAAACATTGTGAATGAAAGAAAATCCTTTTTTAAAAACCTGGACCTTAATAATTTAGATTATAAGATAGTATGTGGGGACTTTAACTGTGCAATAGATAAAAATATGGATAGGCATCCAGTTCCAGCTAAAGATGATCCTAGCAAAGATGACCTCAACACATTTATAAGAAATTATGAACTAGAGGATATTTGGCGAGATAGAAATTTAGAAAGAAAATGTTACACATTTCATAGGTGTAATTCAAAGTCCAGAATTGATTATTTTCTTATTAGTGAAAACTTATCATACAAAGTTAAGAATACGAGAATCACACATTTTCCACTTAGTGATCATGATCTTATTTCCATAAAGATACATATAGGGGAAGTTGAACGAGGCCCAGGGGTATGGGCAATGAATGCAAAAACCATTTCAAGGGAAGACTTCAAGAAAACTTTTACTGACTTTTGGAATCATCACAAATTAAGCTTAGAAAACTGTGACAATATTCATAAATGGTGGGATATGACAAAAAATAAAATCAAATCAGTCTGTATAGAAATATCCAAAAACTTTCATACTAGTAAAATAAAATATAAAAAATTAGAAAAAGAAATTGAGAATATTAAAAATAATCCAAATACAGATAAAGCTTATCTGAATACAATTGAACAAAAGCTAAAAGATATCTTGAAAGAAAAAACTGAAGCTGCTATTCTGAGATCTAAATGTAAGTGGTTCTCTGAGGGTGAAGTACCATCTTCATATTTCTTTCAATTAGAGAAAAAGAATGGTGAAAAAAAACTATGGTCTAGAATCAAATGTGAGGATGGGATATACAAGACAGATATCGATTCTATTATAGAGGAACAAATAAAATTTTACAAAAAACTATTAAACACAGAAGGGTGCGACCCAGAGTGTGGAGCTAAACTGTTGAAAGAGGTTCGATGTAAACTTAACACAGAAGAAAAAGAGATTTTAGACCGTGATATCACTGAAGAAGAAATCTATAAAGCTATTATGTTATTAAAAATTAATAAATCACCAGGGGAAGACGGTATTACTTCAAATTTCTACCAAATTTATTGGGATGTCATTAAAGACGAATTTATTAAAGTATTTAAATATATTTTCAATAACAGTTTATTGTGCGAGTCACAAACAAAGGGTATGTTATCCCTAATACATAAAGGGGGAGAACGCGAAGTTATAACGAATTGGAGACCTCTGACAATGTTAAATACAGACTACAAAATAATAGCAAAAATACTTGCTGAGAGATTAAAAACAGTCTTACCAAAACTAATACACCCTGATCAAAAAGGTTTTGTAAGGGGAAGGGATATAAGTGATGCCAACAGATTAATTCAAGATATTATTGATTTTGCAGATAATGAAGATTTAGAAGGCGCAATAATATTTCTTGATCAACAAAAAGCATTTGATAGATTAGAATGGGAATGGCTAGATTCTACCTTGAAAAAATTTAATTTTGGAAATAAATACTGTAACTGGATAAAAATGTTGTTAAGAAATGCCAAAACTTGCATTAAAACAAATGGGTTCCTATCCAAATATTTTACAATATCAAGGTCAGCAAGACAAGGTTGTCCTATAGCTCCCTTGTTATATGTATTACAAATAGAGCCGTTGGCTTGTGCCATACGCCAAAATTCAAACATTAAAGGTATACGTATTCCGAACAATATCCAGCATATTGAATGCAAAATCAATATGTTTGCGGATGATACACAACTTTTTAATAAGGATGAAGAATCTATAGAAGAATCCTTTAAAGTTTTAGAAATATATGAAAAGGCATCAGGAGCAAAAATAAATTTTGCTAAACCAAAGGGTTTATACATTGGGAGATCAAAGGGTAAAAAACCTAAATTTAATAAAATACAGTGGACATCAACAAATGTTAAAACTTTAGGTGTGAACCATGGATATGATATTGACATAAAAGCTATTTGGATGGAAAAAATAGAAAAAATTACCAATTGTCTTCATGTTTGGAAAACTAGAAATTTAACATTTAAAGGAAAAACATTAATAATAAAAAACCTAGTAATTCCTATTATTGGATATGAAATTGAAATGAGAGGCATACCAAATATTTATAGTAAAAAGATAAATGACATTATCTGGTCTTATATATGGGATCAGAAAGTAAACAAAGTAGATAGGAATGTTTGCTGCCTCAGTAAAGCTGAGGGAGGATTGGACATGGTTAACTTATTTACATTTATTAAAAGTAAGCTAATTAAAACAATATACAAAATTATGCACTCTGAACTTGAAAACTGGAATGCTATTGGTAAACTCTGGTTACAAAGTAAAGACTTACATCCAAAACAGGAATATTTTTTATGCACCTGTTCTGACCTCTCCAACATTTCTCTAAATAAACTTTCTACATTTTATAAAAATGCATTATTCGCATACAGTGAATTCAGATCGAATTTTCAACCAGAAAGCAAAGATGAAATTTTAAAGTGCCAGATTTTTGGAAATAAATATATACAATTTCGAGGTAAAAGTCTATATATAGAGTCTTTCATTAAATGTGGCTTACACACTATTGATGATATTTGGGATAAAGATAGTAAGTCTTTCAAGACCAATGCATACGTATTTACAAAACTTCTTGATAAAAGAAGTTGGGTTTTTGAATATAGCAAGATAAAAGCTGCCATACCTAAAAATTATATTGATATTCTTGCAGGGAGAAATACTGCAAATACCGGTGATAAAGAAATAAATAATTATTTTGTGTTGTTTGATAATTTCTTAATTGTTAGGAAAACAAATAAGTTCATAAATTTTGATGACATAAAAATCAAAGACCTACAAAGAGTGTTAAACAAAAATGTTACTCCCAAATCTCAAGAAAAATGGGAGAATCTGCTACAAATTGACATTACATGGGAAAGAATTTGGGGGTCAATTTACGAAGCTAAATTAAAACAAAAAATTCAAGAATTCCAATGGAAATGTTTGCATAACATCTTATACACTGAGGAAAAACTACGTATAATGGGTTTATCAAATGGCAAATGCCTCTTTTGTAAAGCAAATACTGAGAGCCAGAAGCATTTATTTTTTGAATGTAAACACGTCAAACCAGTTTTAGAATTGGTACAAAGAATAATTTTACTAATACCTGTAAAGGATTCAATCAATTTTGATGCATGTACTGTTCTACTGGGATTTGCCAGTGAACCGAAAAACGTTCGAATATGTGTTAACACTTTGATTTATATATATAAGTGGTCAATATGGAAAACAAGAAACAGTATCAAGTATGAAAATAAAAAAATAACTACCTCATTGCTCCAAAAAGCATTCACGAAAGAAATGAAATTAATTTTTCAATTGTTAAAAAATGATAAACGCAATTTTAAGGGAGATATGAATTTAACGTTAACTGTATTAACAGAATTCGAGAAACTGTTACCTGTTTTCCACAATCCAGATTTAAGTTAAGCTCCATGTATGTTTTCCCATTTATTCAATATATTGCAATACATTCATGAATCGCACCGGATTGCAAATACGAACAAGAAATTTAGAACCAAAATTGATTCCGGATAAATATTCTCTGTTTTTTGGGGTTTTTTTTATATGTTATACAATTTAATTAATATACATATTGAATGTATGATATGAATACATTATGTGAGACATTGTATTAAGATTTAGATATTTAGCATCCTGCGTGGTGCTGTAGGGATTATTATTATATATTGTTATAGAGGGAGCTTAGTCAGGGCCCCATCCCTGGTAGCTGCCCTATATATCATCTTTAATGTTATAGGTCTGGGAAATAAATGCGAAAAAAAAAAAAAAAAAAAAAAATAGTGGGTTGCCATATTGCAGGTGCTGACGCTACCCCGAATAGGAGTCGGTTGTAACGGTACAATTCTCGATGTGTGTTTAATGTAAGAAATTTCTTTGATTCCTCTTCTACTTCAAATTGCAAATGTGCGTCCTTCAGATCGATCTTTGAGAATTTCTGTCCACTTGCCGGTGAAGCGAATATGTCCTCAATGCGAGGCAATGGATATTGCTCTATTTCAAGTTGAGGATTTATCGTAACTTTGAAATCCTCACAAATTCGGATATCGCCTGATCTCTTTACTATCGGTACAATTGGTGTGGTCCATTCACTTGTCGGAACTTTGGTAATGATGTTCTCACTTTCAAGTCGTTCTAACTCTTTTTCAACTTTGGGTTTTAGAGCGCAAGCAAGCGATCTTGCTTTCACAAATACTGGTTTAGCGCTTTCCTTCATGATGAGGTTCGCCTTAATTCCATTGACAGATCCAGTTTGCATTGTAAACACGGCACTGTGTTTATCAGAATTTCTCCAATTTCTGTGATGAGTCATTGATATCCAGTGTGACGTTGTTCAGGGAATTCCAATCCAATTTGATTTTTCGTAGTCAATCACGCCGAAAAGTATCGTTTTTCCCTCTGAAACAACATACAGTTCTAACTTTTCCCGTTGATCTCTGCATGTATAAGACATCAACACGAACTACACCAAGAGGTTTGAGTTTTTCTCCTGAGTAAGTCATTAAAGTGACGCTTGTATCCTCGAGTTTTCTCCTGGGAAACAATTCTGCAAGAACTTTGTCCGGAATAACGAAGACTGCGGAACCCGTGTCTAGTTCCATGTCGACATTTTTCCCGTCAATAGACACATCCAACATTATCTCATTTCGCTTACCGGAATGTACAGTGTATGTACATTCCTAAATCACTGTCTTCGTCGACTGCGTGCACTTTCTTCGGAAATTTGAATGATTGGTCCTTCGCACGACATGCCGCTTTAATATGTCCTTTCTTTTTACATCTGTGACATATTGCATCTTTGAATCTGCATTCTTCTGCTCTGTGGTCACTTTTATTACATCGGTAACAATTCACAGGTTTCGGTTTTTCCAACTTTGCTTTCAATTTCTGGAAATTTAATTTGTTGACTCCAGACTCGCGGCTTTTCCCTTGTAGTTTTAAGGCGTCTTTTGATGCGATTTCCATAGCGACAGCTATTTGATTTGCTTTATCCAAGATGAGCCCCTGAACGGATAGTAACTTCTTCTGAGTTTGTTCATCTCGGAGTCCGCAAACAAATCGGTCTCTTAGAGTGTCATTTAGATCCCGAAAGTCACAATATTCAGAAAGTTTCCTGATCTGTGCGACATATTCATTGACGCTTTCGCCCTCTTTTTGCTCTCTTTTATGGAATCGAAGTCTTTCCGCAATTACTAAGGGTTTTGGCGATAGATGATCTTTAAGAAAATGGACAGTTTCATTAAAACTTTTGTCCTTTGGTTTATCTGGTGTTGTAAGATTCATTAGTAAAGCGTAAGTCTTTCCCCTAATCAAACTTAGGAGCGCAGGGACACGTTTGCAGCCCATATCCAGCTATTGTTTTAAATCCTCGTCGCCAATTTTGTGTTGTTCTTATAATCTTATTTAACACAAGAAATAAGTACTAGATGGCATCTTTACGGATTAGCATTTTATTCTAGACTAAAGCATACAAACACATGTACAGAGTATTAAGTCTGGCAATGCAATATGATATTCCTGGGACTGGATGCTGATGTCCGAACACATAGTAAATATAAACAGTTCACTGGATTGTTTATACAGCTATATAGTGTTGTTTATTAAAACACTGAATGCGAGAACACAAAACGTCCGTCTGTCTGTCCGTCTGTCACACCTTGTATCTCAAGAACTGTAAGAGATATGGACTTGATGTTTTGGACATATATTGCTTGGCACTATGGCTTTTGTGAATTGCCATGGTTACTGACCTCGCGACCCTTGACTTTGACCTTTGACCTACTTTACAAAAAAGTGAATAGTGTCAATATACAGCATATTTTTGACATTTAAGTCTATGCTATTTAGCATGTGCACCGATTGTCCGAAAACACTATGAAAGATACCAGCTTTTCAATTCACTTGACCTTCACCTTTGATCTACTTTGCAAAAAATACCACAGACAATTTAATTTAACTTAAAACTTTTCAATTTTGAGAGGCGGGGTGTTGATAATTAGCATTGATACATGTTTTTGAGCTCATGATACTGTACTTTGAAACTGTATGATATTCAGTTACCACACAAACTGATATTTAAATACTATGAAAATACATCGCAATCGGTATACCATAATAGATTGTGTAGACTGACAATTGGAGTAAAAAAGACTTTGAAACACGCATAAATACATGTAAAATTATAAATAATTATTTATAATAAATTCAACTCAATTATTCATGTTTGGGTTGAGAATCATGTTTTCTTTGATTGTCAGATTCTATCACAGTTTTATACTATGCGTGGATGCTTTTTTTTCTGCATGAACTATCATGCTAGTAGTAAATAAATAGCTAACAACACTTAGATTTATTTACTTTCTTTAATGAAACTACAAAGCAGGCGACACACGCGACACCCTAGTTCATAAAAAAAAAAACGAAGTCTATTCTTAAGTACACTGTTAAATACATCATATAGTGTTTCTGAGTACATGTAAATACCTAGATGTAACATTTATTCCTCAGGCTCTTAATATTCTCCTTTGCTCAGCATTAAAGCATTAAAATAATTTGTTTAAAAAAAACAAGGAAAACAAAAACTTCACGGAATCCAGACATTAAAAATAACATTATTCACATTTTTCATAACACTATTAAAACCCATTTTATTGTATGCATCTTAAATGTTGAATTTTAAATTTTTGGATTTTAACCCAATCACGAAATAAATAGCATTCCTAGTTGAACTATTGACAGCATATACTCCAACTTAATCTGTGACACACTTCATCTGAAATGTTGAAAATCAATACTTTGTGTGCATAAATCTGCAACTTATTTTGCTGTACTATGTGAACTGGGTAGATTTCCCCTACCCTTTGACGTTATACTATCAATGATAGATTATTGATATAGGCTGAAGAATTTAGGACAGTCTTTTCCACATTTACAAGATGCATGTTATGAATCCAAGTCACTATATGAGAAAATCTTCTTTCCTGGCATAGCTCCATTTATTTTCTCGTCACCAATCTAGATAGTATTCGTGATTTAACTTTAATCATTACATCATATGGAGAAATGCTGTCCACTTTATTCATGATATCTCAACATGTTATGTCAATAATGAAGTTTTATACTAGTATTTCCCCAGGCAAAAACAATAGTATTTTTCCCATAGTGTCGTTTAACTTTTCTAAATTCTACCTCCAATGTGATTTTCAATTTCAAAAAGAAAATCATTATTTAATAAACTGAAAGTACAAGTTCCATACCTTCACCTAAGACAAGGAAGAAATCTGTCAGAAAATGGTAAATGGTCTCTCTAAATTTACATGATAAAGACCTTCCAAGCTCTTTTACCACGTTTTTATGTAACATTGTAATGAAGCTTTGCTTCAGATTTTCAAACTCTGAAGGAACCATCAACTTTCCGTCATTTTGTAAAAAAAAAAAGTGCATTCCAATCCAGGACACATTTAAATATAGAACCAATTGAGAAAGAATTTATTCCAAAGTTTTTATATTTTAATCTTTTTTTATATTTATATATAATGCATTGAACATAAAACTCCCATATTGAAAATAATATGGCCTCTATGCAAATTATAAATTAGCAAAACGTACACTATTTTCTATATGTAAATTCAAACGTACACTTAAAAATTGTTTAGTTAAATATTGTATAATCATGAAATGAAATTCACAACTTGTATCAGATTCTGAAGAAATGCTAAGTTGCAACAGCACTTTTAAACGAACTTTTGGTCGGGAAAAATACCTGAAAAGTACTAAAAAATTGCAGTAGCGGAGAAATCTGACACGTTTTCGCATATCTTTTCAAATTAGAACAAACCTTACCTCTTTAACTCTGTACAATCCTCTTAGTCATTTGCTTCTCAAATACCAACTTATAAAGCATTAATGTTGTACATAATTCGAAAAGCTGTGAACAAGGTTCATAATTTGAATTTTATTGAAACCGTTTGTAAAATCAACTCCCATCAGTACTTTGATTTATATGTTTTACTGACTGTGGGCATTCATGACCAAATATCTATATAACTTCCCCTATTTTTGTAGCAATAAACAATTATTATTTGCAAATGGCTTTTATTTTTACAAACTGATTTGGTATGCAAGAGCATGTTTTAATAGCGATCAGTCTTTACACAGAGACATGCTACTAACAATTAAGTTGATGCTACAATGCTTTCAACAATCTTTATCATTGTTATTTTGAAATTTCTAAGGAAGATAAATTTCATGACAGGTACAAAATTTACTAACCAGGTATTATTCTGTACCCACTCACTACAAAACCTTATAATTAATAGTACTTGTCCATGTTTAACTTCATCTCATTAAATTGCATGGGAGATTGTTTCGTACGCTACATAATAAACAAACACAACTTATACAGCATTAGCTCTAATATTGATAGCGTCTAAAGAACTCATTCCCCGACGCTGATTATTGTTTTATGTCAAATCAAATATCGTCTTTGAAAAAATGCAGATGTCGTGTCTGGTCTCTTTATAACTCATAAATTCTTACCAATCTGAACGTTGGCAGTTCAGATCGACAATAAAATTACCAATAAAATTTGGGTTCTTATTAACATTTGTAATATTCATTTGTAGATTCAAGAGAAGTCGAACTTATCACTGATGCTTATGAATCTTTTGCATTTGCAATAAACGTGTGCGGAATTTTTCTTTTCGCTTTAAATGAAAACAATAATTTTTCTGCTGTTCCATTGTGCCTAGTTTAGTATTTCATCTGTTGAAAATTATGAAATCAAATATTTTTATTCAGAAAGACATATTTATGTTATTTTTTGTTTCAAGTATTTATATTTTTTTGTCATCGTGTTCAAACTCTATCTATTAAAATTTTAAATCAGAAATAGATTTGACATCATCAATTTCAAACAACAGAAAAGTCGAAATTGATTTCTTTTTCTAGGGAGAATAGACTGTTTCAACTGTGGTACTGCTCTTTTGCAGGGCAAATTGATGTTGTTTGGTGAAATATGAAGTAACAGCATTGTTTAATACTGTGAAATCACTAATTTTCGGGGGGGGGGGGGGTTAATTTCTTTTCGAGGTATAAAGAGCCCCACGAATTCAAATCTCCCATGAAATGTGAAACTGCACACTGCAGTATAATGTATTTCATTTTACTACGAAATCAAATCCCCTCGAAGCAGTGGCTTTTCCTCAAACCACTAAAATTTGACACCTCGAATATAAATTATTTTACAGTTAAAGTCTTTCAATTGACAGTCATCAAAAATTATGTTATTTATTAGTGTTGCAACACAGCAGTACCACGGTTATCGTGAAAGGGCTAACAGGAATTTGGATTTCCTCAAATCAATCTGTTCTTAGATTTCTGAAAATCATTCAGCAAAAAAAAAAAAAAAAATTAATTCATATTAAAAGTTGACTTATTATCGAAAAAATTCTTTTTCAGTTACATGTACTTTGGTTTAAAGATTAAGCTATGTTAAATGAAATACAAAGCATTTTGAGCACCTGAATAATGACCTGTATGATTCATTAGGGAATATTTCAGTTATACATGCATAAAATTATGTAAAACACTTACGATCATTTCTAACTAATTATTTAGATAATCGTCAAAGAGGAAGACTGGCGGGGTTTACTCTTTATGTTTCGAATACGACAGATATACAGAACAGTTATCTATGTGACAAAGATGGACCAGAATTACCTTCGTTAGATTTGATCAATATCTGTACCATTCATGGACGTTATGTTACATTTTACAATGAAAGAAACAAGACGTCATATCCTGACGGTTACGAGACTGCCATTATAACAGAGTTATGTGAAGTAAATGTGATGGGTAAAATTTTACTATAATTATCTGCTTATTAGTAAATTATCAAAACAATTCTATGCATGTATGTGTAATAATACCTTTTGCTTTGTATTACAAGGCTGTCAAAAAGATGGATTTTATGGTCAAGACTGTGATCTTCCTTGTCCTGTTCATTGCCAGGAAAAAAGATGTCATATACTTAAAGGAACCTGTCTTGGTTGTAAAGCTGGTTGGATCGGAAAGTTCTGCAACGAAAGTAAGATTCTAAATCTCCTGCTCCAGGATCATGAAATAGAATAAGACATGTCAAAATTCCAGTTATTTATAAAATTATTATTTATTGTAACCTTAAATCTACAAATTTCAATAATTATTAACATATAAGTTGGTTACCGGGTAATTTTAAAAAGCATTCCAATCTTTATGTGTTTAACACTTACGTATTAACTTATTTTGAAGTTTTTGGTTTTATTTTGTTTGACGTGTTTCATACCAATTCTTAGGCCTTTGGTTTTATACTTAATTTGATTACTGATGTTTCGGCTATTTGATCAATATGTAGGGCTCACGGCAGGCGTGACTGATCAACAAGGGATGCTTACTATACTCCTAGGCATCTAATCC
Organism: Saccostrea echinata; assembly: GCF_033153115.1. NCBI lineage: Eukaryota > Metazoa > Mollusca > Bivalvia > Ostreida > Ostreidae > Saccostrea > Saccostrea echinata. The sequence goes on along the minus strand of NW_026889801.1, from coordinate 7,279,546 downwards.
CGTTCTGGAATTTATGGTAGGGGGGTCCGTGTTTTATGCCCTGTTCACAAATTTGAATTGTTTATGAATTATTTGAGATCGATCACTGTTCGTTATCTTCATGATCACCTTTTTCATTCTGTCTTCTAAAAAGTTTATGAGTGCTTCTTTAGTCTTAGACTTGTTACATTTAAAAAAAAAATATCCATTCTAGTTTGAAAATTTCAGAGGAAAAATTATCACTTAAATAATTTTATTTTATTTTCAATTAGCCTGCATGTTTGGATATTATGGTATGGAGTGTAAATCCAAGTGCACAGGCCATTGTCTTGATGATTCTTCCTGTAATCATATCAGTGGAAAATGTGAACATGGCTGCGAGGAAGGATGGATTATACCAACTTGTGATCAACGTAAGATCCCTTGTGTGTGTGTATATATATATATATATATATATATATATATATATATATATATATATATATATATATATATATATATATATATATATATATATATATATATATATATATATATATATATATATATATATATATATACATGTAATATTAAATGTGCTTTAGCTGGCATTGAAATATATGAATAAGTTTGTATGTATAGATAATTGTTTACATAAATATCAAATTATTCATGTTTCTTAAATATCGTTTGGGAAGAAAATCATGTGAAAGCGAAAGGATCAGCTGTCTTCTGATCAATCATGTAAAAGGTTTGCTAGTTTAGTAAAAGATTAGAATTTCAAAAAAAAAAAAAAAAATAAGTATTTCAAAAAAAAAGCGAATTTCTAAAAAGATTATAATTATATCTACTGTGAAGGAGGAAATATTATAATTTATACTTAACATTGTAAACCCATCACACACCTTGCGTATTAATGTGGCATGCATAAACATTTCTATACATGTATGTCTGTTGAATGATCTCGGTAGGAGATACAGTTAAGTTTCTAAGTTTGCACTTTGTTAACAATATCATTTATTTCCACTGTGTCAGTCAGACTATAAATGTTTATTGGTAAGCATAATCTTGCTACTGAGCCAAGCAATCAAGTACACTTACAATATATCAATATTTAACAGACAAGGTGCAAGATAGCATATTAAAAGCCTTAGACAGATAAAGCGGGTGTCCTCAAACTATCACATGTGTCCAATACTCTTTTATAAACTCTAAAAGATTTCGGAAATAAAAATGACCTTAAAAATAATTTGCATAAATTTTTATTTGTAATTTAAAGGTGTATTTCTCTGAGAATTGCAAATCCAAATATATATTCAAATACCGCACAATTGAATCTTTCTTGTTAATAGAGACTAAATAAGAAATGTATTATTGAATAATTAGTCAACAAAGTTTCAACTCTTGACTTCTCAAAAGTATTGAAAGTATTCCATTGTCAGAAACTAGAATACTGTACAGTGTAGAAAAATAGTTTCTTGTTCCAGATAACTCTATCTATGGTATTCACGGCTGTGTGTATCACTTAATTTAAAACGCAATTACATGACGGTAGAATCCGACTTTCCGGATTATAACACTGCTTTTCTGTATTCATGTCGCCGATCTCTGAAACTCTATAAACATATTAACGAATCTATGTCAATTAAATATTCTCCAACCTTCAATAAAGGTTTCATTTCGTTGCCCTCGATTCTATATCCGATCATATTAAACTATTGAAAGTACTTTTTGTATTATACATTAATAATTCTTGTTATTTCTTTTATATCTTACCCATAATGAAATAATTTAGAAGATCTATATGATAAGAAAGTGGCGAAAGGAATCAGGGGATCGCTAGTAAATTAAACAGGGATAATTCCAGCACTGTTCTAATTAAAATTTATAACCTTTTTTGTGAAATCTGGAAAACATCGAATATTCGAATCTTAAATTCACATTCGAATATTAACGCATCGAATGAATATTCCAATGTTCGAATATTCGTTGATATCCCTAATATATATTCATATATATATATATATATATATATATATATATATATATATATATATATATATATATATATATATATATATATATATA